>NC_090941.1:1066430537-1066745037 GCF_040938575.1 Ambystoma mexicanum
AAAGACAATGCAATCTTCACTTGTGGGATCTGGCTTTCTCCACGTGTTTTTCACGGTCTGTCTGAGGCAACGACCTCAGTAGAGAACAATTGGGGGTTTTGGCACGCAGCTCTCATCCCTTAGTCAGTTGCTCTGCTCCAGTAGATGTGCCTTTGACCCAGAAGTTCTGCTCGTACTCGTGTTCCGCCTTGCTCAGAGTGTGTCTTTAGGTGTTAGCTTTTATTCGTGTGAGAAGAGCTATAGGTGTATAGCTATAGAAGAGGTGTATGCATTTAGTGTAAAGTCCCTGACTTTGCCTAACCCGATTTAAAGCAACATGTCCATTACGATGTGAGAGACTTAGTCAGGTTACTCTCAGTCACCCTCTTCCGCAGCCCAGTGTTTGAGTAAAAAGGGGCGTAGAGTTGGGACTTTGGAAATTCCTACAAAATAGGGGGGAATTGGCTGTCTCACCCCCACTCCCCATGTTATCCTCCTGCACTGGTCCACCCCCAGGAACTGGATCTAAAAGCGATGATCATGTCCTGGCCACCTGGATGACAAGTCTCTGAGGACTAGAGGGTGAGACAGCTGCTCCCAGTCCGAACGTGCTCACTTCCAACCCTTTGTCTGGAGTGAAGAAATCTATCACAGTGTCTGCAGTAAGGGCTGACTTGATGCCCTCAAATGACAAATGTTCAAGCGGAGATCATCCCCACGGCAGGTACTTCATTGTTAAGCTCCTCAAAGGTTCAGATAACGTGGCATGGTCTCCGATGTTAAAACGCCCACAATAGATAACCATCCCTAAGAAGCTGCAGACTTCTGACACGTTTTCCGGAGACTTCACTTCTCGAATGTCTCTCACTTTGGCAGGATCAGCTGAAATACCCCCTAGCTGGAAAACAAATCCAGAGAATTTTTACTGTGTTGTATTTGATCTTTGCATTTGATTGTGCTGAGCTAGAAATAGAAATGTAATCCTCTTTTAAACTTTTAATAGTTAGCTAAGTTGTTTGTTTTAACTTACGTTGCTTGAGGTCTGTGCTTTTCTCAGAATTTGACTTGTAGCTTAGAGTGTGCCAGGGCGATTTAGAATCTACTCGCACTCGGCTCGCATTGTTAGCCACACTGAACTACAAATCCCATCAAGATTTGTAGTCCTGTGACACGTATTTTATCCCGACCCTGGCGCGAACGCGCCTGCGTGCACGGGTCAAGCTTAGTCTGTGCTAGTTCAGGAGTACTTAAGGGACTGCTCGGATCCAGCTCGTACTGACTATTTTTACTGTGTTGTATTTGATCTTTGCATTAGATTGTGCTGAGCTAGAAATAGAAATTTAATCCTCTTTTAAAATTTTAATAGTTGGCTAAGTTTTTCGTTTTAACTTACGTTGCTTGAGGTCTATGCTTTTCTCAGAATTTGACTTGTAGCTTAGTTCGAGTGTGCCAGGGCGATTTAGAATCTACTCGCACTCGGCTCGCATTGTTAGCCACACTGAACTACAAATCCCATCAAGATTTGTAGTCCTGTGACACGTATTTTACCCCGACCCCAGCGCGAACACGCCTGCGCGCACGGGTCAAGCTTAGTCTGTGCTAGTCCGCATCTGGCAGCGTCGTATTGCGTTGCCATTCTCGCTGCGCCCTGTCCGGCATGTAAATATGGGGATCCAGGAGGCTCTGGATGCCATTGAAGCAGCGAAAGGTACGCTACAGAATCTATTACCGATCGTCTTGGAGCGAAGGTAAAGCACTTAGAAGTAGTCTTAGACGACATTAAGAGTATGTCCATATCAGAAGACCCTGCTGTCTCATTCAATTGTGATAACAAACTCAGACAAGACCCTGAAACCGTTACTATTCAACTTAACCCTTGTTCTGATGATTTGAGCATTATTAATTCTTACTATCAATCTGCTTCTCCTCTAGCCATAGATATCATCTCTTCACCTAATGTAGATGTAGATGTAAATGTAGATTTAGATCCCAATCTGATTCTCTTAAATCAGTCACTTACCCTAATCTTATTAAAACTCTACTTATTAATACAAGGTCCCTGGTCAAACATGCAGTAGAGCTTGCTACTCACATTGGGGAGCAGAATATAGACATGTGTGCGATCACTGAGACATGGGCACACTTAGCAGCTGGCCCCTCGCTCAATTTAGCTATCCCCTCCGGATACGGTATGATGAGATGTGACAGAAAGGACGGCAAGGGTGGGGGTGTCGCTATCATACATAAACTAGTTTTTAATATTTGGGAAAGCACGGAATTCATAATGGATGATGTGGACTCCCTTTGTATTAAAACTAGTCTGAACACTGAAAGCACATTAAATATTCTTTTGATATATAAACCACCCCATATGACGAGCGATTTTGTAAAAAATCTGTCATCTTTCTTACTTGCCTCTGTTAAAGACAATACAAAATATTTGCTTTTGGGAGGCTTCAATCTATGGTTTAACCATAAGGATGACAAAATTGCCTCTGAAATGCAAAAAGCCTTGCAGGAACTAGGCTTTACACAATGGATTCAAGAGCCCACACATAGTTTGGGCCATACTCTAGACTGGGTAGCGAGTTATGAAATTAATGTCAATAACATTATACTCTTACCATGTCCCTGGTTGGATCATTATTTTGTGAAATTTGACATTTTGATAGATTTTCCTATCAAATTTAAATGTCAGAATCACTCTAAAGTACTGCATCGAAATCTAAAGAACATTACAATGAATAAGGTCGAATCAATTCTGAACACTATAATTGATCCTATATCTGACAATTTAGAAAAAAGGATCTCCTCCAATCTAGAAAATGTTGCTAATATTTTAGCACCTATAAAGACGAAAACGGCTAAAACTGAAACCAAACATAATGCATGGTTTACTCCAGAGCTTCAGTTGTTGAAATCACTTACTACTAAATCATATTATATGTGGAAGAAGAATAGTACTCTACCACTCCTTAACAAATACAAAGCTTCTGTCTCCATTTACAAAAAGGCTATTCTTAAAGCTAAATCTTGCTTTTTTAATGATAGAATACAAAATGCTCAGCACAACACGAAAGAGCTCTTTTGTATCTTGAAGGAACAAGAAAGAACTAACCATACCATTCCAGATAGATCTATCTCGGATGATGCCACTTGGTGCAACGTTATGCAACAAGCTATGCATAAAAAATTAGATACTATTAAGGAAAACATATTAGAGAAAAGTATTAATCTAAAAGGCACTATGGCGTCATCAGCGGAATAGTCCTTTCATAGAGCATTAACAATTCCAACCTTTAATCTATCTCCCATAACAGACAAGGACCTAGAAACTATTATCACCCCACTAAAGCCAACAAGATGTAAAAATGATATATATACTACTATGATAATTAAGACTTGTGCCCCCTCACTAATTACTTCTATACGCCAATTTGTTAATACTTCCATATCCACCGGCACGGTTGCGCAGGAACTTAAGAAATCCTGGGTTATGCCAATCTTGAAAAAACCTGGGCAATCTGTTGATATGCCAAATAATTATCGCCCCATTACCAACACTGCATTCCTACTTAGGATCCTGGACCGTGTGGCGTACATACAGATTGCAGATCATTTAAAGTCATATCCCATCCTTAACAACCATCAGTCTGGTTTTCGAGTCGGATATGGTACTGAACCCACGCTTCTTGAACTCAAGTCTACACTGATGGTACGCATGGATAAGAAGGAGGCATCTCTGCTCATGTTGTTAGATCTTTCTGCGGCCTTCGACCTGGTGGACCATGATATCATGGCCACCAGGTTGTTTGAAGTGTCCAACCTTTCCCCTTTAGCCTGCAAATGGGTTTTGTCCTTTCTTAGTAATCAAGATAGTAGAGTCTTTCACAGAAATGCCGAATCTGAACCTACATCACATCTTGTGGTGTCCCTCAGGGTGCTTGTACTTCTCCCTGCTTCTACAATATTTTTCACGGCCCCTCTGTTTGCAATGCTCGACAACGAGAATATTATATTTACCAACTACGCGGATGACACTCAATGTGTCATCCGCTTTCTAGTTCTCACAGTTTGGATGAGTTGGCCATCTATAGAGTCTTCTCTCTAATTGAAACCTGGATGGGTCATAATAAGTTAGCATTGAACAAATCAAAAACTGAACTGCTGGTAATTGGCTCTCCACATACTATCACTAAACTTGGGCCATTGTATGATAACTTCCAGTTGGGAGAAGAATCCATCAAACCTCTAAAAAAGTGAAAACTCTGGGAGTGACCTTTGACCAACACATGACCATGAAACAACATGTCAGTAGCCTTGTTTCATCATGCGCATACTATATTAAACTTCTAGCACACCTAAGCCCTCTTATTTCCCAGGATAATGCAGAGACTATTGCGAGAGCTATAATAGGCTCAAAAATAGACTATTGCTCTAGCCTTCTTATGGGAATTAATAAGGCTGACTGTAACAGGCTGCATATTTGTCAAAATGGCACTATTAGAGCCGTTATGAAACTTAAATATAGAGACCATGTTACACCAGCGAGACGTGAGCTCCATTGGCTACCTGTGGCCACTAGATTCCTATTCCGCACTCTGACTATTGTACATAAGTGCAGATCTGGGAATATGCCTGGATATTTACAACAGCTACTATCTACAAGAACTAATACAAGATCATTGAGGTCAAACAATTTATACCTCCTGTCTGAACCAAAGCGACACACTGTTAGAGTAGCCAATTCAGCTTTCTTCGCCAATGGACCAAGAGCCTGGAATGCTCTTCCGCTGGAGTTGAGATCTATGGACTCCTTAGAATTGTTTAAGAAACGATTAAAGACCTACTTGTTCCATTAGACAACCCCGATGCCCCTGATATATTTTCTGGCTGCCCTGCTTCATGAATATGCTTTGTTTTTTGTTAGTTCTGTCTTGTAGTGCCCTCATGCCCTCGGGTTCATGGACACGCTATATAAATGTATTAAAGTAAAGTAAAGTAAATTCCAGACATCTTTTTAGAAATTTGCACTTCTCTTTGTGCAATGTCAGTCCTAGGGATCTCATCCGTTCAAACAACTTCTTCATCCTTTCCAGCTGTTCACCTTCTGTCTTTGCAAACACCAGCACATCATCACTGATGTTTTAGGTGCCAGGGAATCATCTATCACCCCTTGCACTGTGTTTTGGAAGACTTCAGCCACAGAAGAGACCCCGAAACTGAGTCTTTTGTACCGGTAGAGGCCCCGGTGTGTGGTGAAGGTCATTATATTTCTACAGTCCAGATGTAGTACTAGCGGATGGCATCCAACCCGTAAGTCAAATTTAGAAAAGAAAACGGCTCCTTGCAGATCTGCCCCAATGTCATCAATGGTAGGAGTGATGTGCGTGTAAGTCTGGTTGTTTTGGCTTGTGGGCGACTACACTAGGCATGACCCAGGGTGTAGGGCCCTCCACTTGTTCAATTATGTCTAGCGGGACCAATTTATCCAGCTCCTTCTCGACGAGGTCACTTAGATGGAATGGTATTCTCTGGTCTTTTGACACCACAGGCTGTACTGATTCTTCAATATGTAGCCAGATTGGATCACCCTCCAGCTTGCTTATTCCCTCAAACACACCAGCAAACATCTCCACCAGCATTTGGACATCTTCTTATGCCACTAGGCAGCCCAACAGTGTGTCACCGCCGACTGGTGACAAAAACATTGCCTTTATCGTCTTCTCTACATGCTTCATCACTACATTGCCTTTATCGTCTTCTCTACATGTTTGATCACTAGCACAAAAGTACCTTCCAGGCGAAGGGGCGATCTTCTCCCAAATGTAAATATACACACATTGAACATGTCCAGAATTGGGGGGTCCTCCAAGTGAGCCATAACATTAACTGATGCCCCCGTATCCACTAACACAGGGATGTCAGCTCCATTCACACTCACAATGCCCCCAGAGGCCGAAATGCCACAAGGATATCTTAAGGCTTAGGGAAACCGCAATTTGCATACTAAAGGTAGAATAATCTAATATATCTGTAATTAGAGCATAGATCGATTTAAAAATTGAAGACATTATACAATGCCGATTAAGGAGCAAACTAAATATATCAATTTGGTAAAGAAAACATAGCGAGCCAAAGAATCTGAAATATGTAGCTCTAAAAGGCTAAAGTCAAAACAAATCTGATTTTTACACCTCCCGATGAACCATCTAAAGACACAAGATGGGGAAACGTGTCGAGGGAAATACAATCTATGAAGGAAAGATTACAAATTAAAAAGAAGAGGGAATGACAATTTACGAAGGAAAGATCACAAATTAAACACAAAAACTAAACTCATACACTTTGAAGACAAAAAGCAAAGGAAACAGAATTTGTATCCAATGAAGACAATTGGTACACAAACCTTTATCACATAAAGATAATTTGGAGCATCAATTTGGCGTAACATAAAGACAACTGGTTTAAGGATAAGTACCAAATGAAGATATATTGTTGCAACAAAATTGGATCCATCTTTTTATTCTTATCATTCATAAGGCACTGGACAGCCTCAGTACCATAGGATCAGATACTGCAGCCTCTATTCACAGTCAATGGGCCTCATTACGAGTCCGGCGGTAACCGCAGTGGTAAAACCGCCTGGTTACCGCCGGACTCGTATTACCATTCCGCCTCCGTGATTCCCGGAATTACCGGGGCATTACAACCCCGGTTTCCTAGGAATCATGGAGGCGGAATGGTGTTAATCCCCATTCCCATTGAGTCCTGTGGGACTCAATGGGAATGGGGATCATGGAAACACCAGCAGCATCTCGTAATGCTGCCGGTGTTTCCTCGTCCGCCTGCAGGCGGGCGGTGTTAAACCCACCAGGTCAGACCTGGCGGGAACATCATCTCCCGCCTGCAGGAGTTGTGATCGTCCGGCATGGAAACAACGGTGGCGGCGGGTTTACCGCCACCGTTGTTTCCATGCCAGGCGATTTGTAATGAGGCCCAATATCAATTTGCAAAGAGGTATTAAGGGATTCGGCATTAGCTGTTTTAAGGCTGTATTCTCACCACGCACCAAGGCTGGCGTTTTTTCCTCTTGCTCAATTGCTTCAAACTTGAAATAAAGAATATGTCCCCTTCGTCTTTGTCTTCCCCTATGTATTCCTCTTGATCTGCACTGGGTTCCCCTGCACCACTTTGGGTGACAGCCTTGTAACCGCCAGACACAATCTTGCCGGACCACACAGTATAGTGCTAGGTGCAGGAGCATGGCCTACCCTAGCAAAATGATTCGCAATGCCACACTCCTTTCGCTGGACGAGAAGCAGAATGTGGCAAATCATATCCACACTGCAGACATAATGCCAGCAAGGCCAGCACCTTCTCTTTTTTCAACCACGTGAGTTTCTTGGCAGGTTTCCACCTTGTTGTTTGCTTACCACACATGCATCCTCCAACTTTAGAGTCTTTGCGGCTGCATCCATTTTCGAGGCCTTAAGCTCTGCCAGTTCATGGAACCGGGCCATCTCAAGGATGCAAGATAGTGTGATACCATGCTTGCGTAGTAGTTGTCTCATTTTGCTATATGAACAACCCTGTATCAATTGTTGGTGGACAACTTGCTCCCCGTTGTCCTATGCACAATGTAGCCGGATGCCTGAGTCCATGAAAAGCATCTACGGATTCATCCTCCTTTTGGTCAGCAAAACACATGACAAAGTGTTCATAGTCTAGATAGGGGTCTCCAACCTTTCTGTTGCCAAGAGCTACTTGTAGTTAATGGCCAATATGCGGGAACTACTGGCAAGACCTACTGGATGTTTATATCCATGAGTATGAACATTTCCACCAAGATTTGCTCTTTACATAAAAAAGGAATAACACATGTATTTACCATGATATTAATATATCAATAACTTTAAAAAACATGTTTATTTCATTATGTTTTATTAGATGCTGTCTCCTAAGTATTATTAAGCATATGAGAAGTAGGAAACTAATTGTGAGATTCAATATGACGCTGCAGGCTATTCATCAGTGCTCAGTAATCTGGTGCACAGCTTGAAACAGCAACATCACTCAGATGCTGTCAGACGGGATCAACATTTTGATTTCAGGAGGTTCATGTCTGAAAAAGGCAGATTCTCAGAGATAGGCAATTACATTGGCTGATCGTGGAGGACATACCTTTCTTGACATAGTGTCTGCACCTAATTTCACACCTGACTTCAGGATAGATTTTTAAATTGCTTATAACCGACTCAGTCATAGGAGTCACTGCACCCTTAACAATTGCACCATCTGTAATAGTGCATTTGATTTAATCAAATAATTAGCACCTTTGAAGGCCATCTCGGTAACAACATTGAAGCGATTAAGAATAAAATGGTTTTCCCACTCTGGATGGAAATTGCACCTCTTTTGCATCTTCTTGGATGGTGTCTACATCTGCATCCAGGATTCAACAAGAGTAGTTTGTTTCTTTTGGGGCTGCATGTGCACAGACAATCTGACTAGTTTTTCAATCAATGTGTATACAGCTTTTAAACAAAATCCAGCACATACCACGTTCTACTTCGTCAAAAAATAAAATCCACTGCCAGTTTAGCATATCCCCAATTCATACAAATTGTTCACATGCCAGGTCACAGAATGCAGCCAATGAAAAGCAAGCCAAAGCATACTTTGTTGATTACCTTTAAATGTTTTTAGGTCAAAATATTTGGCAAGATTGAAAAAATGAACATATGGAAACCATGTGATCAAGCTATATGCAAATAAAAGTATAAATGACAGGGTTAAAATAACATTCAGTGTTATTGTGATGACTTGAAGTGTGCACGAATCATATAACAGCGCAATGAGACAACATGTGAGTCTTTAACTTAACATTTTTAGCAAAGAGATCATGGTTGTAACGAGGGGCGACTTATTCATAATGGATGTTGACCTGCCACCCGGCTCACTTTTATATCGGATGCCGTATCAAAGTCAACAGTTCACAGGATCACTAACTCTCCCTGGAGGGCAATGTTGTTATTCTGGTGCATGACCTATGACCAATGGGCCCTGCTTGGCTTGCTGTGCAGCTCTCTCAGTCATATTTGAATTGTTCATGTATCAGAGAATTACTTGTAAATTGTATGTTTTGACGACTTATTAGCATAAACAATGCTCATAAATTGAACCATTTCAGCCCAGCATTTACAAGCTGTAAATCCCCAGCAGAATTTGAACATATGCATACAAGTTCCCCACAGATCTCTGTAGATCTCCCGGGTTTGTTCACATATCCAATGGGGATCAACCCTGTCAATTGTTTTCCTATCCCATGGCTCTCCTCAGTGTTCTCTCCCTGTATTCACCAACTTGTTCTGCACAGTGCTTGGTTACTTAGTAACTAGGTTTAAGCTACATTGGACCTATACATATCAAAATATCTACATGCAAACCATTGTTTACTTTTCCCACCTAATTACCTTTCATAAAACATGGGTTAAAAACAGAACTCACATTATGGTTTTTTCAGTCCTGGTATTGATAGGCATGTCACTTTACATTCCTATTTAGTTTTATAAATGTAAGTGGCCAAGTACCAGAATGCAGTGCTGCTAGTAATTTCCATGTTTACTACTGCCTTAAAACAGGGAACTCAATATCTGAAAATATAAAACAATTCACAGTTTTACCATAACCACGCAACGCTAGATGTACCTTTTTGCTTGCAAGCTGGGACTCACATGGATTGTCATTTTTCTATACACACACATATACACACACGATGAGCAAACAATTACAGCTGTAGCTTTATTTTCCCCATTCTGATGGAAAGCATAAAATTACCAGCATGCAAAGTAATGCTAACTGAAATAAATCTAAATGAACACAGTGAGAGTGAAACAATCACAGCCCCAGCTTTTTCTTTACACAGCATGCAGATTTATGCACCCATGCTCTTTCTAATCAGCCATCATTTGCACCTCTTGGTGACAATGGCCACAAAACACATTTCCAGTTTACTGTTGTTATTGATAGTTAACCCCTTGCTGGGACACTGCCCGAGCCCTTCAAGCCCAAATGCATCCCGTTCTCTCATTGTGCACACAGCTTTTGACTGTTTGTTTTACAGGAAGAGGAGCGGGAGGGGGGGGAGGACAAAAGGCCCAGGGACTTCAGACACCAAAATAAGTACTCAGTGCTCATTTTGGGGTATGATGCAAATAGCTACTGCGAAGCCTCAGGTGAGCTACCAGTAGCTCATGATCTACTAGTTGGAGACCCTGGGTCTAGATTCACCATTGGGGTGAGGAATTTGGTCAATACCTTTTTCGCAGCTGTGTACGAATTGTCCGCAGGGCGCAGTGATTTCAACAACTTGTACACCGCTGGTCCTGCCAAATACAAGAGCGTCAACCTCTTGGCATGGTCATTTAATTCTCCTAGGGCATCAAAGAACATTTGCAGCATTTCCAGCCACAGCGTCCATCGCAGGTCCAAACTGGAAGGGGCGCATGTGACAAAGAAATTCCACCACGGGAGCTAGAGGACCCCGCAGTCTGGGCACTGGAGCCGCAGCTGGGGACACACCCACATCATCAGCCATAGAGTGGCCTCTTCTCGCTTGACACTTCTAGCAGGCACAGTATCTGGTCAAGATTGCACTCTGCTGGTGGCACGATCACTCCCAACAAGGAGCCACCACACAGACCTCGCCACACCGGCTACTGTTATCCACCCTACAACACGCCCCACTGCCCTAGTGGTCCAGACGAACCCTCAAATGTCATGGGTCATGTTACATGTTAAAGTTTCCTTCTATTTTCAGCGCTCTTTCGCTGGAAATTGTAAAAGAAACATAGAAACATTCTTGGGGTACTGTGGAACTGGAGGAGGGAGTCCATGTGGATCAGCATGGGGGCGCTACTGCAAAATGTCACGGGTAAGTGAACTTCTGAATCAGTGAATTGTGAAATTTTCCTGGTCAATTTTGCAGGGAGTTTGCTTATTCAGTAGTTGGACTCATCGGCTTCTTCCCATTCCAGAGAAGCACCAACCCCCTGCACTTACTTTCCTCATGGAGTTGGCCTTTTTGGAAAGCAGCACTTAGTCTCACTGTGAATGTGTTTCCACCAGTCATTCCCTGTTGCTTGATTTAACCAGCACTATGTCTTCCTATCTACCCGTCAACCACCTGGTGCCATGAAGCAGATGTTCCTGCAGGCACCACTGTATTAAGAAAGTGATAGGGCTTTATGCATAAACAAATGCACAATTTGAACGAGGATTCGCAGAGTGCATTACATCCTTACCCCTTTTTCTTCATTTCACCTTGCTATTTGCAGAGACCTGGGTGGCCCAAGGTGGCAAGTGTCTGGGGAAATGGGGAAAATGGAGGATACGTGCAGTGGACAGGGAGAGGGAGGACCAGGTTGGGCTACTCCGGGAAAGAGAGGCCGACGGCAAATGCTGGCAAAGGTTGCGGGGGCGGACTGGTAGGGGGTGGTCTGGCCCTTGTTTGATTCTGAAGGGACCAGGTCCGAGTCACATCATCAGAGGGAGAGTTAGCACAGGAGGAGGAGTGGTAAGGAAGAGGAGAAAAGGAAAGTCTAGACGTTTCCGGAACTTATGAGGATCCAGCTCCAGTCTAAGGGGGGAAGGAGGCCTTTCCAGAAGGAGGAGCAAGCCGATGAAAGGGATCTGCAGAGAGTTGGAGCCAGGGGACCGAAGGACTCTAGTCAGGTAGGATTTAGGCAGGGAAAGCTGGATGAAAAGAGGCACCAGGCCCCAGACAGCCTTTTGAATGGTGCAAAGAATCTTGAATTTGATCCTTGTTGACCCCGGGAGCTAGTGGAGAGATTTTAAGGCTGGAGAGATGCGATCCCTGGGCTTGAGGCCAAGGATAAGTCTTGCAGTCCTATTCTGGATTAGTTGGAGGGGACAAAGGGGACGAAGGGAGGAAAGAGGCAGATTGAGGAAGAGGCTGTTGAATTGGTATAGCCTAGAGAGAACCAGGGCTCTGTAGCTGTTAAGCTTCTGGGGGAAGGTGAGGAATGGTAGAATGCACCTGAGAAGGTGGAGCTGAAGGTTGGACTTCTTGGTAAGATCCTGTAAGGTCTGTGACGTGTGGAGTGAAAGAGAGAGAATGAAGTCAAAGATGATCGCAATGTTATTTGCCTCACAGGTGGATGAGGGGAGGGAACCCAAGGAGTCTGGCTAGAGAGCAGAGGGAAACAAGGAGCAGACATCCCAATGAGAAGGATCTCTATCTTACTGGCATTAAGGCAGAGATCATTGGCAGAGGACCATGCCTGAATAGCAGTCAGGTATGAGGGAGGAGGAGGAGGAGGAGGATGACAGCTTGAAAGATAGCAGAGTGTTGTCTGTGTAACACTGGAAATAAGGGGAGAATGTGGAGATCATGTGGGTCAGAGGGGCCAGGTAGATGTTGAAGAGTAATAGCAATAAGGTAGAACCCTGTGGGACATCACAGGTAGAGAGTGTGGAGGAAAGAAAAGGATCCATTTGCACTTGGGACAATGGTCTGTTAAGACACACCAGTGCAGCCTATGAGGATGGAGTGGTTGACTGTGTCAAAGGCAGAAGAACGATCAAGGAGGATCAGAAAGGAGGGAGTGTTAGAGTCCAGGTTAGAGAGTAGGTCTTCACAGGTGTTCAGGAGAGCAGTTCCTGTGCCTCAGGCGGCCCTGAAACCAGACTGATGGTCATGGAGGCAGCAATCCATTTTGGTGTGGATGGTCAGTTGGGGGTTGACCAGCTTCTCCATGAGTTTGCCCAATAAAGGGGTGATGGAGATAAGATGATAGTTAGCCAGGCAAGAAGGGTCAGCACATGGCTTTTTTGGGAGGAGATGCACAAGAGAGTGCTAAAGGGTTTGAGGGAAGGAGCCAGTGGTGAATGACATTTGGTGCAATGGGAGAGAAAGAGGGATAGTATGTTGGGGGAAGAGAGGGGCGGGGGAGCAGATGACCGAGAGAACAGGATGTCCAGAGTTTTGGAGCAAAAGTGGGCGGTCAGTGCAGAGCAGAGGACCTGGTACGGAGGAGGAGAGGATGAGACTGCGGTAGGATTGGCAAGTTCCTTGGAGATTTTAAAGAGTTCAGCCGTGTTATTGGTGGCTCCAGAGATGCAGGCTTGGACATGAGCCCTCTTCTTGGAGCAGATGTAGAGAACATATTGCCTTTGGAGTAGGCGGCAGGCAAGTTTGTCAGGGGATGAGCTAGATGCCTGCCACTTCTGCTCTGCAGCTTTTCACTTGCGTTTCAAAGCGGCCAGGACATACCAAGTGTTGCAGTTGGAGGAAGGCTTTGCACGGATTCTCATGACGGGGGCAAGGATGTCCAGGGTGTTAGAGATAGTAAAGTGGAGGTTAGCTAGAACAGGGTCAGAAGGAAAGTCAAAGGAAGGGGCAGAGGAGGGATGAAGGAAGAGGCAAACGCAGCGAGTGACGCACGCTTCATCGCTCTAATGACAGAGGAGACTGGCAGTGTGGGCGGAGGCATCCTCAGGGTACAGGGGAGGTCAAGGTGGGAAGAGAGGAGAGTGGTCAGACCGGAGAGAGGGGTAATAAGATGGTCACAGAGGGGCATGTCTGTTGAGATGAGCACATCCAAGGTGTGTCCGGCAGGGTGGGTTGCGCCAGAGGGAAGAATAGTGAGGGAAAGAGTGTTGCAGAGGTCATGAAAGAAAACAGCCACATCAAGAGAGTCGAGGTGGATGTTAAAACTCCCCAAGGAAGATCAGTTTGGATGAGGAGGCAAGAGGAGAGGAGGACAGATCGGACCATTCTGAGAGTAAGAGGTTGGTCAGATGCGGGACCTGTAGATGGTAGCATGAGTAAGGGAGAAGGTAGGAGAGACAGAAAGCCTACAGACTAGGCTTTCAAAGGATGAGTAGGTTTGGGTGGGGATGATGGAGGCAGGAACCCACTCTGGGAAGATCATAGCCACTCTACTACCAGGGGGGGAGGGCCTGGGATTGGACAGGATCTTATAGCCCTCAGGGAGAAGAGTGTCAAAAGCATTGATGGAGCTGGCCTTGAATCACGTCATGGTGAGAGCAAGGACGTCAAGGCAAAGCTCTTCAAGGAGGTGACAGATGTCAGAAGAGTGTTTGATAGCAGAGCGAGAATTGAGGGTAGCTAAGTGAGTCTGGTTGCCCCCTTTACAAGATGTGTGAGGGGGGCACAGGGGTGGGGTGCCACCACTGGGGAGGGAATGAGGGGGATGTGGGATGGAGGAGTGGCAGGAGAGGGGCGAATTTGAAGTAAGATGTAAGATGCCTGTCAAGAAGGAGGATGCTGGGCTGAGAGCCCTGGACCATGATAGTGCCACTGTGATAGACATTAATGGTGCTTTTGGAAGATGTGCAGTGTGCCAAGAGCACTTCCCATCTGGTGCCGCCAGTAATACGTGAGGCGGAGAAAGGGGAGAGGACGGAGAACATATGGGGAGTCCATAAATCAGAGGAAGAAACAGCAAAGAGAATGTCCGTGATTGTCTGGAGGAAGCTTTGATGTAGGTGTCTGCAACAGGCAGACCAGGGCTGGGACACAGGAGTGCCTTTTTAAGTTTCTTTCTTCCAGGCATCGTGAGAGAGGGAGGATAGGTGATGGAGAAGCAGTTAGAAAAGATAGGGCAGACAGAGAGAACCATGGGGGTAGAGACAGGTGGGGGTGGGAAATCAGAGGGTAGGAAGGGAGAAGGTCGGAAGCACTATGCTACAGTAGAATCTCACCAGGCAGACGATAGCAATGAGCACCCCGGAAATTCCCAGATTTACAGATCAATAGGAAATTGAAAAGCACACTGTAATTCAAATTATGCCAGAAAGCACAAAAAAGCAGTACAAAATGGAGGATGCACAGTTGGAAGCACACCTAAATTCGCATTATGTCAGAAAGCACTAAACTGCAGTACACAATGGAGGATGCACTAATGGAAGCACACCAAGCATAGAAAAGAGTTTTACATTATTTATTTTCTTTTTTCATTTTGCAGCAGGGAATTAAGAAAGCAGTAGAGAAGCAATCCGTATGAGGCACATAAGATGCATGGTACAGAAGGTGCAGATATTCGAGGTTAAAGATTAGGCAGGTAGGATTAGGGGCAGGTAATGATTTGAGCAGTCATAGTGTCCATGGACGGTGGTAGAACCAATGCGATCCATATTGCTCACCAGGGCAATTTGAAGTCAAGATTTTGAGTGTGGTTATAGTGTACCGGAGACCCAGTCTGTGTGAATTATTTGAGAGCATTGCAAAAGATATCTGGATGGAGGGGTGCTCCCTCCAGCTCCGGACAGGGCCTGGCAGGGATATATGATATGATATGCCATTTATAATGCACCTATACACAAGTGTTTCAAGGCGCGACGAGGTAAGGGAGGGTAACAGAGGGAAGGCAGACCATGGTCTTACTTGGCCTGGTGAACAATGAGATTGCGCAAGTACAGGGGAAGGGGGAAGGGGAAAAAGTGCAGAGGCGTGGGGGCCAGGGGCAGTGCAGTACATGGGATCGACCATAAAAATAAATAGAAAAAGTTAAAGCAATAAGTAAAAGGTGCAGCCAGCAGGTGGCAAGTGCTGCTAGGGGACTGTAGGGATACAGAAAACAGTCCTCAAGCGCAGGAGTTGCCAAGTAGTCGGTGCAGGTGTGCAACTGGCGGGGGAGCAGACCTGGGCCAGAGGTCAGAGGGTAGCCAGGTGACCAGTGCAGTGAGAGCCCTGGCCCTTAGATGGATGCCCTTTGAGGGGACAAGCGATCACCTTCCGGCTGTGTCAACTCCCTGCAGAAGTAAAAAATGCTCAGCCAATCATGCAAGCTGGCGAGTGTCCTGGTAGGATGTCAGATCAGCTGTTCATAAGACTGCGCGGGCGGCCATGTTGGTAGGCTATCGCCGGTCCCACAAAGCAATGCAGGCAATACTGGTGGCAGATGCGGGCAGGCGAGATGTTAGTAGCTGCCCAGTCGTGAGGTCCAATGGACCTTGCTTCCCTGGTCAAAGATCCTCAGAACAGGCCCTCTCTGCATGAGTGAGCCTGACCACGCTGATGTCTGTCTGGTGTCAGCCGACTGGCTCTACCCTGTTTATCTCATTTCATGTTTACAAGTTTGAATCACAATTCATAACTCGAATGATACTGCCCAATTAGATATCAGTAATAACGCATGATAAAGGAACAACGTAAAAATAAAATAGCAGAAGGAACAGGGTCACCATTTAGCAGGAAGTTGCTGGTCTGTAGCTACCAGGGAGAGCTAGCAGGCATTAAAGGTTTGGGGTACCTGTGCTCCCTCTGCAGTAACTGGTCCTTTGAAGTCCCTTCGGTGGGGAACAGTGCTACAGTATCCCTCCTGCTGCTTGCTGGCTTATGCGCCTTTCTTGTGCGTCAGTCCTGATGCTGCTGCTGTTGGTGCTAGTTCCACACTTAAGGATCTGCCCTCTGGTTGTGAGGCCTGCCTAGACACCCCGGGGTTATAATGTGGAAATCGAGGATTACAAGTCCCAGAATGCAACATTTAAACCATGACTGGGCTAGCGTCTCCCAAATGGAATGGATAATGTTGGCATGTTTTGGAGGTTCAACTTCGCCTGAGTGTACAGCTATTTTCTTCTGTATTTACTGCACAACTGTGCAGATTGTGCTAATGCTGTTGTAGCCTTCCCCAACCTGAGGGGTCTGTTCCTTGTTGCGAGGCCTGTGTAGAGTGAGCAATTGCCACATTGTTTTTCGATTGCTTCAAATGTATTAGTTGCATGAAAACACAACTAGCAATAAGCACTTCTTTGTTGGTGGCTATGCTCTCCTGGTTATATGGAATCACATGTATGGACTATGATAAGAAGGGTAGAACCCAGGCGAGAGAAACAGAAACATTCAATTCAGAGTGGCTTCCTAAAACCAGTAAACAATAGCATAGAAAAAGGCAGGAAAATGTGGGTGGAGCGGCTGTGAATTGATACCTTTGGGGTGTTTGAGGCAGGGCAGGAGATTTTAAAAGGGACATACTTGCTTCCTCTCTTACAGCGGAATAAATCAAAATAGGGACTCAGATGCCCTGGGAGACAACAGTGCAGATATTCACAAAGTGTGGAAATCAACAGTAATGTAGCTTCAACGTTACCACAGCTGCCGGACGGCCAACAAATCGTACCCGTTGCCTGTAAACTTCCCTATCCCCATGATACATGTATTTCCATATGTAACCTCATTTAATTTCTCTATGTTCTACCCCATTACTCTATACCCATGTTGTACAGCACGGAATGTCCTTCCACATGTAATCTCAATGGTCTAGTCATTTAATATCTCAATTTTCTATCCTGTTGCTCTATACCCTTGGTGTACAGCATATCTTGTTGTACAGCACTTAATGTCCTTCCATATGTAACCGCAATGGTCTAGTCATTTAATTTCTCTATGTTCTACCCCATTACTCTATACCCATGTTGTACAGCACTGAATGTCCTTCCACATGTAATCTCAATGGTCTAGTCATTTAATATCTCAATTTTCTATCCTGTTGCTCTATACCCTTGGTGTACAGCATATCTTGTTGTACAGCACTTAATGTCCTTCCATATGTAACCTCAATGGTCTAGTCATTTAATTTCTCTATGTTCTACCCCATTACTCTATACCCATGTTGTACAGCACGGAATGTCCTTCCACATGTAATCTCAATGGTCTAGTCATTTAATATCTCAATTTTCTATCCTGTTGCTCTATACCCTTGGTGTACAGCATATCTTGTTGTACAGCACTTAATGTCCTTCCATATGTAACCTCAATGGTCTAGTCATTTAATTTCTCTATGTTCTACCCCATTACTCTATACCCATGTTGTACAGCACGGAATGTCCTTCCACATGTAATCTCAATGGTCTAGTCATTTAATATCTCAATTTTCTATCCTGTTGCTCTATACCCTTGGTGTACAGCATATCTTGTTGTACAGCACTTAATGTCCTAACATATGTAACCTCACTGGTCTAGTCATGTCTTTGCATTTATATTATTGTACCCCATTACTCTATCTCCTTGTTTTACAGAACTGAATCTCCTGTCATAAATAACCTCAATGGTCCAGCCACATACTTATTTTTATATTATTCGACCCTGTTACTGTATCCCATTGTTGTACAGCAATCCTTTGATTCACTGCTAGGTTTGTGCTCTTTAAAAATCAGCATACCTCTTGCTTACAAACGGTTGCAGCGAAGACACAGGCGAGGATAAGCACATTTCTAAAGCTTCCTCTGCTCACCTTGGCTAGTGATGGCCAGATGACCCGGTCAAGCTTTGCAAGCGGTGGTTTGGGTGGGGTGACATAATCCAGCAACAAAATCCATCATTGGGGCTCCAGCCAGACACACTAACCTAAACAGTGACAGATAATTCAATCATATACAGGAAAGTAATATGAAACAGTTTAGCCATGTATTTTCAAAAGTAACTCCCTGCCTTTCACATGTGGAACACATTCAAAGACGGAAACGCCCCCACCGCCATCAATTAACTCCATGTTATTTTGCGAGCTAAAATAGGTTAACAGGTTATCAGTATCTGAAACGTTTGAAATTTGTTACTGGAGTTTTTTAAAGTTCTTCTTGTGTACTAACCATCTTCAAGCACAGAGGGAGAACAGGGTTTGCCATAAAAGGAGGTTACAGTACACGAACTTTCATGGTTATGAACATGTTTGACATCACATTAACACCCAGGAGGCTGTGTGAAAAAAACATAAAAGCCACTGCCAAGTAAAAGGTCGGCCAGCCTGACACGTTTGTGATCCCAGGTGCTGCTGTATTGAGGGAAGGTTCTGATATTGAACCTCCCAACTCCCACGGCAACCGCGATACGTCACATGTAGAGTGGGACAAGCACTGGAGCAGATAGTGACTTCAATTTTTTTCACCATTAATGATTGACTCCCACTTGCCACTTGATGGCTCTTCGAGTGGTGATTGCTGCTGCGCCCCTCAGAGAAGCAGACGCAAGATTAGGGGTTTCCCTCAGCCAATGGCCGGGAGTTCCCGATGAAGCCCATTTTACTTAACGACAGGCAATTCTGTTCCCCTTGGAAGGTGCTGCAATCTGAAAATGATACGGCCATGCTTTACAATGTGCCTTGTGCAGCCTACTATGTTGAAGGATTTCGAAGGCCGGCCAATATTACCGGGTAGTGATCCCATCTGTTTCCAGTTGGAGCAAAGACGCAATGGGGGTCACTTTCGACTTTAAACTGAGGCCTACAAGCTGCTCGTTCAAGGCATAGGGCTTAACTGAAGCGGAGTGTGCATCCCAGCTTTGCTGTCCTCCTCCATCTTGAAGGAGCACTCGGAATTATTGCTGTATGAGATTTTCATGCAGGTGTAAAGCCGATGGATTACAATGGAAGGCGCCTTGCAGCCACACCTGCTCAGTGGCAGATCCGAGTGCACTGCAAGCCATTCTAACATGCTCCCTTGCAAAGCAGTGCTTTAATTCCCTCAAAGTGCAGTGACACTGAACGGTAAAGGCGATTCCACCTCGTTTTACTCTGTTACGCTTTGAGAGTGATGAAAATGACATGCAGGCAGGGTTGGATTGGCCTCTCTGCCTTTTGGCCCCTGGCCGGCCCGAAATCGTCCCTGGGGAATGGAGGCCGGTTTCGGCCATGACTGTGCCGGTTTGGACACACAAAAAAAATGGAAAAAAATATATATTTTTGAAATAAATAACACTTGCAACGGCATGTTACCTTGCTTTGATGATTGATTTGCATGCATGATGTGCGCATCATAAATTATGATGCATGCATCATTCACATGCTGCTGCAGCATGCAAAGTTGAGCGTCCGTGGCTGCCGCTATCCGATATTTGAGAAGACTGATATTAGCTTGTGAGCTTAAACCGTATTCTAATTTATAAGAATAATGATGTATTTCTTATATAGCGGTGCACACCCATAGGTCCCATAGCGCTCAAATAACAGAAGATGTTATTATCCCACAGAGTGGTATTAATTTTATCGACCTCGGAATGATGAAAGGCTGAGTTGATTCTGCCGGGATTTGAACCTGCCACAGCAGGCTGCACACAGATATCAGGAGCGAGTGCTTAACTCTCTGTGTTATCTGACCGATTATTATATGTATTTTTGATTGTGGCTCAGCCTGATGAAGAGTTTAATCCCAAGTAATATGCTTTCTATCCATTTTAGTTTGTAACTGATTATGGGTACGAGATGACTCTATCGGGTTCATTTTCAAAGTAGCGAAGTGGAACATCAAAGCGTGAACTTGTTTTTATGGTGCCAGGCTCTGCTCCAGCTATTGTCTTTCCAAGGTGTAGGAGGGCAACAAAGTGAAGTTTTCATCTCCTCGTTGCTTTCCACCTGCGTCTTGGGAGAGCACTCAGTTTGAGATGTTCATGCGGGCGTAAAACCAAACAGCTGCTAAAGACCAGGCGGATTCCACTGGAATCCGCTACAAAAGGCCACTCGCGTTTGTCTCGCCGTAAAAGAGAAGCGTGAAGTCGATTTCGCCTTCTGTTGCCCATCATGATTAGTTTTCTCCTTGTTAGTCTTGAAAATTGCATGCAATTGACCGGAAACACATCAGTGCAAGGCCTGGTGGTCCCTTGCATGCAATTAGCATACCCTATGCAATGACCGGCTTTCTGTTGGGACGTTAGTGGAATTCATTGGATAAGTTGCAAAGATGTGCACATTGTCTTCTAGCAATTGGTGCCAACATTCTGCCAGAAAGGTATGTGACTCATGTCTCCATATCTATAAGGTGAGTTCTGGGTAGGAGTGTCCGATTTCAACCCATTTTTCATGTTATCATTACCCAGAGCGCCCACATTAATAATGAGAAAGTAGGGTGCGATAGTAACCCAAAACACTCCGTGCTAATTACCTCTCTGTGGGAAGCAGGCAGGCTCCAGTGCACTCTCTGTGAGCAAATAGAATGAAGTACTTTTTGCAAGGAAGGTTGGAATAAAAGCATGCATTCAGACTGGATATTAATCGGTGATACTTTATTCAGGATCAAGGCACACTAAGTTTGAAAGGGTGATGCTTTTTAATATGATTGCGCTCAAGCGATACCCCAATCCTAGCCGACCCATATTGCCCGAGAAGGATTTGGGAGCAGGTGGACAGACTGGCAGGGAATAGCTTGCCTGTAGCAGTTGCCTTCAGCTACGGATGTCCCTAAGTGTTGGGGGCTGAAAAATACAAACACGAGCTGAGTACAGTACCCCCAAAGCATTTAGATAAATGTACCAAGAATGAATTCATCCCAGAATTCTATTCCAGAGGGTAATTAAAAGTATCATGAGGGAACCCTGTTTACACACTTTGGGGGTCATTATGAGGTGGGCGGTAAGGGGTTAACAGCACCAGTAAAGGTGGCAGAGCCGTTAAGCCCCTACCGCCCTATTACAAGTTCTCCTCGCGGGACCTGGTAAGGATGCCTGGTTAAACCAGGCGTCCTTAGCGGGTCCCTCGAGGAGACCAGGATGCTAACAACGGGCCCATTATTAACGGGCCCGTTGTTAGCATCATCCCCATTCCGATTGAGCCCTATGGGGCACGAATGGGGATGTACCGAGTCCAGGTTACTTGAATGAGGAATTACTGGGCACTCCAAGGTCAGAATGGCCCGGTAATTCCTCATTCAAGGAACCCAGACCCGGTACCGGGTAAGGGGGTAGCCATGCCGCTAATAACGGGATAAGATCAGTAATATTTTCTATAAGCAAATCAGGCATTATAAATGTAGATGCATTCCATAGATAGACGTCCTTGCAGTGACGTACCAAAGAATCACAAATATTCACGGGTCAAATGCGATGGGAATGTGCCCACCAACAACGAACCTTGGTATCCTAATGGAACACCATAACGCTCAATCCAACAATTTAGTCGGTGGTCAGGAAATGCCTTTTCTGTCTGGGAGCCATCAGGTGAATCATGCCTTTTCTAAAATTCCACGCTGATTGTCCACAGGCATCACGCTTGGTACCGTTGATAATTGGCTATGCCATCAGTGTGTGCTTGGACCTTCCAGAAAACCTTCTCAAAAGGCTACAGAGAATACAAACATTGCCTCCAGCTTACTGCTGTAATAAAACCAGAGGAAATGTATGGTGCCAGCATTGCAAGCCCTGCAAGTGGATGCCATCCAGGTGCAAGATTCCCTTAAGGACCTCTACATTAACCTCAGAGCCTTACATGGCAGAGGCCGGAATTCATACTTAGTAACATCATAATGTACACATCCAAAATGAAGCAAAGATCCTGCAATATGTTGTTCCTAATAGCACTACCTTATAAATATAAGATGCTATGGAGGAACCTCATTCTCAGTTTAAAAAAAACAAAACAGTGAAACTTGGTTTCTAAAGGAATCCACACATTACAAGACCTTACATTCTAGACCCTAAGGAAGCCTGGGACGCTGCCAACTACACACCTGGGCAAGTAGCCACCCTGAAGCTCACCCCAAGATACTAAACCCAACACAGTGGTCTCAGCCTGGGAACACTGATGCAACATCAAAGTGCCATGCAAAAAGACACTAAATACTGACCCAAACATACCTACCTGCCACCACCAACCCACATTGAGAACTAACCATTGGACAAAGTAAGCAAAACCCAGACCCAAGGGACATAAGGGGAGTTGCCATTGAGCTAGAGCATCTTGATCACTTAGAGCATCTGTGGATGGAGGCATGTCATCAGAATGCTTGTACTTAGACCGTGTCTTGGTTCTAACAGGACTACTCATGCATCACTAACCTCTATCACCCTCTCCAACACCATCACTACAGTACACACGCCCCCCAGAAAAAAAACGGTAATAAAATCGATTTCTTAAAAGACCGACTTAGAAAGACCATTCAGAGACCGCTTGGAGTGGTGTTTACAAATTGAACTGTCAGCCACTGCGACACACACGAGTGCGCGCATGGGCTGACCGGCGCAGCTGGACCAGAAGAGAGGAGATGCGGGTGCCTGGGGTAATTGTTTTGTGAATGTTTTTGCGTGTTTGTGAGTAATGTTTGGGGAGGGTGGCGGGGAGTGGGTAAATGTAAGTGTGTTCATGTTTGTCTGCCTGTTAGTGTGTCTGATGTGGGGGGTGGGACTGTAGAAAGAGGGCAGTGTGGGAGGAAAGGTGAACTCGAGGGGTGAAACCCCATGATTTACTAAATAACTTGCCAGTGTGGGAGGAGTAGGGGCGGGCGAGGGATCGGATTCATGGAGGGGTAGCTTTGGAGGTCATGTATATTGAGGGCAACACAAAATCGACCAAAATAGTTTTGCCTTTTTTATGTTCAGTCTTCAATATGCGGAAATATCACATGGAACCAGAAAAGCACCTTACCCTCTATAACCTAAGCAAGTATTCACTCCCTCCTCCACCTCCACTGCTCCCTTGATATCATGCTACTCACTAACCATAACAAATAATGTTATGTAAGATCCATAAAGTCTTGTGTTCATGTCTGCACAGACATGATTGTTTAGATGGCCATATTTGCCATTTCAGTCGTTCATAATCGTCATCAATTACCATTTCCCGCTCAGATATTCAACGCATTTGGCCATTGTGAATGACTGATTAGAAGACTCATACGGCAGCACTGGAAGGTCAAAGGTCATACAGTGTACCTAGGGATTCTATACTTTTTCATAAGACCTTGACTGGTTTACTGTTTCTCAAATGGGTCAGCATTTGCTGCTTCTGCCGGGATGTGATCAATGTTACTCTGCGCCCTATGAAATGATATGGCATTTGTAACGCGCTTATACACAAATGTTTCAAGGCGCGATGAGGCAAGCAAGGGGGAACAGAGGGAAGACAGAGACAACGATCTCACTAGGCCAAGTGATATTGAGATGGCGCAAGTGCAGGAGAGGGGGGAGGGGAAAAGTGCTAAGGGAAAGGGGAGGGGGGGCAGTGCTGTACATGGGATCAAAACAATAACAAGAAGTGCGGCCAGCAGGTGCAAGGGTAAGCGCAGACAGCAGGTGTCCAAAAGTGCAAGGAAGGGGGACTGTAGGGTTACATATACAGACCCAAGTGCAAGGGTTGCTAGGAGGCAGTGCGGGTGTGCAACTGGGCGGGTAGGGACCTGGGCCCGAAATCAGAGGGTAGCCAGGTGACCAGTGCAGTATCAGACAGGAAATCAGCCAGGGAGAGGTAGGGAGAAGGCAGAAGTAAAGAGGAAGGTTTTGAGGTGCTTCCGGAACCGGAGATCGTTCTCGGGTTTCAGAGAGGCAGGGAAGCTGTTCCAGAGGGAGGCCCCAGCTGAAGAAAGAGATCTACCACCAACTCGCTACTTGGAGACTGAGGGAGTTGGAGGTGGAGGAGTGAAGAACTCGAGTAGGAAGGTATTTATGCAGTGGTCGAAGTGTGTGAAAAGAAGTAGTGGAGCTATGTTCTCTACTGGTCTGCCCCACTCCCCATAAACCCTATCCCTGCGCCCCCTCCCACACACAATCCAAACACCCAAACAAACACCCCTGCTATTTATGGGAATGTACAGTGCAGTGCACTGAAGTGCAAGCTTCAACTTCTTCCTACACTTTTATTTTAAAACTAAACCATTCCGGAACGGTTTCTTTTCAAAATAAAAGTACAGGAACTGTGAGACTTAAAAATAAAAAGTATGGGAGCACCGCTCCCGACCGCTCCCGCCCACTTTGACCTCTGTATTTATGAAGAGAGAGTTGGAGGTATTGAGGCCCCAGGCACCAGAAGGCCTTGTGGACAATGCAGAGGTCTTGAACTTAATCCTTGCAGCCACTGGGAGCCAATGCAGAGATTTCAGTGCTGGAGAGATAGGATCCCTGGACTTGAAGCCAAGGACAAGTCTCGCAGGCCTGTTCTGGATGAGTTGCAGAGGGCGGAGAGTTGAAGCAGGCAGATTTAGAAAGAGGCTGTTGCGGTAGTCCAGCCTAGAGAGAACCAGAGCTCTAGAGACAGTGAGCTTCTGGGGTAAGGAGTGGAAAGAAAGAATACCTTTGAGGAGGTGCAGTTGGTAGTTTGACTTCTTTGAGATGTCAGAGATGTGAGGAGAAAAGAAGAGTGTGGAGTTGAAGATGACCCCGATGTTCTCAGCCTCACAGGTGGGAGCAGGAAGAGGGCCATGGGAGTCTGGCCAGAGAGTGACAGGAAAGGATGGTGCAGGTTTGCCGATGAGGAGAATCTCCATCTTACTGGCATTAAGGCAGAGATTGTTGGTAGCACACCACTCCGGGACAGCAGACAGACAGTCAGAGATGAGAGAAGGAGAAGAGGTGGCAGAAGGGAGCCTGATAATGAGTTGAGTGTCATTTGCATAGCACTGAAAGTTGGAGCAGAGAGCAGCAATGCGGTGGGCGAGAGGAGCCAGGTATTGGTTGAACATCCAGGGAGACAGGTTAGACCCGTGGGGAACACCACAGCTAGAGAGTGACATAGAGGAAAGGAAGGACCTAGGTTGGACCTGGGAGGGTCGATCAGAGAGGAACAAGGTCAGGCAGGCCAAGGCCTGATCGTTGATGCCCAGGTCATCACAGAGAAGATTGAGCAGGATGGCATGGTTGACTGTGTCAAAGACAGAAGAGAGATCGAGTAAGATGCGGACAGAGGGGACATTAGAATCCAAGTTAGAGAGCAGTTCTTCACGCATGTTCCGGAAAGCTGTTTCTGTGCTTCTGGCTGCTCTTAAGCCAGACTGATGGTCATGGAGACAATGAACAGATTTAGAATAAGCTGGGAGATGGCCAGCTTTTCGAGGATTTTGCCCAGGAAAGGACTGATGGAGATTGGGCGATAGTTAGCTGGGCAGGAGGGGTCGGCTGAGCGTTTCTTGAGAAGAGGGTGCACAAGAGAGTGTTCCAGGGCAGGAAGGGAAGGACCCAGTGGCAAGGAGTGGTTGCAGAAGTCAGCCAGGGCAAGAGCAAGGGTGTCAATGTGCTCCTTGATGTTTTTGGAGGAACAGGGAAGAAACTGTTTTGACAAGACATTCATAGATCAGACTTGTCTAGAAACCTTGTCAGGAGAGAACAGAGTAAAGGAAGAGAAAGAGGGAGGAGAGGTGGCCGAGGGGGGCTGGAGGTAGAGGAGAGAGTTAAGGGAGGACGAGAGGGTGGACATGATGTCCTAGGTTTTAGAGATGAAATGAGAGGCCACAGCCATGCAGAGAGCCTGGGAGGGGACAGGAGAGGTAGAGACTGCAGCAGGATTGGCCAGCTCCTTGCAGATTTGAAAGAGTTTGGCTGAGTTGTTAGATGCCGCAGAGATGCCGGCTTGGATGTGGGCTCTCTTCTTAGTGTGGACAGAGAGCTGGTATTGCCTTTGGAGCAAGTGGCAGGCCAGTTTGTTGAGGATGCACAGGAAGCTAGCCATTTCCTCTCAGCCACCCTGCACCTGCATTTAAGGGTGATGCCAGGAGTTGCACTTGACTTTGGGCTTCAAGCGACTCCTCATGACAGGGGCAAGAACATCAAGAGTATCAGAGATGGAAGAGTGGAGCATGGAAAGGGCTGTGTCAGCATGTGAGCCAGCCAGAGGTGGAGGAGAGGGAGAGAAAGTGGCAGCAAAAGCCTCAACTGACACACACTTCATGGGTGGGATGACCGAGAAGGTAGGTGGCAGTGCTGAAGTTGGCTTGGCTTGAGGAGTAGAGAGGGAGAGATGGGAGGAAAGAAAACAAGTGATCACTCCAGGTGAGAGGAGTGATGAGGGCGATATAGAGGTGGAGGTCTGAGGAGATCAGAACATCCAATGTGTGCCCTGCAGAGTGAGTTCGGCCAGAGGGGATAATAGAACGAGAGAGAGTCGCAGAGGTTGTGAAAGAGTCCAGAGGAGGGACAGGAAGCATCCAGGTGGATGTAAGTATCCAGGAAGCAGGAGTTGAGAGGTTGAGGCCAGGAGGGAGGAGGAGAGGTCCGCCCACTCAGAAATGAGGAGATGATCTGACCAGATGGCCGATATATAGTAGCCACGGTGAGAGAGTGGCCAGGACAGGGAGAGAGCCTGCAGACAAGGCATTCGAAAATGGAGTAGGCCTGCATAGGAATGACAGAGGCAGGAATCCACTCTGAGAAGATCAAGGCTACACCCCCTCCGGAATGGTTGGATCTGGGTGCGGAGAGGATCTTGTAGCCATCATGGAGGAGAGTGTCAAAGAGATGAGATGGAAGCAGAGCCAACATAGTGTACAGGCATTAGGCATTGTGAACTGTGTCTGCCATCAACTTTTCCCTTCAGGGCAAATACAAAATAGAGCCCAAGACTCCTTGCTTTTCTAGTGACAAGCGGTTATATCTAAGTGCTACAGGGGCTTCTGTATGCAGTCTAATATGCAGGGTGCTCCTCTCTTGTATGTTAGATCACTTCGAATGGTGTTTGCCACATTTGGAAGTGCCTAGGGGGGTGGGATAAACTCATTTCCATCCCAACATTCCCCCCCTTTCATTACTCCTACAGTAAGTCTACCTACACTGAACCAACTCCCAGCCAATTCCAACCCTCACCATCTTGTTGAAAGCTACAACAATAGCATGCGCCTAGCCCTAGATGCCATCGCACCACTAAAGTTGAGAAAACCCAAGCCGATAAAACATTTGAATACCTGGTTCACGGCCCACCTAAAAGCCCTAAGGTTAGAGAAACGCAAAAAGGAACAAATTTGGAGACAAGCTTCCACAGACAGCAACAATCTGATCCTCAACAAAATAGTTTCTACCTACAAAAAATAAATCCTCCTCGCCAAACAAGAATCTTACAACCTGAGAATACTGCATGCCAAATCCAGCACTAAAGAATTGTTCACCATTTTAAAAGAGCTAGAGTCACCCATCCCGGCCCCAGACACCTGCTTGAAAGACAAACAATGGTGCACCAGCATCCAAAATGCCCTTTCCAATAAAGTTGCAGGCCTCCAAATCAAAATTAACAACAAGAAAGAGACTTTATCCAACTCCAAACCTAACAACACCCCCCCACGCACCGGCCTTCAACACCCTCCCCCGAACACCCTGACTCTCTTCAGCTTCTCCAAAGCATCCACGCTATAAGTGGAAAAAATCATACTCGGCCTCAAACCATCCAACTGCCAAGGCGACCTATGCCCACCTCAAATCATCAAAGACGCAGCCAGAGACCTATCTCCATTCATTACCAAACTCATCAACGCCTCCTTCTCTTCAGGTACTATCCCCAACAACCTCAAAGAATCCTGGGTCCTCCCCCTACTAAAAAAACCCTTACTAGACCGAGCCATACCCACTAACTACAGACCCATCACCACCGTCCCCTTCCTACTAAAAATCCTCGACAAGACATCCTATCTACAAATTCAGAAATTCCTTGAACAAAACCACCTCCTAGGATTTATCCTATCCAATCAGGATTTAGACCCCAACACGGCACAGAAACCACACTCATTGACCTCAAGGCCCAAATCGACACTCTGAGAGATAATGGGAAAACTGCCTTATTGCTCCTCTTAGACCTCTCGGTAGCTTTTGATCTTGTTGATCATAAAATCCTATGTAGCCACTTAGACTCGGCTGCCCACTTTTCCCAAGAAGCTATTGGCTGGATCAAATCATTCCTGAGCAAAAGATCCATGCGCGTCTTTTCCACCACAGCCTCCGCTGACCCCATCCCCATCACATGTGGGGTCCCTCAGGGGTCATGTGTCTCCCCCACACTGTATAACGTGTTCACTAAGCCCCTGTTTGATGATCTCGACGGCCTGGGTATCACATACACTAACTATGTTGATGCTACCCAGATTCTCATCCCGCTGACGGGAGATTACAACACGGATTAGGCCTTGGTGAACAAGGTGTACCTCATCATCCAGGCATGGATGGCCTCCCATAGTCTATGCCTGAATGATGACAAGACCGAACTCATCATCCTGGGATCAGCCACAAACCTTAACAAATTGGACCTCTACTCCAGCTTCACCATAGACGGTAACTCTATAATGGTAGCTAAGGAAGTGAAAACCCTCGGCATCTACCTCGATTCCACCCTCTCCTTCCATAAACAGGTCAGCTCCATGGCCTCCACCACAGCCTACACATGCAAGCTTATACGCTCGGCCAAACCCTTCCTCTCCACCCAAAGCTGCATTACTCTAGCCAGAGCCCTCATACTATCAAAATTGGACTATTGTAACTCCCTCTATGTAGGTGCTAACAAACAGGTTACCAATAAAATCCAGATCCTACAGACCAATGCGCTCAGAGCAGCGCTTACCTTCCCTAAAAGAGAACACATCTCGTATATTAGGAGAACTCACAACTGGCTCACCACCACGGACAAAATCCTGCTTAAGGTAGCCTCCCTCACCCACAAATGCCTTAACAATGTAGCTCCCCATTATCTAGCGGACAGAATAACTAGATACACGCCCAACAGACACACCAGAAATAGCAATGCTAACTTGCTCGCTGTTCCCAGATTCAAGCGAACGAAAATGGGCGGCAATAGCTTCCAGGTGAAAGCAGCCCAACACACTAACACCCTCTATTAGAGCACCACAAACCTGGCACCAATTTAGGCGTAACTACATTCAGTGGCTAAAGAACAAAGACCAATAACATTTGTAACTACTGCAAAAAATGTTTTTCAACCTGTAACTCTTTCGCAATTGTACTCTGTCTCCTTGTAACTGCATTTCCTCACTGCATCCTTGTATAATAATGTAAATAATGTACAGCACGGTAACTAAGTTGAGAATATACTTGTAATGCTTGCGCCCTCATACCTAACGGTCCGGTGCGCCATATAAATAAACAAACAAACTAATTCCCCTCCCCCATATTTTCTTTCATTTGCATGCCTTTTGGCTTTTGTCCCAAGTGGGTGTTCCTTTTATGGGCATCCATGCCCTGCATATGTATCTTAAACTTTCCCCACGCTGTGCGTACTGCTCAGAAGTGCAAGTGATGTATATACATCTCCCGTCCCCGGCCAAATCCACCCACAATTCCTGGTAATTGTCAGGGTCAGGGGGAGGAACAATAGTGGTGCGGTACAATATGTCCACCTCGTCACCAAGAGGGAGGGGAACCATATGCTATTTAGGGCCATCGTTTTGTTCGGTCTGGATTTCTATCTCTTGGATTTTACGATGCATCTTGTTACTCGTTTTCAAAATTGTCACCATCATCATTGCACTATTAGGTACTGCTCTGGCACAACCCTGGAGACCCAATTGACACATGCAAAATATCAGTAGAATGAACACAAAGATGGGGACAAGCATCTTGATCAATGTTTCAAGCCACAACGGGACCCAGATGAAAGCCATTGTGAACCAGGCATCTTCCTTGACCCCAGCTTCCTTTTTTTCATTTTCACTCCAAGCTCATGAACCGCCGCAATAACGTGTGTTAATGCCCCATTTTCAGCGTATTCAGAAGGTACACACATGCAACATGAACTCACAATCATTTTGCACACCCCACCCACCATAGCTGTCAGGAGGTCGAGGACGTACCTATTCTGCATAGTCATCAACTTTAAGGTGCTCAGTTCTACTTTTATGACATTGAACCCCTCCTCTGTGTCATTGACAAGCTGGATCAGTTCCCATCAAACAATCTGGAGCCACGTGGCATTTGCTCTTGTTTGAATGCTGGGCACTAAAGATGTGAAAAAAGTCTCTACTGAATTGTAGTTTATATTCATCAGATATTTGTGCAAGCAGGTCAGATGAGGCTTTGGATATGTAATTTGATGATCATCTTTGTCTGCTCAACTGAGTATTCTGCTTCTGAGGGGGTAGAGGGAGATAGTGGCAATTCAGTTTGTTGGGATTCTTCGGTGGCGGGTGTGGTAGGATCTTCGAGCAGGGCACCCCTCATTGATGCTCTTTGGGCACCACCTGTTTGGGTGAATGTAATGTAGCTAGCATACAATAGCCCCTCCAAGAAGGTGGGAGGTGCAATTACACTCATTGTCCACAAATCCAGTAATAGTCCATTATTGCAGCGGTGCCTTTCTTGAGGTCAGTGATCATGACAGTTCTATTGCACCTTGTGTTTGAGCCAACAGCAATTGTTCCTTTGTTGAAAAAGCACTTCATACGTTTATGGTGGACATATTTGTATGGGCCTTTCAAGAGCTGTGACCCACGTCAACTTTGTGATGTGTTCTGCCCACGTTTGTTTGCAAGCTTGTGCTATGTGTGTTGGTATTTCTTCAATTACCCCAACAGTCCTTCTGCCTTGCACAAATAAATTGCTTCTTGCCATTCGCTATTCACTTATCTTTTTCCTTCGATGCGCAGGTATGGTTCTTAGAAGCACTTTGGGTTATTTGAGATTGTTTTGCACTTTCGGTGGTCTGGTCCAAATGTTCTAGATCAACATTGCATGCCCGGAAAGTGCCTTTAATCCTACATAGTGCAAGTTGAATGAGACATTGAGTTTTTGTCATAGGTACTTCTTGTGGGATTAAGACCTTGGGGGTCCCAGATGCATGCGGTATCAAGGAACAAACATAGCAACTCCCATTTGTCGTTCGCCTTCCCAATGCACTCATATCGGTATACCAGCTATTCGAGAGCTCGGGATGACGAATGTCACGTATCTCATCAAATCCTAACACATGGCAAGTATCATATTTTCATATGCGTGTTTGTCGTTTCCTTCTATTGCTACCCAACATAACCTTCTTTTTACCACTATGTCTCATTATTTAAGGCGGGATGGGGACTGACAGTGTTGTTCTCTCTGGAGACGTTTGATAAGGTTTTAAAAACCTGGGCTGTGGGCATGCACATACTTCTATCCTGAAGTTCATTCGCATTGGGACTAGAGGTCATGTTGCTTCCGTCTAGTGGAACTAAGGTTACATTGAGTTTTTGGACGGTTGGCCTAGTCCGGTGAAAAGGTGTGAGATTCAGTGGTGTGCTCCTATTCCAGGCCCATTTGTACCGATTCCACAATCATTTGCTCCCTTGCCCCTTCTTTTTGAGCGCTTGCCCAGAAAAAAAAGAGAGAGAGGGAGAGAGAGATTTTTTTATTCTTTGTACCCTGTGTTCGGTAGCAGCAATGCACGTTCTGCAATACTTTTTTGCATGCACAAAATATAATGCACACAGTGCTATCTAGTTAGATGCATTGTTATTTGTGTGGGTGCTGGATGTTGTCCCCGGGGAGGCCCGCCGAACATCCAAGAGGGGTATCCAATATCTCACCCCCCTTAATTTTACTGCTAGTGGGGTGGAATACACCACTTCATAAAGCCCATGGAACCTGGGGCTCTTCCACTTTCGGAAGAAACTGCAGACATATATCCACTCGCAAGGCAACAGGGGTTGCACTGGGGTGGTCTTTTTAGATGTGGTTGTCATAGTTTCTCTGTCTCCTGTGTGGGGTGGGGCAATTTGTTTCAAAATAGAACTGATTTTGTGGGTGAGTTAGGTCAGATACTGTTTGAATTCCTCACCCAAAATTGTGGCTGTCTGGTGCGCGTCTGATGCTCTCCTCACTGGCGACAAGGGTGTTTGCATGCGTCTGCCAGTTTCTATTTCGTGAGGGGAGAGGTGGTGGTCCTTGCTGAGCTCTGTGCATAATTTGAAAAGTGCCAAAGGTAAACCATATACCCAATTCTTTTTGAATGTTTTACATAGTTTTGAAAGTCTGCTTTTGAGGAGTGCATTTATTTTTTCCATCAACCGGTTTGCTTGTGGGTGGTAAATGGAACACATGCAGTGTTTTTTTCCCAATAGTGTTCCCTTGAATAATTAATTGACATTTATTTTCCTGTTATCTGAGCGCAGGATGCAACACACTTCCCACTGGGGGAACAGTTATCTGACTAGAAATTTGGCTGCACAGTTGGCATCGGGCCGTGCACGTGGGCCTGCCTCCACCCACCTGGAAAATGGACACTCCACCACAATCAAATATTGTGCCCATTACGCCACTCTCCCATGTCTGCATAATCAATGTGCAGCTCACAAAAGGGGCCCACGAGGTGGGGTAGAGTCCCCCTTAGGGTTCACAGTGTCATGCCAGTGCTAAACACTTGGCATGTTATGCACTGGACCACCATCTTTGTAATGTGCTCCTGTAGATTTGGTATGAACCAATCCTCCTGGAGGTCTGCTGCAATATGTTGTCTGAAACTGTGAGATGGATAGTACAGTTGCTCAAATGTGTTGTGCAGTAATTCCACAGGCATCACCACCTTTCCAGTGGCTTGTTGTCTTCACCGGACGACATCTGTGGTTGATTGAGTGCAGCCCTGTTTGAGCCACAACTCTTGCTCTTCAATGGGGGCCCTGCGCTGTAGATCGATCTGTGTGATGGGTAGTGCCAAATATCCCTCTGTTTGGGTGGTAAGGGTGAATGCAGTTATAATGTACTCTTTTGTGGTAGGTGGAGGGAGGTATGCTGCCTCTTTGGCTGCCGCAACTGCGGCCGTGTTTCGCAATGATATTTCGTCTGTGTTATGGGTGTGTGATGCGCATTTAACAATTGCCACAATAGAAGGTTCTGCGAGGGCGGAAATCAAGGAATTGAGTAAAGCTGCGTCTTGCACAGGTGAGCGGTCTGCTCACCTGAACTCTCCCTTTCTCCAACGCGACAGACCTGCATGTACCGTAGTGGTTCCATATGCAGAGTCTGAATACATTGTTACATAGCATACATTAGTTCCTGCAAGGCTTCTATGAGTGCTATGAGTTCTGCTGCTTGGGCGGAGTAATGACTGGGCAACCTCTTCCTGACAAGTGTTTCATACTCTCCCTCTTCTAGGCGCACCATTGCTGCACCGACATGCTTTTCGCCCTTGTCTGGTTCAATTGATGCTGACCCATCAATGAAGAGTATTTCTCCCTCTTCTAATGCCCTGTTCTTTGACTTAGAAATATCGTCCCCGTCCCCTTCATATGATGCACAGTTGTGTTGTTGCATATCCTCTGCATTGCATGGTTCAGTGAGAAAGGTGGCAGGATTTTCTGTTTTACACCTTACTATATAATGTGTGGGTTAGACAGTATTATTTCATATGCTGATGCTCTTTGTGTGGTTAGTGTGGATTCAGAGCAGTATTGCGAACAGTGAGTGCTTGATGTACAGTGTCACAGAGCACTCTATGACAGTGGTAGAACTCTTCTCAATTGCGAAGGATGCTGCTGCAAGGGCATGTTCGCAAGCAAATTGTACTTGCATGACAGAATCAAGTGTACCACTATAGTAGGCCAATGGCCCATGTAACTATTTTGTGTTAGAACGGCAGTCATGTGAGTACCATTTGAATGGGAACAGAGAAAAAATTCAAGTGCATAATTGGGGGTGGCCAGGACAAGAGCAGTTGAAAATAGTTATTTGAGATCATTAACGTTTGTCACCATTTCTGCTGTCCACTGGATAGGGCTGTTCTCCTTTTGTGCTTCTTTGAGACCTTGTAGAAGCCTAGTGTATGCTGCGTAGTCTAAAATCCATGCTCTGCAGTAATTTCAGAGCCCCAAAAAGGTTTTCCTATCTTTCACTGTGATAGGCTTGGGGGTGGCATGCACTGCTGCTGCTCTGTCAGGAATTATTCTCTTACCATCTTTGGAAATGAGCTGCCCTAAGTAGAGCACTTCTGTTTGGCAGTATTGGAGTTTCTTCTTGTCTACCTTGTACCCCTTGTGCAAAAGCAGTTGCAACAGTGTGATGGAGTCCCTTGGATAGCTGTGTTCACTGTCGCTGCAGGCCCGGAGGTTGTCTACGTATTGGATAATCATGCTAGGCACTTGAGTATTTCCTAGGTCTCCTATTGAAAATGCTGGCGGTCTCACAGTATTCCTGGTGTAGGCGAAGCTGCTCATAGCAGCTTCCTCCCAGTGTGAATGCCGTGAGCTACTGTGACTCTGGGTCGAGTGGCACTGTGAAAAAGGCATTCTTCAAGTCCACTACTGTAAAATGCGTTGCTTGCTTTGGAATGCTGCCCAAAATGGATGCCGGGTTCGGGACAAGGGGAAACTCCTTCTGTACAATATCGTTTAGGGGCTGCAAGTCTTGGATCATTCTCTAGCTTCCCCCAGTGGCTTTCTTGATTGGATAGATAACCGTGTTACATGGTGATGTTGAGGGCACTATAATCCCTTGCTGCAGTATGGCCTACAATGTTTCCTGTATTCCCTCCTCAGCTTCTCTGAATATGGGATACTGTTTTACTCTTGGAAGTATTGCTCCTGGTTTAAGCGTTGTCTTTATGGGCATTACTTCTTTTAGCATCCCTACATCCTGGGGGTTTGTTGTCTACAAGTCTGGGGGGAACAGACTGTAAATCATCTTCACAGAAAAAGGGTGGGCCACTAACAATGGCTAGCAGGGGACTCGGTATTTTTCTATACTGGACCATTATGTCACAGGGTATGCAGATTTCGAGGACAATCTCCCCATCATTGTTATCATCATGAAAGAGATCCTCATCTGTCAATACTCGCAGAGGTATGTTGGCGTCAATGCACAACACTGTGCGCCATTGGCACCCATGGCGGTCATTTGCTATCACTATGATCCTTTTAGCAGATACTTGCAAACCCGCTTGATCTAATGACAGGATTGTGCCAGCAACCACTTTGGGGGTGCTACAGGGTGGAAAATAAAATCTGCATGACTCTCCATTCTTTCCTGGTGATTTGTGGAACTGCTCGAGCCAGCACTCTAATGCCATACATGAACATATCTGGGTTCATTGGTATTCCCCTCACTACCATCTCACTCGCCACAGCATGTATCACCAGCATCGCTCGGAGAGAGCACATGCCAGGTGTGGTGCAAACAGTCCCTCTGTCTTTAAACAATATTGTCATATTCAGTTTGCTAAGCAGGTCCCTTCCCAGCAAGTTGACAGGTGAGCTTTCAGAGGAGATGAGAGGTGCTCTTACAACTTTCCCTCCTATTTTAACATCTAGATCCTTGTTGTAAGGAACCATAACTACAGCCCCAGGAAATCCCTGTGTGTCACAAGTTTTTCCTGATAGCGGGAAGTCACCTTCACTTATGCACGACTTTTCCGCCTGAGTCCACCATGAAGACGAATTGTTTATTGCCTTTCTCTTTCCCCCACCAGTGGTTCCTCTTCTGGATGGAAGGTCATTGACAGTGCAGGACACGTAAGTGTTCTCTGTGAGCTGTCCTAATCGGGATAGGTTTCTGCATCGGGGAACCCTTTATAGGGTGCTGCGGCATCATTGGGTGCAGTCACAAAGGGATGCCTTGCTCCTGCAGCCAGGTGATTTGGGTGGGGTTAATGGAGCTGGAGTACCTGCTGTTGTGGTGGTGGGTTGTAAGGTCCTGGTATTTGGGGAGATAACTGAGCGTAATCCTGATGTATTTGATAGGGTATCATGGTCATCCCCTGGACCGGCCCTTGGGGGCTTCCGGGGTGGGAGCTTACATAGGGTTGTTGATTGTAACTATAGTTCCCCCAGGCCTTCTGCGACATTCCCTAGAAAAATGTCTCCACCTTCCACATGACCAACACTGTCCTTGCCCCCTCCTCCTCTCGGCCCCTGTCCACCAGGACCTCCTCCTCCTCCTCCTCTCAGACCTCGCAACCCACCTTGTCCTTGCAGCAGCCCTCCTTGCACTGTGGTCCCCAGAAATTCTTATTTCCTCCCCACTGTCCTGGCCCATTTCCTGCCCAAACCGCTGGGATCCTCACTTGCATGACCACCGAGGCACACTCTAACTCCCCTGTTTGTTCTGGGGGCAGTGCTGCAGATACTGCTGCCACCTTCACCAGTTTATTTTGAACTACTTTCACTTCATCCGCCTGCCTTCTTTGAATAGTTTCCTTTCCACGCTCCTTTAGCCACCTCACTGGTGCACTATGATGCTTTGAATATGGGGCCATCCTTTTGCTATCTTATCGAGGTTCTTTTGCACTTCTTTAGGCAGTCCTCTTTTCACAATACAATAAAATAAGGATGTGGATTGACCCCAGGTGGAACCTGTTTACCCTCTCCACATCTCTTGAACCCTAAGAATGAACTACGCTGCATCTTCTTTTTCTCCCATAGTGCATTGCGTCATAGATTGTAAGGAGCATCCGGGAAAGTACATTGCAGTGCATCCCACACCTGTGCCCTTATCCTGTTAAAAGATACTTCATCATGGTCATCATTGCTCACTGTCACTCCAGGGTACCCTGCCTTAGCCCACAGTATGTCTGCCTGATCCACCACTACCACCACTATCAAACTCTTAATATCTCCTATGGCAAGGGGCACCACACGGTGTGTTTCTCAAAGGCGTAGATGCATTTCCCCCATCCGCTGTGAGTGGTGGGAGTGACTTAAGGAGATTATTTGTATCAATCTTTGCCCAGGGGACATACTGGGACCACCACCCTGCTCCTTTATGTATGAGGGGCATTTGCAACATTATCTTCCCTTTCCCACTTTTTATACCACTTCTTTTTTTCTTCACCACTGACATCCTACCAAACCTTTCCCTTAACCTACCGTCCCATAGGCGTGCTACCCTGGGTGTAGTTGTGGGCGCTTGCTCAGCACCTCCCTCTGTGTCATTTTCCGTATCCTCAAAATCACTCCACCACTCCTCATCTCCTCGTTGAAACACCACATTCTCATACCCCAGGCTATCGGTCTCTCCTTCCCGCTCTACTATGAACTGCCCAAATGGGGGGCACTGTCAATCCTGAACAGGAAGTCCTCTGACTTCCATTCGTACCCAGGTGGCCGTGGAGGCGTCCATGGGAGCAGCATCAGGACCTCTGCTGCCCTCGCTGTTTCGCATGCAGCTCTTAATCTGGCCAATTCTGTGCGCACAGTGGTCAATGCCACTTCAAGATCCCTCGTGCTTGTTCCTGTATGTGTAGCCGCGTCAGGGGGTGCAATATACAGTGGGGGCAGAGCTGTACTTGTGCCTGCTGGCGTTGTGCTCCCGAATCATATGTGGGGTTAGTATACCCATGTGCTGGTCACGATACAAGTGGATAAAACCCTTTCTAGGTTTCCCCACTCGTTGCAGCTTCCCCCATATCGCCCTTCTTGTTACTTTCAGATGTCGCCCCATTCCCTTCAGAGGCCTCTGTTTCTTCGAACATTCTCCAGAGGCCTAAAATCTCCCATCTATTCTGTTGTGGTCTTCCACTTATACCTTGCCGTCAAATATGTGGAAAAATGATCTATTGCGCATCGGACAAAGGACCCCCCCTCTGGCCAGGAATGAGGCATTCCTTCCCCCTTAGTTTCTGTCACCCATTGACCATGATACTTCTTGATTTTGTCACTGTACAGGGGTACAGCCTTAAATATGTGACCTAGGGGCGTGTCTGTCCTCATGGTGGTCGTCTGACAAAAGTGGGTGTGACCAATATGTTTGTGCAGTATTCTTGTCGTTAATCCACCCCCTCAAGTCGTTCACTCCCTTTTATAAAATGCACATTATATCTGCCTCTGTACTGTCAGTCAATATTGTCACACATCTCTTTATGTAAAAAAAAAACATCAACTTGATCTGTTTTCCCTTCCTCACTAGAGTATCCCCATTCACTCCTCACTCACTTCCCTCAGTCACCTTCCATTGACACCACACCACCCCTCCTGGGCCTCCTCCGTAGATATAAATAAATATACTTAAAATAACAAGCTAAAATAACAAGCTAAAACAACAACCATGACTTTTCCTGAGCCCTCTAATTATAGGCGACTCCTATTTTTTTCCTTATATCTCTTTTTTTCTGCACTGGTCGGGACAGTGTGCTGTGGCTGCCACCTTCCCTCCTCACTCGGGAGGCTCCCTTTCCTTCCTCTTTGTTCTGCATATAACTTAAAAAAAACCTCAACAATCACAAGCCCACTATATACTTCCGCATTTAGACATCGCATGTTCACCTCTTTCATATTGCTCCATCCCCCAACCCAAACATTGTTTTTCCTTGCAAGATATACTCACTTGTCCACACTCTTCTGACAGCTTCTGTTCACAAGGAATCCTCAACAGGCTTGGGCCTCTCCCTGGGCCCGCACCCCGCTCCAACGAGCAGGTGTGATTCTGCAAAGAAGGCACCCACAAAGGCCACTTCTGCATAGGTGTTTTAGGCACTGGTCACTGTAGGTGGGCACGGCCCTTCCGGACAGGCCTTCTGGACGCCGCTGCAAGTACGGGAGTTACGGAATCTCGTCAGGGTCACCAAATGAAGGCAGGTACCCCAATTACATACACTCCAGAGTAAATACAACCCACTAGGGAAATAGGCCAGGTGAGAGAGTTGCAAGGACAAGAAGGTTAATTATACAGAATACAAATGTCAGCAAAGGACTCTGCTGCCCGAGAGCACACCGACCAGTTCACATAAAACATCTGCTTATAAAGGGCAACATTGTCATACACATATAAGACAACTTGGCGCTCACGATTGGTGGGGATCCTACACATGGACCTGTTGCATAGGGGATACCAGGCTGCAATTGGTTAGTTCTTCTCCGTCCATCAGGATCCATGTGGGTCAGCTGGGCTCATCCTCCAGTGAAGGTCGGTTCACACATTCGGAAGACTGTATCTAACTACACTAACGTGCTAAAACAGAATATTAACTCATTGTGGCAGGCACCTGGGCGTCACGGGAAATAGTGCCAGGGAACTGGGAGGATATAATACAGTTATGCCGGCCTACACAATCAAGGCTTCATTGATACCTCAGTTAACACTTTCAAGGTCTTCCCCTGGGGTTCTGATCTTAAATCTATGTTCCCTAGTACTTCGGATTGCAGGGGGCGTGGAGCTCGGATATAGACGTACTCGCTTAGATCTCTGATGGGTGCTTGACGGATAGTGGGACCTGGGGGTCGCGTTCTGATCAGAAAAGGCAAAGGTGTGGGGCTGGCTCCGACCTTGCTGGGTGGGGGTTAGAGGGCGACTGGCAGTTTATTGGAGATGGATGGACGCAGCGCGGAGTCAGGTGTTGTCTCACGACAGGGTCACACTCCAGCAAGAGATACTAGATATTCACAACACTGTGAGGCTGAGATGGAAATGGACTTCTGTGGGAACAAGGCTTGTGCTGAGCCAAAATGGTGTACAGGCATTGGGTATTGTGAACTGTGTCTGCCATCCTCTTTTCCCTTTAGAGCAGAATACAACATTGAGCCTTGGCTCCATGTTTTTCTAGTGCCAAATGGTTATATCTAGGCGCTACAGGGGCTTCTATAGATTTCTTTCATTGAATGTGCTCACTGAGGTGTGATTTTATTTTCACCAAGGATGAACAGAGTGCTATTTCCAAATGTTGCTCTCAAGAACAGCATTCTGCTCAAGGTAACAGAAGGCAGCATGCCAAAGGAAACATACAACAAGGACGTTTGATGTCTCTCCTAAAGGCAGTTTCTCTGAATACACATTCACAAAATCTTTTAGAAATAAACACACTTCCTTCTGTTCTTTCATTACCTGCTAAACATCTTTGCCTATAAAAGTACCCACTTTCTGAAATGTCATAGTTAACTTTTAATGTTTTGATTTTTGTCAAGAAATCTGCATACACAATCATGTCTCAGGTGGATTTGTATTCTTTTATCATAGTACGCAGGCCAACTTTATATTGTCTGATCGGTCTCCAACTTTGTCCTCATTAGAAGCGTTTTGGACTGGCTTTGTGATGGCCATCTGCACTCATTTTAATTGCATTATCCTTTTATCTGATACCATGAGTGGCATTGTACTCATACTATTGTAGTTTGGACCTATTTTCTTAGATATTTAATTATGTTTACATGTGTTTGACTGCTGCAGCTGGCACATCTGGCAACTGACATGCGTTCTTAATTTATTTGCTCTGAAAAGCAACACACGCACACCTGCACTTCACACCCACAAATACAAACCTCTGACTAGTCAATGGGACTGAATGTCTATGTTTATTGTGTTTATATAGCGCTTTACGCCAAAGCTGGAAAAGCTGGTTTCCATGCATGTGGCACTGAATCTTGGCATGACGGGCTGGTCGCTCACGCTGTTTGGTGTGCTCACCTATGCTGTGTCTTTTTCCCACTCACAGGTATGTGTTCCTCCTCACCATCCTCTTCTTCATTCCCGGAGTCGTGATGATCGTGGCCTACGGACTGATCTCACGGGAGCTCTACCGAGGGATCCAGTTTGAGATGGACATGAAGAAGGAGGCGAAAGGTCAGTGGTTGGGAGATCTGTTGAGGGCCAGGGACTCTTCAGGTGCACTTGATTCTCTAAAGCACTCAGGCTTTGCTGTGGCGTAACATGACACACTCAGGATACAGTGCAAGGTGAGGATTTGCACCCTTGTTTAAGTGGGAAGTGACCAGTAGATGCCTCGACCTTCCTGGGTTGTGAGCAATTTGTTGTTGTTTTTTTATTGTATACGTTTTAAATTAAATCTTTACAATTTGTAAAGAAAACAAATAAAAAAACAGTAAAAAACAGATTAAAGAGAACATATACAATAGCCACTTTACAGAATTGCAAAACATGATGCCAACTAATTATCAAATTAAGAAAGAAGACATAATCACTTCATGTGGTTGCAGAGTACACAATCAAGTAAAAATTCCATCATTTCAGTAGTTCATCATAGTTCTTACCCAGAAAATGAGTTAATAGCAGGAGAAGTTTCAACCAGAAGTATATACATAACACAGAAGAGTGGATATCTGATCCCAAAGAGCCCTTTGTGAGCAGTTGAAAGCAAAACTGAAGGGGGGTGGCTTTGGTTTATCATAACCACTGGCATTGCATGGACAACCCACCTGACCATCAGTTTCAACCTGCTAAGACAAGACAGTAGTGGACAATCTATATTCAAATTAGGCAAGTGACTAGTAGATGCCTTGATCCTCCTGTGTTATGAAGCAATTGAAAGCAACACTGAAGGGGGATATGGTTTCGTTTTTGAATTTATCATAACCACTGGCATTGCATGGACGACCCAGCTGACCATCAGTTTTCAACCTTCTAAGCCAAGACGGCAGTGGAAAATCTCTATGCAAATCAGGGAAATGACTAGTAGATGCCTTGATCCTCCTGTTTATATAAATCAATTGAAAGGAAAACTGGAGGGGGGGTGGTTTGCGTTTTGAGCTTCTCATAACCACTGGCGTTGCATGGACGGCCCACCAGACCATCAGTTTTCAACCCGCTACGCCAGGACAGTAGTAGGAAATCTATATGCAAATTAGGCTTGGTACCAACCCAACTAGTGCAGTCCAGCGAGAACTGCTGAGTCACATCCCTTCTGCACAAGCCTACAAGCATCCCCAGAGATGTTTCAGGCTCATTTGCATTCATTAGTGATGTGTCTAGAACTAGCAGGCTGTCACCCAAATCTGGGCATTCCCGTCCCACTCAAGGTGAATCAATTGAAATATGTGTGGTCTAAAAAGCGAGTGTGTTTGTGACAACCCACCTAGCTCAATTAGATGTCTCCCACAGTCTGCAGCAAAATGCAAAACAGTGCAACACTCCATGGCTCCGAACGGCGCTGACAGAGCTGCCATGGTACAAACGTGGGGTCCAAGACGAACTCATCCAAAAGGGTTTTTCAAATATTCACACAGCTTAAACGGATAGCATTCCAAGTAAGGGAACGCTCAACCATACCCCAGTTATTTATAAGAAAGCATTTTCAACATGCACCACATTATATTATGCCATAACTAGCAGATATACGCGGCGTTGCCCGAGCTCAAAAGTTAGCAAATCGAGCTGTTGTCTGACGTGCCTTTGTTGTGGGGTGTCCTGCTGTATATCTGCTGTCTGCCTAGCTGCATCAAGCTGTTGTCTGGTTTGCCTTTGTTGTGGGGGCTCTTGCTGTATTTGTGCTGTTTGCCTAGCTGAATTGAGCTGCTATCTGGTTTGGTGCTGTCTGTCTGCATCAAGCTGTTGTCTGGTTTGCCTTAGTTGTGGGGTCTCCTGCTCTATTTGTGCTGCCTGTCCGGCCGAATCAGCCTGTTGTATGGCTGGCCTTTGTTCTAGGGTTTGCTGCTGTATTTGTGCTGTCTGTCTGGCTGCATTGAGCTGTTGTCTGGTTTGCCTTTGTTGTGTGGTCTCCTGCTGTATTTCGTGTTGCCAGTCTGGCTGCATAGAGTTGTTGTCTGGTTTGCCTTTGTTGTGTGGTCTCCTGCTGTATTTGTGCTGTTTGGCTGCATCAAGCTGTTGTCTGGTTTGCCTTTGTTCTAGGGTCTCTTGCTGAATTTGTGCTGCCTGCCTAGCTACATCAAGCATAATAGACAAAAAATCAGGATGACGAGATCCGACAGAAAACAGAACACTTCTGTGTGTGTGTATTTATTTGCATCAACACAGGAAGTTTCAGGCGATTAGACAATTTATTTTACAGTTCTTTCGATAAGCATGAAAGGTAAGTGAAATATAAACGGACAAGGTTGGTGATGGTTAGTAGTAACACATATAGGTGTCGACCTCAGAACTGTTGAGGTCAAAACTTCAATTAGATGCACGTTTCCCATAGATGGAGGGGGTATAACAACCCTAGAAAGCAGGGAAAAGTGTGCCTCAGACTTGCAGAGGTCCAAGGCATAGCTTACACATGGTGCACACAACAATATTTACATATAACATACACAAGGGGGGTGGAGTTGTGTCACAGGGATCGACACAGGGTGTGTTTCGGCCAAAAAAGGGGCTTGGTTAGCGCCTGTCTTTGTGCTGGCCTTCGTCAGGAGAGGCACCTGAGGCGGTGCTGTCCGTTGTATCTGTGGATTTAAACAGACTAGTGAGGATCTCGGGTATCGATTGACTAAGTACTAGAAAGTATTCAATACAGGCAAAGTAGTGCCAAGGTGATACACCAAGTGGTGTATCTGGAGAACAGCATACCTACTGGTGTGGTGGCAGGAGGTTGCTGTTTGGGTAATCCTTAGAAGATGCAGGATTGCCGGTGCATAAATGGCACTTGATCAGTCGGCTGTCGATGTGGACGGGCCGACGTGTCTCAGGGTCCCGTGCGACTGGTATAGGCCAGGACTGGTCCCATATCTGAGGGGGGACAGAAAAACGGGTAATGTATCCCGAACTGAGCGTGATGGACAGAATACCGTTGGTGATGGTGGTCCAAATGTGCTCGTGAGTGCTGGAAGAAGCACGCTTATTGATTGATATGGCGGCCGAGTCCTCGAGGAATTACGTGCACTATCAATGCTGTTGTATCCAGGATGGAACTCAGTAAGTGATGGGTGGCCGGGAGCATCACGTGGCTCAAGAACATCTAGGGTGACAATGGTGCTCACGAGGGAGTATCTGCCGACAAGATGGTGGACACTGCATGTGTAAAAGCCGTGCCGGGCAAAATAGTGCTATTGTGGGCTACGTGACAGTGCCTGGAATAGAAACATTAAGTACAGTGGAGAGAACGTGATGCATTAGTGTTGTATTGAAAAACAGCCCAGTCCTCTAGCCGAGGGCAAAGTGCTCGTACCGGTAACTTACCGCAGTAATCTCGCAGGTGCTTGGCTGATTGAGGACCTCTGAACACCGTGGTTGCTGTATGGAAGGCAGAGTGGTAATGCCTAAAAAGCTATTCTGGGGCTTGCAAGCAGCCAATCAGGGTGCGCTGTGACACTGAGGCTGGACGCGGGAGCCAATCGCGTGGAGCTAGGCTTGATGTGTAATGGAGTGGAGTGGAGTGGGGCCGCATAGCCTGATGGGCAATGTAGTGCCTGTGGGCCAAGGCGTGTTAGCGCGGCGCTGTATGCTCCAAACTGTGGGGTGGGTCAACATGTATGCAATCAGTGCCGCTTACTGGAGTGGTCAAGGAGTCACACACGGGGTGACGGGGATGTGACGCCCCTCTTGTGTTGTTATTTGTAATTGAAAACATGTACAGACCTTTATCAAAGAAAAGACTGAGACAGAATCCACCCGGTCTATACAGCTATAGTGCATTAAGCATAGGGACCTGCTGGCAGTAAGAGGTGTTTGTCACATACTGTCTGGCCCTGGTCTGCGTGGTGACATGCTGGTGGTGTTTCAGAAATGTTTCCATTCAACGGTTATGTTTAAGCCATTCCGTACGGAGTCCAATTTGTGAACCCACTTTTGCTCAAGTCTTGTGAGGGCCAAATTAATGTCGCCTCCAAGTCGTTGTGGCTGGAGTTGCTGGACCACCGTCCAGGAGATTTGTTCGTGGGTGTGTTTTTCCTTGACGAAATGTTCAACCAAAGGCTTGTCTTCAACTTGGTTCTTAATGCAGGACCTGTGCTCGTTAATCCTTGGTTTGATGGGTCTAATGGTTTTGCCGATGTATACCAGTTGACAGGGACACTTGATGGCGTAGATGACGAATCTACTTTCGATGTATACCAGTTGACAGGGACACTTGATGGCGTAGATGACGAATCTACTTTCGCAATTCGTGTGGCTGTTCAATTTCCAAGTAAGATTGTTGTGGGTGAATGTTTTGCTGTTTGTAGTGAAACGGCATGCGACACAGTGTCCACAGCTGAAGTGTCCCACCACTGGTGGGAGATTCCACAAGGTGGAAGCAGGTTTGGTGGGTTCGAGGAACGTGTGTACCAATGAGTCTCTTAAATTTTTGTTCTTTTTGAATGCGAACAAAGGTTTTTTAGCTAGGCTCCTGTCGTTTTTGATCAAATGCCAGTGTTTATTAATGGTGTTCTTTATGAGATTGCTGACGGGGTTGTATGTGGTGACACAGACGGTTCTGTTGATGGGATCTTTTTCTTTGGTGGTGAGACAGACCGAGCGGTCGGTATTGGCTGGTCTTTTTTTTGCGGTCCGGATTGATTTTCTGGGATAGCCCCTTTGTCCGAGACGTGTTTGTAGTTGTTGAGCATGGAGGTTGAATTTTTCTGTGTCAGAGCAATTCCTGCGAATATGAAGGAATTGGCCATAGGGGAGATTGTACTTCAACCCTTGAGGAGGGTAACTTGTGAAATGAAGCAGGGTATTTCTATCCTTGGTTTTCTGAAAAGTTCTGTTTTCAGCATTTCTCCGGACCGATAGATGTGTAGATCGAGGAAGTTGATGGCTTGGTAGTCCCACTCGATGGTGAATTTAATGTGATTGTTCCGTTTGTTGAGCCATTGATGGAAGGCTAATAGTGCGTCTTTGCTTCCTTCCCAAATTAGTAGTACGTCGTCGATGTAGCAATGCCAGATCTTGATGTGTGATCTGTAAGGGTTGTCGTTGTGGTAGATATGGTCCTCTTCGTACTGGGCCATGTAAGGTTGGCGACATCCGGTGCGAAAGTGGCCCCCATGCTTACGCCTTTGATCTGTTGATACAGTTGTTGGCCGAATAAAAAGAAGTTTTCACCCATTGCAATGCGGATGCATTTGAGTAGGAAATTCGTCGGTACGGTGGAGACGTCAGTTCTTTTTTCGAGGCAGATGGCCAGAGCGTGTAAACCTTCTAGCTGTCCCTATGCTTAATGCACTATAGCTGTATAGACCGGGTGGATTCTATCTCAGTCTTTTCTTTGATAAAGGTCTGTACATGTTTTCAATTACAAATAACAACACAAGAGGGGCGTCACATCCCCGTCACCCCGTGTGTGACTCCTTGACCACTCCAGTAAGCGGCAATGATTGCATACACGTTGACCCACCCCACAGTTTGGAGCATACAGCGCCGCGCTAACACGCCTTGGCCCACAGGAACTACATTGCCCATCAGGCTATGCGGCCCCACTCCACTCCACTCCATTAGACATTAAGCCTAGCTCCACGCGATTGGCTCCCGCGTCCAGCCTCAGTGTCACTGCGCACCCTGATTCGCTGCTTGCAAGCCCCAGAATATCTTTTTAGGCATTACCACTCTGCCTTCCATACAGCAACCACGGCGTTCAGAGGTCCTCAATCAGCCAAGCACCTGCGAGATTACTGCGGTAAGTTACCGGTACGAGCACTTTCCCCACGGCTAGAGGACTGGGCAGTTTTTCAAGACAACACTAATGCATCACGTTCTCTCCACTATAATTAACGTTTCTATTCCAGGCACCGTCACGTAGCCCACAATAGCACTATTTTGACCGGCACGGCTTTTACACATGCAGTGTCCACCATCTTGTCGGCAGATACTCCCTCGTGAGCACCATTGTCACCCTAGATATTCTTGAGCCACGTGATGCTCCCGGCCACCCATCACTTACTGAGTTCCATCCTGGATACAACAGCATTGATAGTGCACGTAATTCCTCGAGGACTCGGCCGCCATATCAATCAATAAGCGTGCTTCTTCCAGCACTCACGAGCACATTTGGACCACCATCACCAACGGTATTCTGTCCATCACGCTCAGTTCGGGATACATTACCCGTTTTTCTGTCCCCCCTCAGATATGGGACCAGTCCTGGCCTATACCAGTCGCACGGGACCCTGAGACACGTCGGCCCGTCCACATCGACAGCCGACTGATCAAGTGCCATTTATGCACCGGCAATCCTGCATCTTCTAAGGATTACCCAAACAGCAACCTCCTGCCACCACAGCAGTAGGTATGCTGTTCTCCAGATACACCACTTGGTGTATCACCTTGGCACTACTTTGCCTGTATTGAATACTTTCTAGTACTTAGTCAATCGATACCCGAGATCCTCACTAGTCTGTTTAAATCCACAGATACAACGGACAGCACCGCCTCAGGTGCCTCTCCTGACGAAGGCCAGCACAAAGACAGGCGCTAACCAAGCCCCTTTTTTGGCCGAAACACACCCTGTGTCGATCCCTGTGACACAACTCCACCCCCCTTGTGTATGTTATATGTAAATATTGTTGTGTGCACCATGTGTAAGCTATGCCTTGGACCTCTGCAAGTCTGAGGCACACTTTTCCCTGCTTTCTAGGGTTGTTATACCCCCTCCATCTATGGGAAACGTGCATCTAATTGAAGTTTTGACCTCAACAGTTCTGAGGTCGACACCTATATGTGTTACTACTAACCATCACCAACCTTGTCCGTTTATATTTCACTTACCTTTCATGCTTATCGAAAGAACTGTAAAATAAATTGTCTAATCGCCTGAAACTTCCTGTGTTGATGCAAATAAATACACACACACAGAGAAGTGTTCTGTTTTCTGTTGGATCTCGTCATCCTGATTTTTTGTCTATTATACGTATACCCACCTGGGTAAATCAGGACCCCGCCAGGTGCCCTACAATATGTACCCTAGCTACATCAAGCTACAGTCTGGTTTGCCTTTTTTGTGGGGTCTTCTGCTGTTGTGTTGTCTGTCTGGCTGCATCAGCCTATTGTCTGGTTTGCCTTTGTTGTGGGGTCTCCTGCTCCATTTGTGCTGTCTGTCTTCCTAGTTGCATCGCGCTGTTGTCTGTTTTGCCTTTGTTGTGGGGTCTCTTGCTGTATTTGAGCTGCCTAGCTGCATCAAGCTGTTTGCTGGTGTGCCTTTGTTGTGGGATCTCCTGCTGTATTTGTGCTGTCTGCCTAGCTGCATCGAGCTGTTGGCTGGTTTGCCTCTGTTGTGTGGTATCCTGCTGTATTTGTTATGTCTATCTGGCTGCATTGAGCTGTTGCCTGGTTTGCCTTTGTTGTGGGGTCTTCTGCTGTTGTGTTGTCTGTCAGGTTGCATCAGCCTGTTGTCTGGCCTGCCTTTGTGCTATTGTCCCCTGCTCTATTTGTGCTGTATGTCTTCCTAGCTGCATTGCACTGTTGTCTGGTTTTCCTTTGTTGTGGGGTATTCTGCTGTTGTGTTGTCTGTCTTGCTGCATGTTCCTGTTGTCTGGTTTGCCTTTGTTGTGGGGTCTCCTGCTGTATTTGTGCTGTCTTCCTAGCTGCATCAAGCTGCTACCTGGTTTGCCTTTGTTGGGGGGTCTTCTGCTGTTGTGTTGCCTGTCTGGCTACATCAAGCTGTTGTCTGGTTTGCCTTTGTGGTGGGGTCTCCTGCTGTATTTGTGCTGTCTGCCTAGCTGAATCAAGCTGCTATCTGGTTTGCCTTTGTTGGAGGTCTTCTGCTGTTGTGTTGTCTGTTTAGCTGCATCAAGCTGTTGTCTGGTTTGCCTTTGTTGTGGGGGCTCTTACTGTATTTGTGCTGTTTGCCTAGCTGAATTGAGCTACTATCTGGTTTGCCTTTGTTCTAGTGTCTCCTGCTGTGTTTGTGCTGTCTGTCTGCATCAAGCTGTTGTCTGGTCTGCCTTAGTTGTGGGGTCTCCTGCTGTGTTTTTCTGCCTGTATGGATGCATTGAGCTGTTGTCTGGTTTGCCTTTGTGGTGGGGTCCCCTGCTCTATTTGTGCTGCCTGTTCGGCCGAATCAGCCTGTTGTATGGCTTGCCTTTGTTCTAGGGTTTCCTGCTGTGTTTGTGCTTTCTGTCTGGCTGCATCGAGCTGTTGTCTGGTTTGACTTAGTTGTGGGGTCTCCTGCTGTATTTCGTGTTGCCAGTCTGGCTGCATCAAGCTGTTGTCTGGTTTGCCTTTGTTCTAGGGTCTCTTGCTGTATTTGTGCTGTCTGCCTAGCTACATCAAGCTACAGTCTGGTTTGCCTTTTTTGTGGGGTCTTCTGCTGTTGTGTTGTCTGTCTGGCTGCATCAGCCTATTGTCTGGTTCGCCTTTGTTGTGGGATCTCCTGCTCCATTTGTGCTGTCTGTCTTCCTAGTTGCATTGCGCTGTTGTCTGTTTTGCCTTTGTTGTGGGGTCTCTTGCTGTATTTGAGCTGTCTAGCTGCATCAAGGTTTTGTCTGTTTTGCCTTTGTTGTGGGGTCTCCTGTTGTATTTGTACGGTCTGCCTAGCTGCATCGAGCTGTTGTCTGGTGTGCCTTTGTTGTGGGATCTCCTGCTGTATTTGTGCTGTCTGGCTGCATCGAGCTGGTGTCTGGTTTGCCTTTGTTGTGGGGTCTCCTGCTGTATTTGTGCTGTCTGCCTAGCTGCATCCAGCTGTTGTCTGGTTTTCCTTTGTTGTGGGTTCTCCTGTTGTTTTTGTACTGTCCTCCTGGCTGCATCAAGCTGGTCTCTGGTTTGCTTTTGTTGTGGGGTTTCCTGCTGTATTTGTGCAGTCTGTCTAGCTGCATCGAGCTGTTGGCTTTTTTGCCTTTGTTGTGGTGTCTCCTGCTGTATTTGTGCTGTCTGCCTAGCTGCATCGAGCTGTTGGCTGGTTTGCCTTTGTTGTGTGGTATCCTGCTGTATTTGTTCTGTCTGTCTGGCTGCATTGAGCTGTTGCCTGGTTTGCCTTTGTTGTGGGGTCTTCTGCTGTTGTGTTGTCTGTCAGGTTGCATCAGCCTGTTGTCTGGCCTGCCTTTGTGCTATTGTCCCCTGCTCTATTTGTGCTGCATGTCTTCCTAGCTGCATTGCACTGTTGTCTGGTTTGCCTTTGTTGTGGGGTATTCTGCTGTTGTGTTGTCTGTCTTGCTGCATCTTCCTGTTGTGTGGTTTGCCTTTGTTGTGGGGTCTCCTGCTGTATTTGTGCTGTCTGCCTAGCTGCATCGAGCTGATATCTGGTTTGCCTTTGTTGGGGGGTCTTCTACTGTTGTGTTGCCTGTCTGGCTACATCAAGCTGTTGTCTGGTTTGCCTTTGTGGTGGGGTCTCCTGCTGTATTTGTGCTGTCTGCCTAGCTGAATCAAGCTGCTATCTGGTTTGCCTTTGTTGGGGGGTCTTCTGCTGTTGTGTTGTCTGTTTAGCTGCATCAAGCTGTTGTCTGGTTTGCCTTTGTTGTGGGGGCTCTTGCTGTATTTGTGCTGTGTGCCTAGCTGAATTGAGCTGCTATCTGGTTTGCCTTTGTTCTAGGGTCTCCTGCTGTATTTGTGCTGTCTGTCTGCATCAAGCTGTTGTCTGGTCTGCCTTAGTTGTGGGGTCTCCTGCTGTGTTTTTCTGCCTGTATGGCTGCATTGAGCTGTTGTCTGGTTTGCCTTTGTGGTGGGGTCCCCTGCTCTATTTGTGCTGCCTGTCCGGCCGAATCAGCCTGTTGTATGGCTTGCCTTTGTTCTAGGGTTTCCTGCTGTGTTTGTGCTGTCTGTCTGGCTGCATCGAGCTGTTGTCTGGTTTGACTTAGTTGTGGGGTCTCCTGCTGTATTTCGTGTTGCCAGTCTGGCTGCATCGAGTTGTTTTCTGGTTTGCCTTTGTTGTGTGGTCTCCTGCTGTATTTGTGCTGTTTGGCTGCATCAAGCTGTTGTCTGGTTTGCCTTTGTTCTAGGGTCTCTTGCTGTATTTGTGCTGTCTGCCTAGCTACATCAAGCTACAGTCTGGTTTGCCTTTTTTGTGGGGTCTTCTGCTGTTGTGTTGTCTGTCTGGCTGCATCAGCCTATTGTCTGGGTTGCCTTTGTTGTGGGGTCTCCTGCTCCATTTGTGCTGTCTGTCTTCCTAGTTGCATCACGCTGTTGTCTGTTTTGCCTTTGTTGTGGGGTCTCTTGCTGTATTTGAGCTGTCTAGCTGCATCAAGGTGTTGTCTGGTTTGCCTTTGTTGTGGGGCTCCTGTTGTATTTGTACGGTCTGCCTAGCTGCATCGAGCTGTTGTCTGGTGTGTCTTTGTTGTGGGATCTCCTGCTGTATTTGTGCTGTCTGGCTGCATCGAGCTGGTGTCTGGTTTGCCTTTGTTGTGGGATCTCCTGCTGTATTTGTGCTGTCTGCCTAGCTGCATCCAGCTGTTGTCTGGTTTGCCTTTGTTGTGGGTTCTCCTGTTGTTTTTGTACTGTCCTCCTGGCTGCATCAAGATGGTCTCTGGTTTGCCTTTGTTGTGGGGTCTCCTGCTGTATTTGTGCTGTCCGTCTGGCTGCATTGAGCTGTTGCCTGGTTTGCCTTTGTTGTGGGGTCTTCTGCTGTTGTGTTGTCTGTCAGGTTGCATCAGCCTGTTGTCTGGCCTGCCTTTGTGCTATTGTCCCCTGCTCTATTTGTGCTGTATGTCTTCCTAGCTGCATTGCACTGTTGTCTGGTTTGCCTTTGGTGTGGGGTATTCTGCTGTTGTGTTGTCTGTCTTGCTGCATCTTCCTGTTGTCTGGTTTGCCTTTGTTGTGGGGTCTCCTGCTGTATTTGTGCTGTCTGCCTACCTGCATCGAGCTGACATCTGGTTTGCCTTTGTTGGGGGTCTTCTGCTGTTGTGTTGCCTGTCTGGCTACATCAAGCTGTTGTCTGGTTTGGTTTTGTGGTGGGGTCTCCTGCTGTATTTGTGCTGTCTGCCTAGCTGAATCAAGCTGCTATCTGGTTTGCCTTTGTAGGGCTCTTCTGCTGTTGTGTTGTCTGTCTGGCTGCATCAAGCTGTTGTCTGGTTTGCCTTTGTTGTGGTGTCTCTTGCTGTATTTGTGCTGTCTAGCTGCATCAAGGTGTTGTCTGGTTTGCCTTTGTTGTGGGGTCTCCTGTTGTATTTGTGCTGTCTGCCTAGCTGCATCCAGCTGTTGTCTGGTTTGCCTTTGTTGTGGGTTCTCCTGTTGTATTTGTTCTGCCTGCCTGCATCGAGCTGGTATCTGGTTTGCCTTTGTTGTGGGGTCTCCTCTGTATTTGTGCTGTCTATCTACATTCAGCTGGTGTCTGGTTTGCCTTTGTTGTGGGGTCTCCTGCTATATTTGTGCTGTCTGCCTAGCTGCATCCAGCTGTTGTCTGGTTTGCCTTTGTTGTGGGTTCTCCTGTTGTATTTGTACTGTCTGCCTGGCTGCATCGAGCTGGTCTCTGGTTTGTCTTTGTTGTGGGGTCCCCTGCTACTTTTCTGCTGTCTGTCTGGCTGCATCACCTTATGTCTGTTTTGCCTTTTATTTCTGGAGTGCTCTGCTGTCTTTGTGCTGCTTATCTTTGGGGCATTTCCAGCTTTTATTGTAAATGTTTGTTATGCACATGTTTTAGCTTTTGCTTTGGTCAGTTGTTCAGCAAAATATCTATGGTAGTTTGTTAAGCAAAATGAGCATCAGTTCTAACGTCATATACTAGGGGCTCCCTTTCAGCAAACTTTAAATTAACCAAAATTAGCAATAGTTGTAATTGTATCCAGCAGGGGCGCCACTTTAGCAACTTTCAACCACACCATTACATTCCTTGTAAAAAGGTACCCGTGTTAGACTGCTTTGGAATCCTCTTGATAGTTCCCCCTTTAAATCTATAGTGGACAAACAGACAGGGGCTCATTACAGTTTTGCCAGTGATGGAAAAGTGCTGGAAAAACTGCTGGTAATTTAAACCACCAGCAAATGCACACGTTTGCTGGTGGGGGTACAGATTTACCTCCAGAGAATAGCTGGAGATAAAACAGTCCCCCCACTGGCACATTAATCCTGGAATTACAGGTACTGTATTACCGGTGCCAGTAATTCTGGCATCCCCTCCATGGAGTCCTATGTCCTATGAAATGGGGATTTTTCTGCTGTTGCTGGCACCTGAAAAATCCCAGAAATACCAGATATCAGGTGCCGGTAACGGTAATGCAGTTTCCCGGTATCTTGCGGGAATTACCGGCGGGATATCGGGAAGCCTCCAATGAGGGCTAGAGACACACTTTCAAAAATAGATATTAGAATATATATATATTAGATTTAAAAAACACTTTATTTCTGAATCTTAATTATTAAACAAACTTACATGAGCTTGTTTACCATATGACATAATTTAATGTAAAGTACATTATCCATTATTTTGGTGAGGTGATATTCAAACTAATCAGAGATAAAAATATATATATATATATCGTTAGGAGATGTCCATTTTTATCTGTGATGATTTCACAAGACTCTGTAGCACCAGTGACAAAGGCGTTGTCCCTGAATTAGAAGATCTGCCCTTTGTACTGATCTATTTTTACCACAAAAAGCGAGGGGAGACCCTCTGCACCTCCTCTGCACCCCAACTGCCCTCCTCCTTTATAAACCATACCCGAACTTACCACATCTAGGTTTCTGATAAAAAGGTTGGCAAATAAATTGACAACAAAAAATCCATTTGGCAAAAGGTGAGGAATATCATTTGTTGGGTATGTGCCAACAGACTAAGGACATTTCTGTAAAGCAATACTAGTCCATCAGTACATCTAAAGAAGGTGGAAACGAGACACGGATCAACACAGGTTTGATCCCCGGTCCGCACTTAGAAACCTCCGGGTATTAAACGCATTATGAATAACCAATTATAATCACATTGGGCCTGTGATCTATTATGTCCTCATTGTTAGAAAAACTCATCACTTCATTTAGTCAATAACCTAAACTCCAGCTACGAATATGGCGGGAATAGTTAAAGGAGGCGGTATGTAGAGACATACTGCGTGTTTTGACCTCCTTTCAGCTTACGGGCCTGACAGAATTTGCGATAGTTATTTTACCGACGTATTACGAGTTCCAATATATGATTTTTTTGTTTTTTACCCTCAGTTTTTGCTGGCGACATTTTCAAATAGAACCATTTTCTCACTCTCTTACTCTTGGAAATCATGTTTATTAGATGGTCTTGTAAAGTATGCAATACGCATTAAAATTGAATTTTGAATAACCCTTGAAGTCTCTAAAGAAATATTTGAATGATCTTAAGAAGCGTGGAGAGATTTTACAAATACGTTGGATGGTGGGTGCCATTGGGCCACTGACCGTGCCATCTCACCGTTCCTTCTTGCACGTCATACAAGTGCTCGTGGGCAGCTGCCACCGTGGTGGATGGTGCAAATCATGTTATTCTTACATTTCCTAGCACCATGAACTTGCATGCCTCACAATAGGAGGACGTTCACAAGAGCAAATTGATGGCAAGGAGCGGTTGAGAGCTCACCACTCCTTCATAGCAAGTGATTGTGCAAATAGTTTGTAAAGACATATTTGTAGTGTGGGGAGGGTAACATTATCACAAACAGTATCTGTTGGTAACAGGAGGATAAGTTCTCTTCATAGGCCAGACAATGATTTTGATATCACCAATTGGTAGAAGCATTGAAAAGCAATAGAAGGGGGATTTAATTTAAATATGTATTTGATCCAATAGAAAGGTTTAAGATAGAAGTTTCATAATCATTACCAAATCCAACATTTACTTGTAATATTCAAAGAAAATACAGATAGGTCATATAGAAAATGGCTAGATTTTATAATCCATCCATTCTTTCAAAGCAAAATAAACAAGAGACAGGTAATTGCTAATAATAATCGATTACGTTAACATGTTTCTTGTTTTCCTACAGCTCATAAGAATGGCTTGACCACCACGACTACTGCGGCCTGCGATGAGGGTGATGGCTGCTACATCCAGATCACCAAACGCCGCAACACCATAGAGATGTCCACTTTGACCCCAAGCGGCACCTCCCAGCTGGACCGTGCACGCATCAACAACTCGGAGGCCAAGCTTATGGCCAAGAAACGGGTGATCCGTATGCTCATCGTCATTGTTGCCATGTTTTTCATCTGCTGGATGCCAGTCTTCGTGGCCAATACCTGGAAGGCCTTTGATGAGAAATCCGCGTTCAAGGCCCTGTCAGGAGCCCCCATCTCTTTCATTCACCTCCTCTCCTACACCTCAGCCTGCGTCAACCCGCTCATCTACTGTTTCATGAACAAGCGCTTTCGCAAGGCCTTCCTCGGCACCTTTGCCAGCTGCGTCAAACCATGCCGCCGTTTCCGAGACCCGGAAGAAGACGTAGCCGCCACAGGGGCTTCACTCTCAAAGTTCAGCTACACCACTGTCAGTAGCCTAGGACCAGCTTGATCAGGGCCCTTCCTTCCAAAAGAAGAGGAAGCAGGTCACATGGTAGCCAGAGGGAATACTTAGGAATGGACAAGGGTTTTATGGGAGCTTTACAATCCAATAGTGTTTGTAAAATATTTCATTGACACATTTATTTTAATGGAAATTAAGATTCGTTCCTGTTCACCAGGCCTAAAAAGCCATGAAGCCTTAATGTGGTACAGGATCAACTGGCATTCACTGCAAGGTTCTCCCTAGTGGTGGCAGTCGCTCTTTGGTCTTTCATTCTTGATCCGCTCATACCCTTCTATGGTTCCCATATCTTTGTTGCCTAACTGGGACTTGCACTGACGTCTTTCCAGAAGTTGGAGATAGAAGATGGCAGAGGGCGCAAGTGAGCCCTACGGTGACAGTTCGCAGAGAAGGGAGGCTGCAGTGATGCAGACGAGAATAGCGTGCCCTGGTGCGATAGGACACGTTCACTCTTGGCCATGATGCAAGTCAAGCCCAGTGAGGCAGACCCCTTGTTCTCTGGCCAGCTAAAGGATTGTCTCTCAATCTGGAGTAAACAGAGTCTTTTGCCTCTTTACTCATTAGACTCATGCTTTGGATTCACTTTCACAAATCTTCTCTTAATTAATTCACTGTGAAAAGGGAGGGATCAGGGGGCCCTATTCTCTCTGGTTGCTCACCCCTATGTCTTGGGCAGATGTGCACCGTTCGAAAGGAGCCACAACTGTAGTCAATGTTACCATCTCTTCCCATTTTAACTCCACATTATACATTTTATGTTCGCCAAACCATTAATCTATGTCCTCATGGATTACCATGGATTGTTAGAAGACATATGTCTTTTGGGCTGGGACAAGATGTCGAAGAAGTGTCCCTAAATTCAGTTCTTCTAGTTACTGCGTTGCCTCCTGCAACGGTGAGAAGCACGTCAAGATATCAGCGTGGGCAACTCTGGCATCACCACTTCAAAACTGGTCCAAATGCCATCACCAGGGATGACCCTCATGGCACAGTACCATCACCAGTGAGTGCGTGGAAATGCTTCAATACTCACATTATCAATATGGTAGCACACGCTGACTCAAAAAAAGGCCCACCAATATTGGATCCATCCCAGTCACCACCGAAACACTGAAAAGCAGTGAATCTTCTCAAATGGTAGGCGAACGTCCCTGGAAAATCAATACACTATCCTTATGGCCAATGGCTCGTTTAGAATGGGTTGGAAGTCTGAAACCTTATTCGATTAAACAAATGTTGCATTCCTAAGGAGTGAACATACGCGAGCTAAGGTAATTCATGGCATATCAATATAGAATGAACTGTCTACTCCTAAGGACAACTCCGTGACACCTGGGAGGGTGCTTCTACTGCACCCTTTCTATAAGAGCTCCTCCATGGCTGATGATAGAGCAACATCTTTGAGTGTCTTTGTAATATATTGTGAGAGAAGACTCTATGTTTGGATAATGCCTGGAGGTGGAACTGTTTCAAGAGGAAACCTTTGTTGCCACAAAAGAGCCACGACTCATGAAATATCTGCTCGCATGACTGGGTTGTTCATCCTTATTTATGAAAATATGTCTAATATATTGAGTTAATTTATTGATTCATTGGAATCTTACAAAGAAAATCTGTGTGTTGAGCAGTCGATGGATTCCAGACTGCGGGACACTCTAGGCAAAGCCACCATCACTGCCGACCTTGTCATTGACTACGGAATATGTTCCCAATGCAGATAAGACTGGCCTCCTCCATGCTATATACTTCAGGAAGGGCCTGAAGACGCTGCCCTCTGAAGAAAACCTCACCAATCGCAGTCTGCTCCACTCACCCTTACTTCTTCCCCTCCCGGGTTCCCACTCTCCCCTGCTCCTCCTCCCCACCCCAGAGCCTTTGCTACCTCTGCACCCTACCAGTTACTCCCTGGGTGTGCCCGCAATGTACATGGCTCTGCTACTAGCTAGATTTGTGCATTATAAACCCTAGATGTGTTATACGGAGACTTCCCGTTTCTACTTGATCATGGATAAGAGCAGGAGATGAGAACCTGTTCCAGGTGTTTGGCCAAGGCTCGCCTGTTACTGCCGGAGTTGTAAGACCTATGCCGTTCGGTACACCTATTACACCAACATGGTGTTCTTCTGCCTTCTATAATTCCGTTGTTAATCTCATAGTACCCGATGGCAGAGGACACCACTTAATGTTCAGGCACATTTGTTAATGAAAATGGTTGCCTGGAAGAAAAAAGAAACACAAATCTGGTGTTAAAGACATGAAAGAAGGACTATTTCATTGTTGTGTTGGGCAATGATATTGGGGCTGAGCTCTCATTTTATCCTTTTCAATGATATTCTAAACATATACATACACGAATACCTCCATGTTCCGGACATCAGGCCAGGAAGTGACTTACCTGTCCATCAGTACTGGTGCATGCAACCCTGCACACAGTTCAGACATCAGGAAGTGATATACCTGTCCCTCACCACAGGGGCACACCAAAGGAATCATAGATGTGTCCTTGCAGAGTTTACGCCAACACAGATGATCATGTGCCTGTTATGTGGAATTTCCAGGACTGTACGCCTGTGACGTTTTTGGAAAATGTGTATGTCTATTGTAGCTTATCTGTTCCCCTTTTGGTACTGTGAACTTTGTTTGTTGTTTTTTCACAGCTGTTCTGGACATTTCCTGTTTGAATAATGCATAAGTCAATGTGTGCCCAGGTTCAGTCTGATACATTTGCTAATGTTGGTGCTTGATATGGAAATGGCGCGACGGGGAAGAGTAGGGCCAATAAGCCCATTAGTGACCCCACACATCTGATGGTTATAGAAATGGGTGGTCTGGGGAGGTGAACATCCACTTAGAATGTCCAAGTGCAATCTGTACCAAACCTGTGTCAGCAGTGGATCTAAGTAACACGTTTTCAGTGTACCCAAGTGTCAGGCTTTAGGAGACAACATACATTGGCATGCACGTACATGATGGAGGTGGCACGCCGCTATAGCGGGTCTTGGTGGGTGAGAATCAGCAAGCTCCTTCTGGCCTTGGCAGTTTCATGGTCATTATCCCTTCCGATGCCTGGACCATTGCCCCTGATTCCTGTAAAACAGACCGCGCCAGATACCAAACAAAGAATCATGTGGCACATGACTGGGCACCCAGATACGACAGCTGCTTTTCTGCAGTTTTGGGAGTGATGGGTGGGTCACCTGAGAAGGCATCACTGGACCAAGCATCAGCCTTAACGATGTTCAGTTTCATGCTCCCATGGCGGCTCTTACGAAAGGTGACACGACATTACGGCAGTATATTTAGTAGCATATCAACTGGAATATTGAATTCACTGGGAGGCTATTGGGCACACTTCTAAGTTCAATTATCTTGAATTATTTGAATTTTACAATCAACAAAAGCACCCGGTCCATGATTAAATGGCAAATTAAGGCAATTGAGTTTTGATCCCAGGACCAGGATTGACGCTATACGTAGTAATATTTCTCGTCTTAGGTAAAGCTTTTGAAGACGTTCAACACAGATGGTTTGTAATGAAAATGAGAATCCTATAATGGAGATCCTTTGGTAAACTATGACGTCCTGGCGTCGTCGACAGCAGCAAAGCTGGTGGGACTATTCATGGAGTACCACAAGCGGCAGCCGTCAGTCTAGGACTCTTCAATGCATCCATAGGGGACCTTGTAGAGAAAATGCTTTGCAATCATTGGGAAGATCCAACTAACCATTTCCTCAGCAACCTCCCTTATGACTGCATCGACGAGTCCTAGACTAAGGGCTGACGCTTGTGGTACTCCATGTCTTAATTCTCTTTCATGGACTGTGACATGGTGCCACAGTCTGCCAAATGCAGGCTCATGCAGCAGAAGGAACTGAAGAAATGAGACACAATGCTCAATAGCTGGCAACATGTTGGAGAAAGTGTTACCAACATACAAAGGCGTAAACGTAGGGTGCAGTAAGCAGGAGGACCAGAGAAGGATGACGGGAGCAGGATGATTTCATAACTAGTTCCAAACACTAGCAGGCCTGTTTGCGAGTTGAGAAGCCAAATGGGGAATGGCAGTGGCAAAGGTAGACATGGAGGTATATAAGAGTATCAGTATGGGTGGTTTTTCTGCCACAGCACCGTCGGTGGTACGGCCTTTACAGGAGTATTGGTTCAGTGATGGAGACAACATTTATAATAGAAGAAAGGAGGGCTGGAGACAGACAATAGATTGATGTTCTAATCGACAATTTATACAGGGGCATGCATTGAAGCTAATATACCTTGGAGGAAAGAGAGAAGATCCTATGGCAGATATTGAAATCCCTAAATGAATAAACATTAGAAGAGTAGTCCCTGAAGTGGAGGTCCTGGTTCGCCGCTGGAGGGTTGCACAGTTGCACAGAGTAACTGTGTGACCTATTTTTCATAGGAAGGGCAATGGCTACATGGGCAAATCTTCAGAAGAACTGTAGAAAGCAAGGACGTTATGGGGACTCAAAATGTACTGTAGGAGTACAGGTGCACAGTGTAACAATGGTATTAACCAAATTGACCTTTTACAATTGACCTTTTGTCCTAATTGACCTAATTATAGTGGTCCTATTTGACCTTCTGCACAATTGACCTTTATATTATTTTAGTTATTTTATATATGTATTGGGTTGGTTTTGTATTATAAATAATATAAGGGGATTGGGTGAGGGGTTACAGTTTTTTTTGGATAGGGTAGACCTTTTAAATTAGGTAAATTGTCCCGAGGTCAATTCTACCCGAGGTCAATTGTGAAAAGGTCAATTAGTATCATCCGTAACAATGATGAGGATGCACAGTAAAAGGCAGGTCATTGGGATGGCCAATGAAGCCTGAATCCGTGTCAGTTTCTTTCTTGTCTGATATACTTAAAATGTGCCACATGCGTCCCAGGAGAATGGCTGGTGCCACTCACTAGGCTCGACACGAAATTGGCAGGCAAAGAAAAAAACAGGGAACTAGCCATTTCCTACTGGAACAGCATCCTGGTGACAATCTGGACCTACAGTTGAGCAAGAAACCCAAGAACGTTCAGTGAATACCACATCACACTCCACCCCCATGGCAGGAACATCCCGTGCCAGATATTTTAATCCCCCTCATGAACTCAAATGTTGCCCTCAGCACGTACAGCACCCCGTTCCTTCGTAGCTAGGTTTGCACTATATAAACCCAAATACGAATACAATAAAAAAAATGTTTTTACATTGATTCAAAATACAATCACATAAATATAGTTTGTCTATGGCAATTTCAAAAGATAAGCCCAGCAGAGCAAGGAAAAGGCCTATGATTCCTCTGTGGTTAGCATTTGATCTTAAATGTTGTGATTCAATCAAACGCCCCAAACAAAATACTAATTCGCTCCATCGTCTGCAGTCCAGATCCTCGGATGCCAGTGTTGGGCCGGTAGAAGGTAACAAGGAGGAATATGCTCACAATATCTTGGTTGGAATGCGTGGTTCAACAGTTGATTTGTCATTGGTCTAATGGCCGGATACGCTTCACGGTGCTCCACAATGGGCGATGGGCTCTCAGTCTTACCTGACACTCTGCTGGGTTGACTTGGTAGAGACCCTCATGTCGTTTTGTGATTTCCTACTGATTGTACACCGAACTCTCCCTCTACACAGTCTCATTTGTTCACAGGACCTTCTGCTTGACTCTCCGCTCCCATTCTAGAGCCAGAGCTCTACTGGAAAAAAACCTACCTCCAATATTGTGTTCTCACTATTGAGGTGGATGAATGTGTCTCTTGCATCCTCAATCTCATGGCCTCATTTTCATGGCCTCTGCGTGTTTTAAGGCCTTGGTGCCATTTTGATCAGGATTCAGTGCACAAATTGGGACATGGATCAGGATAATCTGCTCTGCGCGGGGAACCCAACAGCATCTCCATCCACCTTACATTTCGATACAGGTGAAGACGCTGAAATCCATGCTGCCTCTGCCCGCTCTTTGGGGATCCTGTGTAATGGCGGGCACCATTTGTAGCAACCGCTATTACCGATCACCTCTGTGCCGTTGCACGGCTGTTGCCACTACACATTCCAGCCGGATTCAGCATAAAGCATGGGAATCTGTGGAAGGCCTGGCTTTCTGTGCCTTGCACTACATTGTGTGGGGAATCAGTTTTCCTGCTGGAAGGAGCCCTCCCACCGGAAGCCGTGGCACTCGTTCCGACAGATAATCCTTCTTGTTGAAAACGAGCCAATCCGTCATCTCTCCCAGGCTGTACACATCCAACTCCCTTCATCATTCTCCCCTAGAACCTTGAGGCATACTTTGCACCCATGTGATAGCCATTGCCCGGGCATTCTCTCGTCTACTTGTATCACTTTTGTAGATACCCGTATACGTATAATCCCCTACCGTCAAGATACGCCCCTTCAGCGTCATCCTCTGTGGGAGACTGGTGTGTTCGGTCATGAAATCACCAACATTACCCTCTCAGTAGTGTCAAAACTTTTATTTAAAGAGAAGTAGACAGTGTTAGATGGATATGTCTGTGGGGCGGGCAAGGGGGTAACTTTCAATTTCCAAGCCTTAGGGCTGAGCTAAGAATCATGTTGTTTAGTAAACATACTATAGCAGCGTGGTGTCCTTATTCGGACACTGGGTTTGTATGCCGCATACAGGCATTGCTTGCTAATGCCTGTACGCTGGGGCAAATGGTTCCAACTTGTGACATCGAGACCAGTTAAATCAAAGAGTAATAGGGCATGAAGGGAGTGCCTTTGTTAATGTCCTGGATATCCAGTCAATACCTTTGTGTCTACAAAATAGCTATAAAGCAATGTATCTGCTCACATCTTAGGTTGAAGAAAGACAGATGAAGCCCTTGTACATTGTGTATTGTTTTCACTGTATGTCTAGCTGATAACTTAAGTTGTGCTTGTGACAAATATTAATTATCTTAATGAGCGGGGACTACTCCAAAAAATCACTTTACTGGAGAAGATATTTGCGGAAACAGGCTGTACTGCTGTTTTCTGCCCTGGTGGCTGTCTTTTGAAATGGCCTTGTTTGTTGTTGGTAGCGGCAGCTCCCGGGGTAGAATGTTTGTGTAAACCATTACATAGCCCCTGGCTCCTGCTGAATGGTCCAGGGTCCACCCCCTCATTGATTTTGGTACAAGCAAGTACATTTGTTAAGGATAGGCTGGGAAGTGAATATGCCTCAATAGGCTGGGTGGGAAACTTTGTCCATTGGGCAGAAGCTGTCTGGGATACTGCCAGTGCTGGACATACCTTATGCATGCAAGCTTTCAACGCTGCCTCTATTGCATAGGCTGAGCCTGAGTAACCGTACATTAACTGTAATGTTGCAACGGCACGACAGGTTCAAGGGGGCAACTCTATGACTGTGCAGAAAAAGTCCAATGCGTTTCCTGCTGCCAGTACAGACTGGGCATTTATTATTCTGTAATAATACAGTCAGCTTGAAGGGCACAGCATACAAGCAAGGTATGCAAGTACCAAACAAGGCTTTTCTGTTGCCTTCCCCATGCCTGTGTCTTTACCCTTCCAAACAGGTGTACTACCATAGGTTCGATCTTATTTATTCATATTGAATACCAACTCTACTTCAACAACCCAACTATTAATTAAGCAAAATGTATTTAATCATATTCCTTCAAGTAAAAACATGTAGTGTCACAGAAAATTATTTCTTCATACTACCTCTGCAGTTGATATAAAAACACAAGTACATTCTCCATGAATGTAAACACCAACATATCATGTAATGGAAAATAATTGTAAAGAATTTCGTACCCATCTTTTAATTGCCAATAGTTTTCTGAGTGATTAAAGAAAGGCATGTGATGTCAATATGTTTCTGTCCCATCAGATTATGCCAGGACATTCTTCAGGATTATAATGCTCTCTAAAATGGACTGTCTAGCACAGGCATTCTTATATCTGTCTTTTCTGGACAGAGTATTATTCATATAGAAATTAAATGTGTGCAATTCTCTGTTCTAGAGGTTGGGGTACTTTGATATAAGGAATAGGTATGAAACTCAATAATGTTAAATAGTATATGTGGAATCTTAAATAAACCACCTATCCTTTCAGCACACAGATCTCATTCAAGTCTCCTGCGATTGTACTTTGCAATATTAGTAACCCAACTAGCAACACATATTTGCATTCCCTTCATGTTAAACTTGGTACCAGGGTGCATTTTTGTTTTCTCTCTTTTCGTTCGAAACATATACCTCGGTTGTACTTTATACGGCACAGTCCTTCTTGCTGGACTCTGCTGCACCTCTGTGGTTCCTCGTGGTCTGGCACATTGTCATCCTTGTGGGGATAACACCCCTGATCCTTTCAGATCCTTCATCATCTCACCAGTTTCTAGGTTCCCGTTAGAGGTGAAGGAGTCTTGGGTTGACCAATTGACCTATTTTTGAGTCATCTTCCTTGTTGGCTCTGTTAGCACAGTTCCCATCACTGTTTCTGTTCTGTACCACAATCCATCTTTCTGTCAAATTGCCTCTCTGGAAAGCGTCCCAGACACAGAGCTGGAAGGGAGGTGTCCTTGTTCTCTTTGGCTTTGGCCTTGGCTGCCTGACTCCTTTCAGCGTTGGCTCCTATCAATACAAATAGTATTGTCCATACCCTTCACATTTCAATGTCCACTATCATATCCCAGGCATCTTAGTTTCCATCCATTCCTGATGATATTGTTTTTTCACAGTTGATGACCAATTTGGCAACACGAATGGTCTGCTCTGTCATATCCCTGTGCCTTATCTTCTTCATAGGTTTGCTGGTACCTCAATATTTCTCCAGTCCTCATCCATTAAGGCCCTCATGGTGCTGCAGCTTTTATAGTTAATTGCATTTACTTCACTGTGCCACCCTCCTCAAAACGTAGCTGCGTGTCTAAGACCAGGCCTAAAACCTGGTATACGTGGTATCTTCTAAACACTTGTGTATAGGTGTATAATAAATAACAAACCGATCAATCAATCTTTATGATTTAACCCTTATGGTGCCGATGTATTGGTGTCTGTAAAGTTCTGTGATCTATGCACTTTGCTTGCTAGCCCTTGTGTATGTGCTTTTCTGGTTCCGCTTTTTCTATTACCCTCCATCCTCACTGATCTCACTTTCAAAGGGGCAGAAGTCTCTCGCTAGCTTAGAGCTCAGTATAAATACAAAATGTTTTTGAGTTTCAGCATAGCAGTGCAGGCGAGGTAGCTCCACATGCATCCTCTACGATGTCCTGATCACTGTGACCTTGTCTATGTTTAAAAGAGAATTTGATTAAATATCTTATTTATACATTGCCGTCTTGGATATATAAATGGTTCCGTTGCCCTCATGGATCGTCACCTTAGTTGCATAAGATGCTCTGTATTTTTCACCCTAGGCAGCCCTAAACGGTTCCTTTCTGTAATACGTTGCCCTCATGGATCGTCACCTTAGTTGCATAAGATGCTCTGTATTTTGCACTGTAGGCAGCCCTAAATGGTTCCTTTCCGTAATACGTTCTCCTCATTGATCTTCACGTTAGTTGCGTAAGATGCTCTGTATTTTGCACTGTAGGCAGCCCTAAATGGTTCCTTTCCGTAATACGTTCTCCTCATTGATCTTCACGTTAGTTGCGTAAGATGCTCTGTATTTTGCACTGTAGGCAGCCCTAAATGGTTCCTTTCTGTAATACGTTCTCCTCATTGATCTTCACGTTAGTTGCGTAAGATGCTCTGTATTTTGCACTGTAGGCAGCCCTAAATGGTTCCTTTCCGTAATACGTTCTCCTCATTGATCTTCACGTTAGTTGCGTAAGATGCTCTGTATTTTGCACTGTAGGCAGCCCTAAATGGTTCCTTTCCGTAATACGTTCTCCTCATTGATCTTCACGTTAGTTGCATAAGATGCTCTGTATTTTGCACTGTAGGCAGCCCTAAATGGTTCCTTTCCGTAATACGTTCTCCTCATTGATCTTCACGTTAGTTGCAAAAGATGCTCTGTATTTTGCACTGTAGGCAGCCCTAAATGGTTCCTTTCCGTAATACGTTCTCCTCATTGATCTTCACGTTAGTTGCATAAGATGCTCTGTATTTTGCACTGTAGGCAGCCCTAAATGGTTCCTTTCCGTAATACGTTCTCCTCATTGATCTTCACGTTAGTTGCATAAGATGCTCTGTATTTTTCACCCTAGGCAGCCCAAAGGTTCTCCAACGTCCTGCGTCACTTCCCTCTAACAACGGCATGTGCAATTGGTTCATACTTTTCTTGTTCCATGATATTCTGTTGAGTTGTATGTTAAGAGGTCTACTATTATGGTGTCAATCCACTGTCAATACGCTACACAAACCTTGCCCGTGGTAGTATTGTGTCTTCTGTGCAGCTTTCGTTGTTTCCTTGTGCCTGCTTCTAGGGCACTCTGAATGATGCTCCGTGTACGAGCAAGGTTTCCAACAATAATGCTTCCATTCCATGCCAGGGCCCTGATAGTGCTGCAAATCTACCCGTTTCCCTTTGTTTTGTATCGTTCCCCCCACACTAATATTGTTTTGTCTCACGTCAAATGTTTATACTCTATGCTCCTTAAAGACACACGTCACCGTTCGTCCCACCCATTTATGCCCCCAATTCCCGCTTGTGTAGGGGTTGGCCACTCGTCATTAGGGTCTTCGGTTCCGGCACCGATGTTGGCCTCTATTACCAGCCTGGACTTTCTCGGTTCTCATTCTCGCTTTGTATTGGACCATCCCCCGGGTAGACCCTTTAAAATATTAGGGTGCAGCTCCCCATTTCATATCATAATTTCATAACTCTGGTCTAGTATATATACGAATGTAGTGAATTGTGACACTCTCAAATAGAAATGTGCAGGAAACACACCAGCTGTAGAGTCAATTAAAGTTATGTTGTTTTTCGTGTATTTGCCCTCCTTGCCTACCATATGTTATCGGTTTGCCCTTGAAATACAGGCGATGTACATTTAGTATATAAGTTATTGTCTCTGAACATGCATCTGTTCTCCGTATAGATGTTTTTGGTTGCAGCACCCCATACTTCCAGCACACATATCATTGGTTTTTGTCTTTGCCCTCCTGGGAGTGTGGGTCGAAAGTGAAAGTCAGTGGCAGAACACAAAATGTAAGGGCGCCACTCCAAAATACAGTGAGGAGCCCCTGACACCCAAGACGTACACAACTTGGGTGCCCATGAATAGGTACCCGCCTCCCTGGTCTGCAAAAAGGCCCTTTACACCCCCAGTTATTTCTTTGCAATCTTAAACATGCGGGTCACTGTATACCTCCTGTCTTGGGGTCATGCCAAGCGCTTCCTTAAATGAAGGGGTGATGCTAGGACCTTGCATTGCGCTCCCTGATAGTTGGGTCTCTAGCTACATCCCATGTTGACATCATGCCCCACCTGAGCCTTGACCTGTCAGATGAAAGGGTTTTCAGTGACCCCTTGACTTTGAGCAATATTTAACTCTGCCCTCTTAAATATGTTGGTCACTGTTTAGAGTACTGCCTGTTTAGGGGCCGCACCATAACCCTGCATTGCCCGCTGGATATGAGGGTCGCTGAATACCGTCATGCCATAATCCTGTCCTAGATATGTCTCGCTGTATACCTCCTGTTTAGGATCCAGATCATAACCCTACATTGACACCCTGAAATGTGGGTCACTGAATTGTCCTCTTAGATGTCACTAAGATGTCCATCAAATGCATATTTTTGGGGGGTAAATGGTTCATTTTTGTTTAGGTGCATTATAAAGGGTAAATAACAGGGGTTGGGGTTGGGGGGAACCTCCCAAAAATAAACCCCCCCAAAAAAGGAAAAAAATGAATTTGATGCAAATTTTTTATATGAAAATAATTAGATGAAAATGCATGTCGGTGCAAAAAATTCAATGCAATGACCATAAACCTTGCATTGTACACTTGGATATACTCTGTATGTCCTGTTATGGGGTTGCATCGTACCCCAGCATTTCTCGTTATGTTTGTCACGGGGGTCGTGCCTTAACTCTGAATTCCCCTCTCTGTGTCTTGACATCATGCATTGCCCTCTTGGTTGAATGGACCCGGGTTTAGCCCTTGTCTTGGGGTCATGTTGAATCCTGCCGTTGCTTCTTAGATGCAGCAATCTCTGGCTCCCTCCTGTCCGGCTGCCGTGAATCTCTCTGGCTTGTGCCAGTAACAGCCTCATCTTGCCATGATTCCATGTGTCATCCACGGAGCAAGCATGTTTGTGTGGATTCAATTCTGTCCTGGAATCCAATCCTTCATTTAAGATGGGTGTTCCCTTTAGTAGTGCAGGTACCACTTGCAGTGGACAATGCATATATTGCTAGAGGGGTCTTCGAAGTAGGAGACCGATGCTAATGCAGTGATTGCCCTCACATTGGATCTGCTATGCAAGAAATCCATTGGTCCTATTTGGAACCGATGTTGATACATGTATGTGCATGGTATACATACCCATGTAGATATGTACACGCTCTGACAGTCAAAGGAAATGTCCATGTGTGTCCATTAGACTACGCCTTCACTAGAATGACAGGACCTGATGACAGCCCCTTTCTGCCAGGATATGTTGTGAAATATTAAAGCTGCCAAGCATAAGATTGATTTGTGATGTATTTCATGACTTGGTGAGGTATTTCTTGGGTTCTATGACGTTGAAAGCCATAAATGTTACATTTCTGATTTTTAGAAAAGGCCGATGAATACGTAGGAGAAGAAAATACAGAGGGATCCTTTGTTTTACTGGACTTTCATCATCATCAAAAATAATCCCCACAGGTCGATCATGATGACTGTGATGTTCCAGAGATTTGTCAAGAGGAATCCAGGCGATCAGTGTTGTCCCTCAGTTTGGACAAGTTGATTAGTGGTGTTTCAGAGGTCGCGCAGGGTGATTGTTGGTGTCACAGAGATTGGACAGGGTGATTGGTGTTGTCCCAGAGGTTGGACAGGGTGATCAGAGTTGTCACAGAGGTTAAGGTGATTAGTGGTGTGCCAGAGGTTGGAAAGGCTGATCAGTGGTGGTCTATGGATTGGACAGGGTGATCAGACGTGTCCCTGAGGTTGGACATGCTAATGGGTTGTGTCCCAGAAGTTGGGCAGGCTGGTCAGTGGTGTCCCAGAGATTAGACAGATTAATCAGGGGTGTCCCAGAGGTTGGACAGGCTGATCAGTGGTGTCTCTGTTTGGACACCATGATCAGTGGTGTATAGAGGTTGGAGAGGCTGATCAGTGGTGTCCCAGAAGTTGGACAAGGTGATGATCGGTGTCCTAGAGGATGGAAAGGGTAACCAGTGGTGTCACAGAGTTTAGGGTGATTGTTGGTGTCCGAGAGATTGGAAAGGCTGATCAGTGGTGCTCTGTGGATTGGACAGGGTGATAAGAGGTGTCCCCGAGGGTGAACAGTTTAGTCACTGGTGTCCCAGAGGTTGGACAGTATGGTCAGTGATGTCCCAGAGATTGGAAAGGCTGATTAGGGGTGACACAGAGTTTGGACAGGCTTACCAGTGGTGTCCCAGAGGTTGGACAGGATTATCAGTGGTGCCCCAGTGGTTGGACACGATGATCAGTGGTGTCCCAGAGGTTGGACAGTATGGTCAGTGATGTCCCAGAGATTGGACAGGCTGATTAGGGGTGACACAGAGGTTGGACAGGCTTACCAGTGGTGTCCCAGAGGTTGGACAGGCTTATCAGTGGTGCCCCAGTGGTTGGACACGATGATCAGTGGTGTCCCAGAGGTTGGACAGTATGGTCAGTGATGTCCCAGAGATTGGACAGGCTGATTAGGGGTGACTCCGAGGTTGGACAGGCTTATCAGTGGTGCCCCAGTGGTTGGACACGATGATCAGTGGTGTCCCAGAGGTTGGACAGTATGGTCAGTGATGTCCCAGAGATTGGACAGGCTGATTAGGGGTGACTCCGAGGTTGGACAGGCTTACCAGTGGTGTCCCAGAGGTTGGACAGGCTTATCAGTGGTGCCCCAGTGGTTGGACATGATGATCAGTATTGTGCCAGAGATTGGACAGGCTGATTAGGGGTGACTCGGAGGTTGGACACAATGATCAGTAGTGTCCCGGAAATTGGACAGGCTTACCAGTGGTGTCCCAGAGGTTGGACAGGCTTATCAGTGGTGTCCCAGAGGTTGGACACGATGATCAGTGGTGTGCCAGAGATTGGGCAGGCTGATTAGGGGTGACTCCGAGGTTGGACAGGCTTACCAGTGGTGCCCCAGAGGTTGGACAGGCTTATCAGTGGTGTCCCAGAGGTTGGACACAATGATCAGTGGTGTGCCAGAGATTGGACAGGCTGATTAGGGGTGACTCTGAGGTTGGACAGGCTTACCAGTGGTGTCCCAGAGGTTGGACAGGCTTACCAGTGGTGTCCCAGAGGTTGGACAGGCTTACCAGTGGTGTCCCAGAGATTGGACAGGCTTACCAGTGGTGTCCCAGAGATTGGACAGGCTGATTAGGGGTGACTCGGACGTTGGACACAATAATCAGTAGTGTCCCGGAAATTGGACAGGGTGATAAGTAGTGTCCCAGAGGTTGGATACTATGATCACTCGTTTCCTAGAGGTTGAACAGGATGAACATTGGTATCCCAGAGATTGTACAGGGTGACCAATGGTGCCCTAGAGGTTAGACAGGGGGGTCGATGGTATATCAGCAATTGAACAGGGGGATAGTTTCTGTCCTAGACACTCGTGCTGCCAATGTGATGATGGTAGGGGAACTGAGAAATTGACGTGTAGCGTGCCAGCTGTCAGTATGATGGGCAGCACAGGGGTTGGCAATGCCATGGGATGCCACGGAGGGGACAATGTTGGAATGAACGGGCTTTGGCATAGTAATGGAAGCAGAAGAGATGTTGAAGTGATTTGTCACATGGGCGCTTGCAGTGTGATGAGGGCAAGAGAGATGGCACAGCAATGGAGTCATATTAGTTGGTAAAGTGAAGGAGCGCCTGGGAGCTGGCCAGTAATGGGGTTATGGGAGAACATGGGTGGGAAGTTATTCATTCTAAAAGTCTGCTTTCTGGAGGCACCATGAAACTGTAGAGTTCTTTGGAGTGCGTCTTCCTCTTCCTTCCTCTGTTTCTCGTAGTTCTTGCGATGCTGAGCTCTGTAAAGTAGTAGATAATGTGTGTCTTGTGTCCCACTTCATGGAGGGCAGGTGGCGGGTGCAGGTGGGCACCGCAATACACATTGTTTAACATTTTTTACTTTTAAAATACTTCACCCGCCTCTTACCTGTCGCCAGCAACCCCTGCTTTACCTGAGCTCAAGATCACCCCTAGTGCACCTCTGAGGGAAATGGACGTGGACGGGAACAGCAAAGGTTAGGATTCACCAAACCCATACAAAATAAATACTAGGTTATAATAACTCTCAAAATATTTTCAAAAAAGGTAGCAGGCGCCCCTCTCCAGAAAGAACACGGCATGATAACCTGTTCTGTGGTTTTTTCTCACTTTGAGAGTTCGCAGCCATCGTTTTTTGCTCTCTGTACCTTTCACAGATGGGAAATATCCATTTGTATATCAGTCTTTGTCCCGGCCACATGGGCAGTCCAGCACCAAAATGCTATGGAAATTCCCTTCTGAACAAGAGTACCTACAGCAACACCATACACGTGTTTCAGCCTTGTTGGGCCTCATCAGTGAGGTGAAGCTGTGCCTCTCTGAACACAGTGAGCAGGGAGTGCACGTCTGGGTTCCCCCAGGTAACTCAGGGTGACCAACCCCAAGTTCCACAACATCTACTATCATGCTTATGTACCTTTCTGTTTTTGCCTTGTTCACCAATGTACCAGTGCCGTGATACTCACAGGTTTGGGCGCTGTCAACAAATACAATAAATAAATAAATTGTGTCTGGTCCATTGCAAAATTATGGCTTTCCAAATCACGTGCTGGATCTCAGTAAAAAAGCGAACTATTCACCCATTCAAATCAAACAAATGTCAAGTTGCATGTGTTAGAAAAGGGCCTGCACGAATGGTGTTGGCACAACCACTTTTACACTGTCTATAAAGAGGCGCCTTCAGAGCAGGAACGAGAACTCCTGCTTCAGAAAATTGTAATTGAAAATGCTCATGCGCCAAGTTATGGGACATCAGCTTGTTAAGGTTATGTTCAGGGTTGTCCAACTCCAGGCCTCGAGGACCGTAATCCTGTCGGGTTTTCAGGATATCCCTCATTAATATTCATGAGAAGAAATGTGTATCCATTTAGAATCATTGTATGCGAATGCACCTCATGAATATTAAGGAGGGGTATCCTGAAAATCCAACATGTTTCCGGCCCCCGCTGCCTGGAGTTGGACAACCCTGTGAGATCACCACCTTCAAAACGGACACTTGATTACTCTAGGGGCGCTGCTGCCAAAGTCTAGGTCAGTTTTAAGGGGCTGAAACAGTAAACCCACCCCCAAAAGCACTCCCGAGCCATATCAGTTGCCTGACAGTTTTGGGCTCTCATTGGTAAACCCAGTCTTACAAGTAAACTACCAGCCCCATGTACTCCCCAAAAGCAGGCAGTTACCTACAATAAAAATGTCAAGTTACTTCACTCTCAACAACAAAGGAAACCACAACCATAAAGGAGTCCTCCCCGCTGTTTCCACCCGAAAGCTTCATGGCATAGAAAGGCACTCTAATATCAATATCAATTCCTGATCTGAGAAGAGAGATTTTCTATGGTTTACAAAAAGCTATCTGTCGTTCAAGTCTGAACAAGCCTAAAAAGTACCCCCGAGTTGTATGTGGAGATTTGGGTGAACCTCAAACGTTTTCAGACCAATTACTGGAAATGTTTAAAGGTTCACACTTTATTTGTAATGTCACAATATTAGGATGGTTCAAGCTATTTATGAACTCGTTCTACCGGCAGCATTGACCTGCCAGCATATATGCAAAAGCTGCGTTTGCCTTAGGCCACTTAAATGCCCCCTGGAGAGAATGGAAATGGACATCTACCCTGGACCTGGTACAATCATGGAGCACTCTGAATGAGAAGGCCCTGCAAACCTCTGCCTGAAGAGGCTCATGTGGCCATGGACCTGAGGGACTCCTGAGTACTCTGCGCGAGGAGGCCATAGAAACCTGTAGACCAGGAGACCCTGCACGAGTCAATTTAGGATCCCTTTCACATTGCACACCGGCAAGAGCCAAGCATTTACTCTACTCCATCATAAGTAACTTGTCTGCCCTAACACAATAAATAGGTACAAAAACAGGAGTACGGATGCTACGTCCAGACAGAGTAGTATGTACAGAGGTGACTCAACACATGGCGAGTGGAATCTTCTTCTGCAGTGCAGAGCCCTTCCAGAAGTGCTGCCTATGACGGGGCAGGTCACGAGGGCGGTGCAAAGCCTTGTGCCAGTGGACCTGTCTGATGCCACCACATCTGAGGAGTGCCATCTCCTTCCAACACTCCAGAGCCATATGCTGCTTGACACAGAATAAAGCACACACAGGCTCATTGCATTTGTATAGGATTTGTAGAGCCACCAACCTAAGTCAGATATTCGGGGTGCTTCTTGGAAGGGCTTGGGGGCCCAGGATAGGGACGGCCTATTATTTGTATTTGTGCTTAGATGGCACACACCTGGCCTGTGAAATTTTGGTTGAGGATTACAACAAAATGTAAGCCGTCCCCAGAGGGGACACGTTTCCTCTGTGGGTCTGGGAGTTCCTGGCCCAAAGTGGTTGTTTTCTTCTGGGAGGAGAAGCGGAGGGTCTTGAATGTCAACCAAGATATTCCCTGAAGATCAGGGTCTTGAGGTCCTTCCTGAAAAGCAAGGGAGTTCAGGCCATCCTGATTGTGACTGGTGGAGTATTTCAGGAAGCTATTTCCTAGCAAGAAAATGCTTGATTTCTGTTTTGTTTTTTGTGCACCCTTTGTCTCAAGCCTTGCTATATTTTGACTCTTGGAGGAGTGCATGCCATTTGAGAGGGGGGGGTGGTTTGTGGAAAAATAGATGGGTGTTTGTGTTGTAGTTGCAGTGCAGTCCTTTTAGCACAGGCCGATATGGTCAAATTTCTTTGATATTGTGATCTGACGTGTGGCAGCATGTTAACCACCACTTAGGAGGGCTTAGTGTGCGGCCAAGGAATCGGCAAGGAAGGTGTCCCCTCTGTCGAATTGTGAGTTTAATAGGGCTTGGACTGTGGTTTTGTCCCATTAACACCTACCAAAGATATGTGTGTATAGGACAATGTAGTTTTTGACTAGATACCTAAAGTCGGCTTCGATAGACTTTGGGTGTATAGAACATTGTCATTTCTAACTAGATACCTAAGGTCGGCTTCGATAGACTTTGGGTGTATCGAACATTGTCATTTCTAACTAGATACCTAAGGTCGGCTTCGATAGACTTTGGGTGTATCGAACATTGTCATTTCTGACTAGATATCTAAGGTCGGCCTCGATAGACTTTGGGTGTATAGAACATTGTAATTTCTGACTAGATATCTAAGGTCGGCCTCGATAGACTTTGGGTGTATAGAACATTGTAATTTCTGACTAGATATCTAAGGTCGGCCTCGATAGACTTTGGGTGTATAGAACATTGTAATTTCGGACTAGATACCCAAGGTCGGCTTCAATAGACTTTGGGTGTATAGAACATTGTAATTTCGGACTAGATACCCAAGGTCGGCTCCGATAGACATTGGGTGTATAGAACTTTGTAGTTTCTGACTAGATGCCAACGGTCTGCTTCGATAGAGTTTGGGTGTATAGAACATTGTAGTTTCTGACTAGATACCAACGGTCGGCTTCGATAGAGTTTGGGTGTATAGAACATTGTAATTTCTAACTAGATACCTAAGGTCGGCTTCCATAGACTTGCTGGCCTTTTATCAGCACAAATTAACATGTTTTGGTGGTTAATCCCACAAATTACGTGGTGCAACACTCTGGAACATGCTCCCTTCTCAGCATTGCTTTGATCATGCTCTAGAGAGGGTCAGCAGATCGCTGATGCCCTTTCCCAGCTCTGCCAAAACCCCCAAAAGTGTCCACCTCCAGCTTGGACAACGCCTCCCACCACCCTTTCTACTCCTCCCAGCACACTTCTACTCTCTAGTGTCCCAGGCGACGATCAGCCTGTTCCTGAAAAACCACGAGTACAGATGGGAAGAGGTCCGTTCAAGTGGTGAAGAATAAAGGGAACGCCACTGAAGTCTGTGACTCCAATCTGACACCAGTCCGGCATAACTGCATAATGACATGGCCTGGGAACCCCCCTCAATAATGTCTATGGATGAATTAAAGTGGTGAAGAGGTGGGTCTTCATGTAGGCACCTCAAATAGTGTTTAGATATTCCCTCAGACCTAGGAAGTGCGCAGTGCTGGGCGTGGAAACCCCATCGTGTGTGTGAGTGGAGCCAAGCTTGCGGGGAATGGATGGCAATGTATAGAAGTCTTTGGATTGAACTTGAGTGAGGCAGTATAGTATCTAGAGGGGTGAGGTCTACAGGTTTCTATGGCCTCCATTGAGATCCAACGAACGAGGTTGGCTTTATACATACATGTTCATGTGTGAACAATGCCACACTACATGGACTTCTTTGCTTGGTGTTCAGAGAGCCGGGTCATGGTTGTCATGTTCTGATTTCGTGGGATTCCGTGAGTTGTTTTGTGTGTGGGAATCCATGATGTTCTTCATAGTTGTAACATCTAGACATTGAGAGCCTAAGCAAAGTGTGGGGCGTCTGTGCATGGGGACGGCGGGCACCGCCTGTCCATATAAGGGTGCTGTACTTGATTCTCTGTTGTTTCCAGGGTGATTTATCTGCTAAACAGGCACTTTGGCAGCCCCAGTGATGAGACCCTCCATAGTGACCATCCCACTGTATTTGCTTCAGGACATGAATGGTGTTGACACATCCCCACTATTGACATCTATTTCCCTTTCAATGGCCTTTGATTAGAGTTCACTTCTGCATCCCAGTTGCTCTGCCAATATGTACCTATCTATCAACATCTCTTCCATTAACTATTTTACCTTCCTTGCTTTCCTTACTCTAGATCTCTATCTGCCTCATCCCACATTCTCTCCACTTCATTTCCACTGTGTTCCTCACTGTCTCCCTGCCCTGGTACTCACTATTCACAGTGCTTCCTGACTTTTTGTGTGCTCTCCTTCCTTCCTTCCTTCCTTCCTTCCTTCCTTCCTTCCTTCCTTCCTTCCTTCCTTCCTTCCTTCCTTCCTTCCTTCCTTCCTTCCTTCCTTCCTTCCTTCCTTCCTTCCTTCCTTCCTTCCTTCCTTCCTTCCTTCCTTCCTTCCTTCCTTCCTTCCTTCCTTCCTTCCTTCCTTCCTTCCTTCCTTCCTTCCTTCCTCTCATTTCCTTTGTCCTTCCCCCTTTTCGCTCATTTCCTTTGTCCTTTCCCCCCTTCTCTCATTTCTAATTTCCTCTCATTTCCTTTCTCCTTTCCTTCCTTTTCTTTCCCTCCATCTGGGACAGTTGGTGAACATGGCACTGCAGATATCTGTCGTAATCCCATTTATTGGACACATCATCCATTAGTTATTACTGCACTCGGACACCCCTATGGGGTTGAAGCAAGTTATAATACCTCTAACAACACAATGTACTCTCCCAGAGAGTTTCAGGCCTCCACGCAAACCCGTATTTCTCATCTCAATGAAAAGCATCCCTTGTTTTGGTGCATTTCTCTGTTGTGTTCTCCTTGTTGTGTGCGTTACATAACTTTGCTAGACCTCTGCATTGCTGCCTGGATTTGTGATGTAAAGAAAAGAAGAGAAATATAAATAACATGTATGTAAATGCTTTTCCATGTGATATCTCCCAGATCCTGGGTTTTTACTAAAATGTCCAAATTCACCCTCACTGGTGAAGGGTTCTTTGGTGGATCCACAGGTGTGCGCGGTTTAGGCGGTGTGCCCTACACTGCCGGGTCTTGGGAGGCGATGGTGCTGGGATGCTGCAGAAGGTCCTGCTACATCAATCTGATGAGTGACAAGATGACACACAATCCACTCATAGTCAAATTCCTCATATTCCTTCTATTGCCAAGATGGAAAGTGACTTGGAGATGCTCTCCCATCAAGGAGGCAAGGAGGCAACCCGTTTGGGGTTTAGGTCAGAGCGATGCTGAGATGGACTTGCCTCCAGGATGTATTATTGCTCTGCATCCAACTGGACCCTTCAATGTTTCCAATCAATAGTCCACAACGGATCCATACAGGTGTTGCAGCCAAGCATTGTTTACGTCTGTGCCTCAGTGTTGCCTGGAAATGTAATTTTCATGTCTATTGGGAAGAGTATAACCAATAAACTCTCTTTGATGTGCCCAATGTCTCTATGCGTTGACTGCCTTTTGTGTGTATTTTCTCTATTTATTTAATGATTAATGCAGGTGATTGTCTAGTTTCATGATGCAGCAACTCAGAACGGGATCTGGGTACTGATTTGAATATAAAGATATTTAAACCTAGAAAAAAAGAACTGCGCCCAATGTGATCTTTATACATTACATAGCATGGTGTGTTGATGAAATGTTAATTAAGAACAAACTTTGGAAAGTTCATCTACACCTGTTTTTACGACAGGTGTTTTTACGCAGAATTTTTGCCAAAATAAGTTTCACATTTATTTTGGGGGCGTGGGAAAGGGCATATAAAGGGTTGGGGGGGGTCGGGAATAACAAAAAATAGAGGATGAGAGCTTGGTGAAGGATGCCACCAAAAATAATTGTTAAGAAATGAGTTTTTTCAGTAAAAACTCTGCATAAAAACACCCATCGTAAAACGGGTGTCGATGACATGACATAGAACCTGATCTAGGAGTTTTTAAACAAATTATTGCTCTTCCTTCAAAAACTAGCAGTGGGATTTAGATTAGACCAGAAAGGGGCATGTTGGAAGTCAGCGGTCACTACCGGTGGCCTAAGGCGGGGATGTTCCCTTTCTCTCCTGATATTGAATCTTTAGACATGTCTTACGGGGACAGTCGCGAACCCTTGGTGCTGAAGATTTTGTTCTTTTGGAGAAAACTAAAGTTGATGGAGATGTAGTGGAACATTCTTCAAAGGAATATAAATCAGACAAATATCGACAAAACAAAGATAATGTGCTTCTCTCTTAAGACGTAAGTGGTGCATTTAGCAGGAATATAGAATTTGTAAGCAAATACTTCTATCTTGGAACTTTTTTCGAAAAGAAATCCAATCTAGGTTATATTTTTATGAGAAAATCTTCTTGTGCTTCATGCAACTCTGGCAAATCTGACAGATTGCACAAAACTTGTTTCTTTCTCCTGAGGCATGGACGCTGTGCTTAAGGATTTAGCTTCTGCTGTACAGAAACTCCTGGTAGAAGTAGCTACTTCATGACAAGAGAACACAGTTCTCTTTCAGTCAATGATGGCCATGCAGAATTCCGTAGACCTACTAACTAGGAAGACCTTGTGTTCTGGTTCCCCCTGGGGGTCTCTAGGTGGCACAACTTCTCGCTTAGAAGGTAAAACCATGCTGACTCCTGCCACCATTTCAGCCCCGGCGCTGCCCCCAATATTCCTTCACCCCTTATGCCCCCAAAATATGAAGGGCCACCAGACAATTGAGGTCCTTTCTCGCATTGTGTTGTATTCATTACCTCAATAGATCAACTATACGCCTCTGACCAAGCTAAGGTATCTTTATTCTACTGAATCCAGAGAAAACTGTTCTAGCCTGGGCTACGCCTTATGTGGATAGAAACAGTCCTCTGTTTAATGACTATGAGAGCTTCTTAGAAGCCTTTCGTAATGTTTGTTCATCAGTGTACTATTCAAGCTGTAAAAAATGAATTACTGGACCTTCGGCAGGGGAACAGGGACTTAGTTTCCTACATATATTGGTTTAAGAGTCTGATCGCACAACTGGGTGGCCACAAGATGCCCAGATTATCATATTCTGTGAAGGGTTAAAGGAGGAACTCAAGGACACCTTTAGTCAGGTTGTGGGTCTCCCCAGTAATCTTTCTGACTTCCTTTCTTTGGCTATTCGGATAGATCAAGAGCTACCGAAAGAAGAGGTGAGCAGAGAAGTTTGGAATATCGGAGCACACCTCCTCAAGGAGAAAGAGATGTCTCCCAGCCCAAGCCCGAACCTATGCAGTTATGGGGCACTAGGGGTCCTGTCTCATCAGAGGAAAGGGAAAGGCGGCGACGTCTGAACCTTTGTTTCTATTGTGGGGGCTCAAAGCACTCCGTCTGAGATTGTCCCAAAAGGACCCAATCTGTACCGGAAAGGGTCTGGGCTCATCCATAATCGGGAATCACCAGACGAGTTCCGTAAATCCTGATTTCCCTCATGTCTTATGTTTGACCAAGCCCAACCAAGCCACCCATTTATATAATACGTGTTGATCTCAGTATAGATTCTCAGAAATGGGAAGGTGTGTTAGCTCTCATTAATAGTGGAGCCACAGGTAATTTTATAGATCTTGCCTTCACCCATAAACAAGGTTTTCCCTTGGTGACTAAACCTCACACAGAACCTACTTTGTCAGTAGACAACTCCCCTCTCATATCTGGTCCCATTACATTTCATACCAGGCCACTCATTTTGACCTGTTCAACCTTTCATGAAGAATGTCTCGAGTGCAATGCTATAGCAGCACCTCATTGTCAGCTCATTCTAGGAACCCCTTGGCTACAGTTTCATAATCCTTCTATAGAGAGGCGAAATCAGATACTGACCTTCCAAGGTCCACAATGTCCAAAAACATGTTCCCAATTTAGCCTCGAGTCTCAGTCTATTATTTCCAAGACCGTCCAGGTAGTGCAATCACAGATATCTCAACAAGCCTTGGTTACATTACAACAAATCCCTCAAGAATATTGAGATTATTTGGACGTATTCGATGCAAAGGAATCTGATAATCTCCCTCCCCATAGGGATTATGACTGCTGCATAGATCTGATACCTGATGCCCACGTACCCTATGGGAGAATCTTTGCCTTAACTGAAAATGAAAACCTAAAACTGAAGGATTATGTTGAAGATAACCTTCTTAAAGGATTCATCTGTCACTCTACCTCCACAGCAGGTCTCCCTATCTTTTTTTATTCCTAAAAAGAAGAGGGGATACAGTGTGTGGACTATCAGCAGCTCCACGCCATCATGATCAAGAAACGTTACCCTCTTCCTCTTATTGAAGCTCTTTTCGATCAAGTTAGTGGAAGCCATATGTATACCAAATTGGATTTCAAGGGAGCATATAATCTAGTAAGGGTAGTAGAGGGTAAGAAATGGAAGACGGCCTTTCCTATCAAATTCCGACACTTCGAATACCTTGTCATGCCTTTTGGGCTATTTAATGCCCCTGTGGGTTTTTAGCATTTTCTTAAAGATATCTTTAGCGATCTTTTGGATGTATCACATCCTGAACTTTTCTCCTTCGTATGACCTTGATGTCTCCCATGTGAGAGAAGTTTTACACAGACTAAGACATAACTGTTTATATGCCAAGCCATCTAAATGCCGTTTTCACCAGACAAATATCACCTATTTTGGAAACATCGTTTCTCCAGACGACATCGAAATGGATCCTAGGAAAATCACAGCTGTCTTAGATTGGCCGGCGCCTCATTCCGTCAAAGAACTGCAACGATTCTTGGGCTTTTCACATTTCTGCAGACAGTTCTTATCTGACTATTCATCAGTACCTCTACCACTCACTGGTCTACTCAAGAAGGGAGTGTCCTGAGCCTAGGGCCCTTTAGGAACATGTGTGCATATGTAATGGATGGAATCACACCAGAATAAGTCCAAATAACAACCAACTGAGGAAGATGGCAAAGTACTGTTGTATTAGCAGTTGTTAAAAAGAGGGAGGTTACAACGAACATCAACGGACGTACGCTCAGTCATTCAAAGATCTCTACACAAAATATGGTTTATATATGAAAAATACATCAGGGGACATCATACAACGTGGCAATAATGAAAAAAACCTATCAAGGGTAGGGATTGGTTAAGGGGGACATCGAAGTAAACTTTCCTATAGGAGCTAGGATTGTTATTGATTGTCCATTGTCAGGTGAACAACTATTGCCCACCTGTAAAAACATGTAATTTCAGAAACTTTACATACACAGTTTCTCATTGGGCTTCACACTATAAGGTCCTTCGTTATATGGACTAATGCAGTTGGTTGGCATGCTTGTGCCACATCTTGAACATTCAGTTCATTTAGCAGCACGTAAGCCAAGACTCAGGTGCAGGAAGATAGGACGTGAAGCTACCTCACCACCCAATTAGCCCAACATCTCATCGCTCATGCCTTCTGCCATGAAAGAGTCTTTGTAAATTCAAGCTCTATTTCCATCCTTGGCTCACATGACGGGAGACCACGATTTGGTCCATTTTGCATCTTTTAAATGCTCTAAATGTATTAAAGTTTGGCATTCTTTGAGTTCTACCTTGCACCTTCATGCCAGAAGGTTCATACTCCTTATACTCGTCGTTCTTCTTCAGAATAGATAGTTCACCTTGCTTTTGAATCTTGACTCCAGGCCAGGCAGCCTTGCCAGACAGCTTCACAAGTCTATTATTCTTGCTGCAACACAGTTTTCTATTCCATCTTCATGGGTTCTGGCCTACTAAATTCATGATACCAATTTCCAGTTTCTGTGCAATGGCGGCTTTGCCTGCATTCTATTCACTACTCATAACCAGCTTCTATGATGACGTAATCTGCCTTGCGTTTCAGCAACTGTACATTTATTGAACAGTTGTTTTTCTGCAGCACTTTGTGCACGTGTAATCTTCCTTTTTTATATTGGGAAACTCACTCAATTCTTTACTTAGTCATTAGTTTCTTCAGGATCTACACATAATCTTTAGCCAGTATCTCGAGAGATCATGTGCACGTCTTTATGACATCATCAATTCATTGGTTAGCTTCTTTTCACACTTATTCAGGTTTTTCCTCCTGCAGGTTATCATCACGTCGAGGGTACATTCAGTAGGGTTGTCTCAATGGGTATCTTCTTTCAAATACATGCATGCAGTATTGATATCATAGCTGGTTTGTTTGTTTATTTTATTTATATAGCGCGCCTGATCCAGGGGTATCTGGGCGCTTGTGGATTGGAATGTAGTTACATGTTACAGATCATAGGATACACACATGGTGTTAGGCACAGCACAATTTCATGTCCCCAATACACTGGAGGTAGGGGGGTGGGATCTCCTGCAGATGCACAAAGCTGCTCCTCTACAATCTCCTGACTTTTCGAGACCTCGACCACCTCCTCAATTCTCTTTGTATACTTGTGTTTCCTCTCGAAGAAATGTCTCTTCGGTGTCCATATCTTCATCACCCCGCTTTGCTGTGTTGATGTGTTCATCCACACTCTAGGTCATGTAGTTACATTGTCCATTTGGGGTACAGTAGACCCATCTCCCCACGTATTTCTTATGATCCTTTGGATACCAGAACTTTTTTCCCTTGAGTGCTACAATGCTGGCCTTTATGTAATCTCTGATGGCGTCATCAATCGGCTCCTTTACTTCTGGTTCATCGTTGGCATTAATCATGATCTTCATTCCTATTGCTTTCTTGGACGTTTTCTTACATTGTGCAATTATTATCCTTATCAAACAGAATTCAAATATGATTATCACCAATATTGCTCCAAGAAACTTGAACAAGTTTGCCATCCAAAAAGGAATCCATGACAACAGGAAGGCCAACCAACTGTTATCTTCAATGGCTGTCTCGTCCACCATTTGTATGTGCAAATCTGTCAGCATCAATATGGCCTCGGTCAACGTCCCATTCTCTCAGTAATGAGATGTTATGAATGTGCATTTACCTCCTTCCATAGCTGTGATCATTTCGAGGACATAACTATTCTGGAGGATCATCAGCTTTATGGCCCTCAATTCTACTTTTATCGCTTGAAATCCCTTTTTGTTGGCATTGATTGTCTGGAGCAGCTCCCATCTGATGATTTGTAACCACCTGGTGTTTACAGTGGTCTGAACCCCATGCATGAACATGGATGTGAACATCACAGCAGTTTTACTGAACAATTTGTGTTCATTGGGAATATCACCAAAAGCTTGTTTTGATTTTGCTGACAAGTTATTAGATCTCTTTCTTTGTCGGAGTTCTATTGATCTTCTTTTCAGGTGATCATCTACTTTTGGGAACTCTTCAATCTTTGGGTCCATTTGTGGGATCACCAATGCCAGAACATGGATGTAATTAAGAGAGCACTCCACCCCAATTCCTGGGTAACTTCATACATGCTCTAGATCCGCAGGCCCATTACCGATCCATTAGGACAGCCGTCCCTCTCCTCATCCCTGGTACATCCATGGTGTTTTTACATCCCTTATTATGTCCAACATAATTCTGTCCGCTGCTTTGAAAGCACATGGTTGCATTTACTAATGGCACTATGGATACTGGCCAGCTTCATCCTCTACCCATGTCAGCAGTTTAGAGTATTTACACCATGACTTCAAACATTCATTGTTCACCTTCTGTACGCTTCTTTTCTTAGTAGATGAGCTGCAGAGGACTACATTCAATCTTCTGTGATACCACATATTATTTCCCAGGTGAGCTATGTAATCAAGGTAAGTATTTATCCCCTGATTATCTTCTGCATCTCTCTTATGTCATTTAACATGCTCATAGAGATTAACAATATTATCATCATTTGTACCTGCACCAGAAAGAATCATAGACAATCTTTTTTCAAATTTTTCAGCAGGGAAATAGATTTTCAAAAATGTGAGATACAGAAAGATAAAGAGAATACACGTGCATATGTATATTACGCATAAAGGTCTGGAGAACCATTTGTTGTGCTATCCTAACGCTTGTTGAGCTAGTGCTCTCTCTATAACCACATTGCCCTCTTCTCGAATCATTTTTACTGGAAGTATTCAATTTTGCATCTGTAATTGTACAATTTGCTCACTAATTGCTGTTAATAGTCCTTATCACTGGACCATTCTTGGGATCATGTAAAAAGGTGTGAATATCAACGTCTCTCCTAACGAGGGCAGGGTAGGATTGAAGAAAGAACACAAAAATAGCAACCACAACACTGTTTGTATTAGTGCCAACAGGTCTCATGTATCTTATTAATTAAAACAGACATCCTCCATGAAATGGATCTGGATATTGATCTCTTTTCCAATGTCTAATCAAAAACTTATGTTTAGGCATGATACTAATGTATTATTCATTTCCTCAATATATTTCTAAAAGTTCATTTCGGCCTCTGGACTTCTACCGCAAGTCTTTGCACCTCCTGCTAAAATATATAAGGTGTATCCATTGAATTTCAGTCCAAAAAAAAATGTGCAAATCACTTGCTGCTTTAATGTCCTTCTTCTTGGTCATCGATCGAGTCTTTACACGTGGAAGTTCTTCTTCTTGTCTTGCTTCTGGGTCAGCAACCGTTGGAGGGGGCCTCGCCTTGATAAACCTTCACGTCGCTCAAATGCAGCCAACCTCACCTTCCCGATACCTTAACTGCAGAAGGGGAAACTTCCTCAACGATAAAGGGGCCATTGAACCTAGGTTCATGCCTCCTTCTGGTAAATTTCTATCAATATTAGGTCCCCAACATATACCTTTGGTGGTGGTTAAAGTGCACTTGAATTCCTCACTGGATAGTCCTCTTCCATGTTCTTAGACCTCTTCACCGATGCTTGACTTGTTCTGAAATGAAAGAAATACTGGTAGTCATACATGTCCAATAATCGTGCATTTTATCGCCTAGAGTCTTCGCTACACTCTGGGCATCACTCCTAATGCTAGATGGAGGTGTAAGAGGTGTTCGCATACAATGCCACGTCACTAATTTGTGCAGGGTGAGGTGGTGGTCAGAACCTGGCTTATAAGGCTAGGGGTAGGCAATATAGCCACCCCTTCTTTAAAATCAATTTAATCTTGGCAATCCTTTCCTTTTAAAGGCTGTTGAGCCTCTCACATATCCTGCTTGCTTGGAGGTGATAGCGGAAGAAAACATGTGTTTTATGCTTAATAGAAGCCCTATGTGTTCAAATAACTCATTGACAAAATGTGGCCCATTATCGGATCTTAGTTCTTCGCACACACCTCATCTTGGGAAGACTTTGCACACTAAAAACTTTGCTGCGCAAGTTGCATCAGGGTGTGCACATGGACCGGCTTAGATCCACCTGGAGAAGGGACACGCCACCACTAATAGATACCTGTATCCATTACATGTCTGCAGCATATTGACATAGTCGATATGTAAATGCTGGAATGGACAATTCAGTCGAGGGGTTACTCCTCTAATTGTTCTTAGTGTATACCCAGCAGTAAACCTTTGACACACAATGTAATTCACCATGAACTGGGCAACGTTTTCCCGTAAATTAGGTACAAACCAGTCTTCTGCAATAGTGGCAACAAGACTTTCTTTGGTTATATGCACAGGGTAATGCGGTTGTTCAAGTATGACTTTCAATAATGCTGTCGGCATTACTGGCTTTCCAGTGCTTGCCTGTTGCCATACATCTTCTATGGGGGATAATGAACACCCCCTTTGTTTCCATAGTTCTTGCTCCTTCTGTGGATCTCTTCCCTGAATCTCTATTAATTGGGTAATTGACAGCATATTAAACCGTTCTTGTACTAATATCATTCTAGTTAAATTTTCCTAAATATCTTCATTTTCGAAACTTTAAATATCTGGGGAATATGCAATTCTTTTGGTTTCTATGTCCGCTGCTTCGTTTCCCCGAGAGATAGTCTGTTGGGTTAGTATGGGCTGCATATTTTATGACCGCTGTGGCCACTGGGAGTTGAAGTGCCTTGATGAGTCTATTTAATAAGGATGCATTTTGTACTGGAGAGCTGTCTGCGTGGAGATAGCCCCTCCTTTTCCAACATGACATCCCTGCATGTACGGTTGATGTCACATAGGCGGAGTCACTGTACACCGTCACTTCCTATCCTTCATGTTTCTCTAGCGCGACAATAAGAGCTACTAATTCTGCTGCTTGCGCTGAAAAGTGAGAGGGTAGTATTGCAATCGCCACTACTTGAAATTCACCATTTAATCTGTGTCTTACTACTGTAGAGCCTGAATGCCTCTCCCCACTAGTTTGGTCAATTTTCAAAGAACCATCAATAAAAATAATCCCCCCCCCCACCAAAGCAATTTCCTTCACACGTGGTATATAATCAAAGAATTCAACATAATTTTTCAGAGTCATGCACATGATCACCCTTTTTTACAGGTTCAGCTGCTACAAACAAGACTGGATTCACTATCTTACGTCTCATAATTTTAATTCACAGACAACAACCATGCTTTTCATTTGCTAAAGACCTTGTTTACTACTGCTCCTGTAGTAAGGTTACCTGATCCCGATTTACCCTATATCTAACCAAAGCTTCCAATTATGCTTTGGGCACAGTACTTACCCAGACTGATCCCTCCACCATAGAACACCACCCACTCTCATATTTTTCTCGTACCTTTACACCAGCAGAGAAGAATTATAGTACATTTGAGAATTAATTGTTAGCGATTAAATAATCATTCCTGAACTGGAGACATTTTTTAGAAGGCTCACACCATACTATCACAGTGTTTACTGATCATAGTAACCTAGAATTCCTTAAAATGGCCAGATCGATGAACCAGCAGCAGAACCGTTGGATTCATTTATTCGCACAATTTGATTTCATAGTAACCTTTAAACCAGGTCACCTCAATACTAAAGGGGATGCTCTCCCAGAATGGTTGACGAAGAAGCAGAAAACGTTCCCTTTCTCGAACCCAAGAACATCGTTGGTACTGTATATTCCCTGGTGATGCCCTATGAAGGAGCTCTGAAGAAGTGCAACCACCCGGGGGAAATCCAATGTTTTCTTCAGGAAGACAATTGCAATCTCATGGAACAAGGGTTTTCTATTGCATGATGATAAAATATGGCTACCTACAAGAGAGAGCCAAATACATTTTTTTCTTGATGTCATGATATACCAGGTGTGGGACATTTTGGTCTGAGGGAAACCCTGGATAATATTTGATGCTTCTCTTGGTGGAAATCTACGATTTCGTCAATGGATGTGGAGTCCATCTTTTCTCTATGCCAGAGAAAAGACTATAAGACAATGTTCCATGGGATTCCTGAGACCCCTTCCTATCCCTGAGGGCCCTTGCAGTCCTGTTCCCTTGACTTTATCACAGATCTGGCCACTGACCAGGCAAACGCCACAATCCTGACCATTGTGGATTCTTTCACTAAATTAGCGCATTTCATTGCTATGAAGAAGGTGCCCTCTTCTTCTACCTTTTCTTGTTTCTTCCTTCAACATATCTTCAGACACCATGGATTACCCCAAGCATTGATCACTGATCATTGTACCCTGTTTGTCTTGTCCTTTTGGAGATAAACCTGTCATCGTTTAGAGATTCAACACCACTACGCTTCTGCTTGCCATCCACAAACTGACGGCCAGAGTGAACGGGCACATCAGACCTTGGGTCAGTATCTCAGATGCTGCATCATGGAAAATGAAGGTGGATGGATGGATCTACTACCATTGGCCGAACTTGCCCATAATGAATCCTATCACACCTCTGTAGTTGATACCCCTTTTCATACCTCATATGGATACCACCATGTCTCCCTTCCCATGATATCCTCTTTTGACCATAAAGTTATTTCTGTGAAAGTACATATTTGTTCCATAATCAAGAGCTTACAAGCAGGGAAGAAGTACTTGAAGGCTCAAGAAAATGCTTGTCCCTATGCTAATAAGATAAGAACCCCGGGACCTGAGTATAAAATACATGACCTTGTCTTGCTTTCCAACAAACATATTAAGGTGCCTGCATGTAGTAAAAAGTTCAAGCCTAGGTATATTGGTCCTTTTCCAGTAACCTGTGTTATTAACCGTGTTGTTCTTGAATTGAAATTACCCTCACACTACGTATACTACAAGATACATCTGGTTTTTCATGTTTTACTCCTTAAAACAGCTCGTATCTCTCAGGTATACCCTAGAAACTTGTCTTCACCACTCCTGGCAGTGGGTCCTCAGGAAGAGTACGAAGTAAAATATATTGTTGATTCCTGCATCCGTAGTTTTTCCCCCCAATACTTGGTTTATTGGGAAGGATATGGAGTGGAGGAACGTTCCTGGGTTCCTCATCGTCATGTCATGGCTCCCGGGCTCACAAAAAAGTGGAATTCCTTGTTCCCTGGCAAACCTGGTTCCATGTGCCCTCCGACTGATCCAGGTGGGAGTGGCTTTTGGAGGGGGCAATCTCTTGTGTCCAGGCACTCTGTTTTGCTTTTCCCAAAATAAGTGCACAAATGTCTATATATTACTTAGTTTTCTCCCTAGTACACTAAATAGGAAAGCATTGTACACTTGAAACGCAAGAGTTTAATCACCCTCAGTAATATTATAAAACTGGTTCTTATATGGTTGTTTATTAACTCAAATAAATGTTACAGAATAAAATGCAGGATTAGGAAAAAAGTGGCATCACTGTTGGCATGGTTGTGCACCAGTTCATCCCTGCCAAGAACTTCACTGGACAGCTTCCCAGACCAGGTTAGCACAGAGAAATCCACACACCGGGAACAGACCCGACAAGCTGCGTCCAACCTCTCCAGCCCCGCAGAACCTTGTATCTCTCTCTGCCAGCCTAATCTGGTGTCCCCCAATTTGACAGTACATTTTCAGAAGGTTCATTTGCTGACAACACTCCACAGGCATTTGGCCGCTATGCCATGTGGAATATCGTAACAAGTAAACACATTCTGTTTCTCATGGGAGCTTTCTGCTTCTGCAACTTTATCAGGCAGAAATTCAAAACAATCCTTGAACACAGCACTGCAGGATAGGAAAGAACATGTTGCTTTTCTCGTGAATGCAGACAGTATTCAGAACTCACATTGAAATGAAGCCTTCACTGAGGCTTGGAGTAAAATGTCCACTACACCCAGAATGCATTTCAAATAGCAAAGATATTACATTTTTTAATAGCACAACACATGCCAACAGGCGTTATCGCTTGTCTCAACCACTGCTCTATCAGCTGCACTTTGAAACTAGTTTAATGCCAGTTCTGAAAGATAGCTCAATCCTGTTCTAGTCTAAATGCTGGTGTCTCCTTGAATCAAATCAGTACCCTTGTCGGCACTCTTCCTTTTGTTCATGCAAAAAGGGCAGGCACAGCATAGCAAACAAATGCAAAGAAGCTGTTGTTCAGTTCTTTTGTTACCTCCCACAAAACTAAGCTGTTTTTCTGGATCTACATCCCAGGGCCTGATTCATGGATTTTTTTTGTGGGCTGAAAAGTGACTTTGGGCACTTTACAGCTTGCAAATCTTCTTTTCCCGATTCATGGATTGGATTTTGCGTGTATTTCTGGGAACCTGCGCGGGTTCGTTGCGATGTTGCGTGCGGTCGAGCGCTTTGCGTGACACTCCGTGCAAAGTGTGGGATGGGCCTCCACAAGGCAACAAATAGGGGGCAGAACAAGCATATTACACATTCTCCTGGCAGAACGAAGAAGAATATGGAAAAAAGTGGGTGTGTGGAAGGACGGGCCATGCAAAGAAATCGCATGCCCAGTCAAGTACAAACCTAACCGAATTCATCCATTAAACATGCAACTTCACATCGAGAGATGTCACACGCAAACCTTGTGAACTCACTGCCACGTGATAGGAGGCGCAAAGCACTATGCGCACAGGATCCAAAGCGCAACCATAACGTTAACGTCGCAATTTAGGGGTGATGGCACACATAGTTGAGGTGCCGTTTGGAGTTAGGGGTTATCATATGCAGATTAGTGCGGTACTGTCTTGAATTATGGGGGTTTGTATGCAGGTTTGCCGGATGCTGCCTTGAGTCATGCAAAATGATACACAGATTATTGAGGTGCAGTTTTGGGTTGTGGGGGTTCGTACGCAGTGTTGCCGGGGTGCTGCCTTGGCTGCGGGGGGACGGCCCGCAGTATTGCCGGGGTGCTTGATGGTGGGGATAAGGTAGGCACAAAGGTTGGTATGTGTTGCTGGTTTTGGTTTGCGTGGGTGCGTGTCATGGGCTTTCCGGGCGCAACTCTATTTTCTTTGCACCTAGTGTTACTTTGCAGTTATAATTCCATGACTATGCGGAACACGCAAAACATACTTAGTTTTATGTGCCTGGTACTTTGCAGGGACTTTTTCTATGAATCGTGCCCCCGGGAACTTGATCTGCACCCCAGGCTCTTGATCTATGCCATCAGGCTCTTGATCTACACCCCAGGCTCTTGATCTGCACCCCCAGGCTCTTGATCTACTCCATCAGTCTCTTGATCTGCACCCCCAGACTCTTGATGTACACCCCCAGGCTCTTGATCTGCACCCCCAGGCAGTTGATATGCAGACCCAGGCTCTTGATGTATGCTCCCAAGCACTTGATCTACGCCCCCAGTCTCTTGATCTACACCCCCAGGCTCTTGATCTACACCCCCCACCAGGCTCTCAATCTACACCCCCAGGCTCTCGAACTGTACCCCAGGCTCTCAATCTACATTGCATGTGGTGCATATCAAGGGATCTGCACCCCAGGCTCACAATCTGCACCCCCAGGCTCTCGATCTGCACCCCAGGCTCTCGATCTGCACCCCCAGGCTCTTGATCTACCCCCCAGGCTCTTGATCTACTCCCACAGGCACTTCATATAAGCCCCAAGGGATTTGATCCACACCCAGAGGCTCTTGATCTACACCACCAGGCTGCCAAACAACACCCCCAGACTCGATCTATACAGCCAGGCTCTCGATATACACCCCTAGGCTCTTGATCTATGTTCCCAGGGATGGAACCTCACAACCCTTTGTACATATATAGGGTACATATTATAACTGCGTTTTGAGACCTTCATTTGGTTTATGGTATACCTCATAGCCCTCAACATTTGTCGCACCTACCCTGAGATTCAGAACGGAGCTCAAGCTCCTCCTCTTCAAGGATCACCTTTTTCATGACCTGTAAATGCCCTTGAACCCCAATCCAGCTTCTTGACAATCCCACGTAGCCACTAATTACTCATCCTGTTGGTTAACTGTAATATATACCAGCCCTGATGTAACTTATGCTTCCATACCTTTATTCCTATTAACACAGTGAAATCTACAGCATTCCATTGCTTTGCAAAGCTTGGTCCATACTGAATGAATACCTAAAATGTGTTAAATAAAATAGAGAAATTGCTTAGAATATCTTATCTTTCCAAATTCACTGCTTGTCTATGGCCAACCAATCATTTGGAAAATACTTTGTGAGCCAAGTAGACAAGATATGTCTTAATGTTCTTTGAATTTTCCTCACTTGTCATCGTTATGCGTCAGTGGTAAGATGATGTTCCCCCCCCCCAATTAGAAAAGGCACCACATGGGCTTGTTTTCATCTTTCCCCTTCCCTTGAACCTGGTCTGGGCAGTAATGATTCTATGCCATGACTGCAAGGTGTGTTATGGCGGCCAACTACCATAAGACAATTTGACTATGTGCTTCCTTTCTGGGTGCTGTCCATTCAGGGGGGGCTGCTAAATACAATCCTATATCCAGGATGTATCAGGTTGTACACATGTGGAGCTATGAAAATATGATATTCTAGAACCACAAAGTAATTCCGATATATTCAATTTACAGCCAAGCTGAAATAGCTATCATTAGGGATTTGGTAAATGATCTCATTATGCCACCTCCAGTGCTCCACTAGTTAAATTATGTGGGACAGTTACTCAGTGTTTGATGACAGTGTGACTGCTCTACTAGTTTGAAAGTGATATGAAATGTCGGGGTTTGTATGGTCACATTTCCACAGCAAGAAGAGTTTACGAAAGTTGGTTTTTAAGAGTTATTTGAAGCTGATCGACAAGATGGCCTCTTCAGTGGTAAATAAACCTTTACGCAAACATACTACAAAGCCTCTGGTCTTGACATAGAATGACCATTTTTTATGCTATCAATAAGGAAAGAAATTATACTATTATAGACAAAGAGGTGAGGTATTATCTCACTGCGCAGTCGCTTGGAATGTATCAGCCATTTAAAGAGTTAGAATCAAGTACGCCTGAGGAGGTTAGGCAAGCACAAAGGCACAATCAGACCCCAAACCAGCTGGAGAGCAGCCGAAATGGTATTGGAGTTTTTCATGTTATTTTTGGGTGGTCTAGTTTGGCAGCAAAAGAAAGAGGAAGTTCAGGAGAAAGGACAGCCAAGTATGCAGCAGCTCTGGGTGGCGAGGAGCAGATGTCACTGTTGGAGACCTCGTTGGACATTTAAGTTGTACTATACTTTTTTCCATTTACATTGGGAAATGTAGTTTGTTGACATTTTATATAGGTTTTGGTTGTTTGTTGCTTGAGAAGGCAAAGAAGTGAAAAAACATAATACTTTGCCTCCTGGTCTTGAATAGAATCATAATATTTCCTTAACACTAATAGGGAAATCTGTTATCTTTGTAAATGTTGCAATTCCTTTTGCAGTTTACAGCTAAATTATCTCCAACAAATGATGAACATGACATGTATAAAATGAAAATAATCCAGTAAGACAAGATGGAGATATTTTGCCAGGAAATGTCAAATGTCCCACGCAGATCATGACAACCATAAACCATAAGAAAGGGGAATCCACACAGATCAAGACAGCTGTAAACCTTCAGAGAAGAGAACCCACATAGATTAAGACAGCCAGACACCCTAAGAGTTGGGAAGCCACATGAATCAAGACAGCTGTAAAACCTAAGAGAGGGGAACCCACATAGATCAAGACAGCTTGAAACCTTCAGAGAGGAGAACCCACATAGATCAAGACATACATAAAAACTAAGAGAATGGAACTCACATAGATAAGGATCGCCGTACACCCTAAGAGAGGGGAACCCATATAGATCAAGACAGCTTGAAACCTTCAGAGAGGAGAACTCACATAGATCAAGACAGCCATATCCATAAGAGAACCCACTCAAATCAAGACAGCTGAAAACTTCAAAGAGCAAAACAAACATAGATCAAAACAGCTTAAACCCTAAGAGAGGGGAACCCACATAGATGAAGACAGCTGTAAACCTTCAGAAAGGAGAACCCACTTAGCTCAGGACAGCCATAAACCTTAAGAGAGGGCAACCCACAAAGATCAAGACAGCTGTATACCCTTAGAGATGGAACCCACATAGATCAAGACAGCCATAACCCTAAAATCAAAGAACCCACATAGATCAAAACAGCTGGCCATGTTCATAGAGCAGAACAAACATAGAGCAAGGCAGCCGTAAACTGTATGAGAGTGGAACCCACGTAGATCAAGACAGCTGGAAAACATCAGAGAGGAGAAACCTCATAGATCAAGACAGCTGTAAACCCTAAAAGTGGGGAACCCACATAGCTCAAGACAGCTGTGAACCCCAAGAGCAGAGATCCCACATAGATCAAGATAGCCGTAAAGCCCAAGAGAGGGGAAGCCATATTGATCAAGACAACTGGACACATTAAGAGAGAAGAACAAACCTAGATCCAGACAACCAGAAACCCTATGCGAGGGGAACCCACATAGATCAAGACATCTGGCCACGTTCATAGAGAAGAACAAACATAGAGTAAGATAGCTGTAAACTGTAAGAGAGGGGAACCCACGTAGATCAAGACAGCTGGAAACCTTCAGAGAGGAGAAACTACATAAATCAAGACATCCGTAAACCCTAAGAGAGTGGAACCCACATAGATCAAGACAATTTGAAACCTTCAGAGAGGAGAACCCACATATATCAAGACAACTGGAATCCCTAAAAGAGAGGAAAACACATAGGTCAACACAGCCGTAAACCTACAGAGAAGAGAACCCACATAGATCAAAACAGCTGTAAACCCTAAGAGAGAGGTTTCCAAACAGATCAAGACAGCCATAAACCCTAAAATAGGAGAATCCACATAGATCAAGACAGTCATAAATTGTAAGAGATGGAACCCACATAGATCAAGACAGCCATAACCCTAAGATCAAAGAACCCATATGGATCAAGACAGCTGGCCATGTTCATAGAGCAGAACAAACATAGAGCAAGGCAGCCGTAAACTGTATGAGAGTGGAACCCACGTAGATCAAGACAGCTGTAAACCCTAAGAGAGGGGTTTCCAAACAGATCAAAACGGCCACATACCCTAAGAGAGGGGAGCACACATATATAAAGACAGCTGGAAACCATCAGAGCGGAGAACCCACATAGATCAAGACAGCTGTAAACCCTAAGAGAGGGGGGCCCACATAGATGTGCGTGGCCTGAAGCACCCTCTGGTGTCCGGAAGCTGCCCTGATTGGCCTGCTAATACAACAAATTTCAGCCCGGCCCGAGAGCTGGCAGGCGATGATGGCCCCCTCCTAAGGGCCTCCTTTGAGGGTGCTTTACAACCCTGTCTGGGCCTCTTTAATTCCTAGCAGATCGGCTTGCATGATCTCTCTTGAGCTCCGGAGATCGCTGGAGCTGCATTGTATACCTGCATCGGCTTGGCCTTACCATCATGGCCGCAGAGTTGTGCGTGGACTGAAGCACCCTCCGGTGTCCAGAAGATGACCTGATTGACCTGCTAATGCAAGCAATGGTACCCCGGCCCGGGAGTCGGCAGGAGACTCTGGCCCCCTTCTAAGGGCCTCATCTAGGGGTTCTTTCCGACCCTGTCTGGGGCTATCAGGGCTTGGGTGGGAACCTGCCTTGATCACAGAATTCCTGAGATTCTATGTGGCCGCTGACTGCGTTCTTGGCCTGAAGGTATCTGTTGCTTGGCGCATCTGGCCTTCCCCCTTGTTGGAGGTGCAGCACCAGTCCCCATTATTGAGGCAGTGGCGGTCATACACGCACCATCGCATGTGATTGCGACATGTGGCTCATAGCCCGGGACCAGCCATTTTCTCCCCCCCTGTTCCTACAACTGGGCCTTTGTGCCCAGTCTCTGCATGCTGCACAGTGCTACGTCGTGCCTTTTGTCTGAGGCATGCTTCAAGACTGTTCTTTCTCCCCACTGCTGCCTCATGATGCAAGGTCCTCCTTCTTATTGTACCTGCCTCCCACCTCACCAAATACCTTGACTTTCAAGACTTCTCACAATTAACTGTTTACCAATTGTGAATCTGTTCCATTCCGCCTCAAATTGGCCGGCACTGAACCCAAAGCAATTCTGTTATGCTCCCTGATTACTTCATACAATGCTCAACCTTGTAGTCTTTCCATTCTTGCAAAACAATTTCAGTGCATTTTGAACCCTCATCGTGTTCAGAACATAAGCCTTTAAACCTGTATTTTGTAATTTGAACCTTGACATTTTTAATCCTGTGTCTAAACTTAGGCCTTCACCTGTATTTTTGAAAGTCAAATGTGGGCATTGTTTAGTTTGTGTATCTGTGTTTAAAACCAACCGTTCACCTGTATTTTGGAATTCACACATGCACACTCTTGATTCCTGTGCCTATGTCGAAAACCTAGGACTTTACACCTGTCTTTTGGAATTCACACTTGTGCACCCTTGATTCCTGTGTCCGTTTTTAAAATGTAGGCCCTTATACCTTTATTTTAAATTCAAATTTGGGCATTCTTGATTCCTGTGTCTGTTTTCAAAACCTAGGCCTTACACCTGTATTTTGAAATTCACATTTGGGCATTCTCGATTCCTGTGTCTGTTTTTAAAATGTAGGTCCTTCTTGATTTATCTTCCCTGTTCTGGCTGCTAGGATGCCTAGTGAGTTCCTCATGCATAGTTAAGTCCCTAGTCCCGTTCCAACCCCAACCCCATGCATCTATGGTGCTCTCTGTCTCCTCTATCTATTCTGACTGTTACTCTATCGCCTATCCTACCGCTCTCTTGAAGCATGGAAGACAAACGTTTATGAAATTGCTCCTGGCCTCCAACCCGGCCCTGCCCATTGCTGACACCTACATCAATGCTTCATTAAGGCAGACTATCACTGACATCCTCGTTGTCACCCCCTCACCACACCTATGGAATCCCCATATGGTCTCTACCCACTCCCCTTTCTTTTCCTCTCCCATTAATGGTGGAACCAGATGGTAAGTTCTCCTGGCACACTTATCATCTTCTAGATGAATAATTAATATCTACCATAAGGGCGCTATCGTTGGCCAGTGCTCTCAGCCCAACCTCCTTCTACTCAACAGGCATCTTCTGTCTCTCATTCACTTCCTCCCTTCTCCTGCAACTCCTCCATCTACCACCCCTCTGACCTCTCCACCCCCACCGACTGGTGTACCTCGTCCCTATATCCCACCACAGAAGATCTTTAAAGGCGGCAACCAGCCTCATTTAGCTACCCGGAATTCTCGCTCTGCTGTTAAACACTCCTCTGACATCTGTCACCTCCTTGAAGACTTTGACCTTGCCGTCCTCGCTCTCACTGAGGTGTGGTCCAATGCCAGTTCTGTCACTGATTTTGACACTCTCCGTCAAGACATCTGGACATGTTTAGAAAGAAGAGCAAGCATTGATCTGGATAGTTGTAAACCGTCAGAGAGGAGAAACAACATATGTCAAGAAAGCCATGAACAATACGAGAGGGGAAATGTGATTATAGAAATACCTTTAAGAGGGACAGGGCCTCCTAATTCTTGCCCTACCACTTCTCTGTATGTTTTTTCCCTATGTTTTCTGCCACGGAGGTCCAGCCTGGACAGGTGGCAGTGCAGCTCTGCATGTTTTCCTTTTGGTGAACAACACCCATTGGGTACCCTTATGGCGCCCATGGGTGGAAGTACACTGGATTCCTGAAGGAAGGGAAGATGGCCACTGTGGCCTCTTGGTTTCTATTGCATTTTACCTTGTTTCCTAAAGTCTGAGAAGCCCTGTCTCTGTTTCCATCCTCCTGACTAGCTGTTGGGTGTAAATACCATGTATGGCTCTGGGGCTGCCTCCTGTCAGACTGACTGGAGCCTTTCCAGAGATTGTGTATTGTGGGTACACACCTGGGGTGAGACCTATGTGAATGGAGTTGGGAGCTGTATAGACTGTAGGGGGTATCTGTACTTCTGTCCTCTATATGGTTGGGACAAAGGCAAAGAGCAACCCCAGAAAAGGTTCTCTATATGGTAGAATGGACAAGCAACCAAGTTTTAAGCTCTAAGGAGGTTGATGTAGACAGGTTCAGTGAAACCCTAAGCCACCACAAAGCAATGTCCACACACAATGTTAGGTGATAACACTGCTTCTTTATGTAAAATAAGGTTGCTACCAACAGATATACATATAAATATGAACACTTTATACTGTGGAAAATACTATTCAAAGAATGGCAAATGTATACACTCTTTGTGGTTCCACACAATACTTACATTCAGTAATAAATGACCTAACGGCAGACAGTTTTAAATAGGCATGTGAATTCCTAAGTGAGGTGTAACAGCATACATTAGGAAAGAAAGGCAGGATAGTTATGAACAGTGGCAGAATGCTTCCTTTATACTGGATATATAATTATGTGTGAGGATCCCCCACCTGGGCAACCTGTAATGGAAATGTTAGGGAGTAACTAATCTTGTCTTTTACAGCCCAGTCCAAAAATGTTCAATAACCCTCTACTTTCTTCTTAAGGTTGCTAACACCCCAAAGTACCTGAGAGGACACAGGAGAACAGGATCCAAGATGAATCTGGGACCCCTGGACGACTGCTGTGGCTAGAAGATGACCTTCCTTGTCACAGTAGCTTTGGTGCCTTGGCAGGCAAAGTGGCAGAGTTTCTCAGTTTCACTCGATGATTCCCTCCGAGGATGGCCCCCCCTTGGAAGAAGGAGCCACTGGGATGCTGAGTCCAAGAAGAAAAATGGAACCAAGTTCTTTCTGAAGTGCAGCAGTTTTAATCTTTGCGGTGCTCTCCTTCGGTCGACGATTACTCAGACTGTCCTGTGAAGAACGAAACTTTCATGCAGGGGTCCTTAAAGGCTTGGCAGATGAGAATAAGACCCTTGGGGCCCTTCAATGCATTTTTGCAGTGATGGGTGCATAGGTAACCTTTGGTGTTATGTTTTGGAAATATCGGGTTCTTCTGACTTTCTGTTCTTCGGTGCTGCAGCTGCAACACAGACTTCTGGACGGCCTCTGGTGACCTGGACCCTCACAAAGGCTGGACCCTCAGGACATCTACATTAGCTTCTGGTGGAGGGAAATCCACCAATAGACCTTTCTTTGCACTCAGCAACTCTGGACTCTCTCTGGTGGGAAAAAGTGGTCAGTGATGATGGTGAAGATGTCTTTTGAATGGGTTTGGAACTTTTGCAGCTCTGGGTGTCCAGCAGCACTATGCGAGAGTACCCCCTATTCTGGCCGGTAGACAGCAACGGCTTCCTGCGGTCAAGAAACGCACCTCTGGACCCTGGGCGACACCAACGGACTTCTTCGACTTGAGATGTCTGACACTTCTCTTCAGGACTCATGAAGACACCTTCTCCAGATGGCAGGCACACAGGACTGGCTTCCAGGGTACTTCGATGAACTGTAGCAGTTTGCACAGTGGTCCCTCTGTGATTGCAAAAGAAGATATCGAGGATGAGTACCTTGAAAAGGAAATACACCAAACGCAGGTTATAAAGATACACAGATCTTTATGCAAAGTAACTGAACAGTTTTCAAAGAAACAGAGTATCAGATAGCGATCAGGCCCTCAGTTCACCACAGCGAATACCACCCCGTTTGGTGTGGGAAGTGAGTGGGACTGTACATCAGAATAGTCACACCTTTTATACACTCCAAAACATGATGTCCAACCCACTTGCAGGTTAATGAATCTTGGATCTAGGGTTTGTGCCGATTTCACTTCTAATTTATACATCAATACGTTTAGGGGTTATCCTTAATACATTCTCAAACAAGTTACAATAGCAACAGTGTGTCTTCGGATTTCGCGTTGAGCCTCTGCACATAACTTTATACAATATAGTAAAACAAGTGTTCACATAAGATGCTCAAACAGTATTGTGCACGATATATGTTCATGGATTAGTCTCGTTGGTACAGTTAATCCTCTATACACAGGTCAACGAAGGACAAGGTCTCAGTACATGACCCTAACATTTGGACTGTGGGCAGTTTACACATTAACTTGCACACAGAGGTCAAGACGGCCATGTTACATTCAAAACTACACTCACTGTCCACCATCTTAGAAAACAGGGTGACTTTAGAGGGAGAATCTAAAATGGCAGATGAACCTAAAATGGCGGCTTACACAGATCTAAGGTCAGGACCTTGCAACGCGAATTTCCTCGCAGAGCGACTTGGCCTAGGCCAATATATATATATATATATATACACACGATCTAGAGGGTATAATATGATTTGCCGTTCGACAAACCCTGCTTTTGGCCTATGCCAAGCGCTTAACTACTTCTAATCACTTAGCGAATAATTCCACGTCTCAATGTCCACACGCCCTGAATCACCATCGGAGATATCAATCGCCATTAGATCGGTTACCAGAATTTCTTTCTGAACATATTCATTGGAGTTTTTGTCTGGGGCGTATACCTTGCGTCCTAACGTACTCATCGCCTGTGCGCAACATCCCCCTGGCATAGAACATATTCCAGGAAGAGACTGTATACAGCAACAAAGGAACAACAGAATTCCCAAAATGATCAGCAAGAACGAAAGTACCTTCCAACCCCAAGATCGCAAGAAGTCCCAGAACCAAGCGCTAAAATCCCAGTTTCCCTCGGGAACATGCACTTCTGAATTTAGGACATGCAGATTCTTTATTGCCTTGAAGATAGTTGGGGAGGAATCTGGCAAAAACGCAGCAAGCGGACCCCACTAATTTACATATCCCTCCACGTTCAGCCAGGATGACATCTAATGCCATCCGGTTCTGAAGTGCTACTAACCTTATTGCTTTCTGTTCTAGAGTCATGTTATAGAGTATGTCAGTGGTCCAGTTGATGGTTCTCTCCAGTACTCTCGCTAGTCGCCTGATATCCTCTGCGTTCAGTATTTGTCCCCACAATGGCACAAAGGATTTCGCTAGGTCTCCCAGAACTTGTGCTGAAGTGTCACCATTCTCGTCCCGCCGTGGACAAGACTTTGAAACCTCTACAGTACTGGCTATGAATACCCTGGGTAACAGGGTCCCTAAATAACAAGTTGCCTGCCAATCCCTGGGTAACCATGGAAATGCTACATTACCGCAAACAAAGTAGACAGGCTCACCTACATAAAAAGGTCTGTCTTCCCCAGTCAAATTCGCAACGTTGGCGCAACCTTTAAAATCACCCATTGACTGAGTACCATTCCTCTGTATGCAGAAAGAAACTGAATTGGGGCTATGGTTAACCGTGTAAGAAGGAGGCGTGGCATCCTTATTGCCTATAGGAGCCATTTCAAAAGAAATCAAAGATTGAAAAGGACAAGACAGTCTATCAGAAGGCCTAATAGAAGCAACGTTGAGCTTACTCCTATTTGCAAAAAGCGAGCATGCCAAGGGAGTCAAAACACATTTTTCAAACTGATTCAAATTAGTCCGATTGAAGTTCCCTGTCATGCTATCGTTCCAACGACCAAAGAATAGTGCCCTAAGAGAAGCATAACATGCAGTTGTCAAAGGTAAAGGATGAATATAACAACCTAGCCCCTTATCCCCTTGTTGCGGTAAATGTGAGCAGACCGAACAGTTGGATTTATTAAAGATGGCATGTTTAGCATTCATGATGAGTAATAATGTGTTGTTGTGATATCTCTGTCTATGCTGAGAATCCCTAGGAGATAGAGTGTGCAGATGCACGAAAGGAGTAGAAACAGTAGGTACATTTTCAGTCGGTAACAAATTCTCGAGCGGATGTACTTCTTCTAGATACCAGAAGCCTAAAACAATGACTATTATAAAACCAATTAACATTATCGAAAAACAGCAGTATGTTTTCAGGGCCCATGTTACAGACTGTCCTTTTCCGCAGCTGGTCACACGTTCACTTATCAGTCCTGTACGAGCAGTAGCGGTGGCAGGCATAGTAATCTTCAAATGAACACGCCAATGTTTTTAGCTGGCGACCTCCAGGCCAAGCGTCTTCTTAGTCCTTCCACAAACCCTAGCCAACAGAATCTCCGTATAGACAATAGATCGGGACAAAAAGGCAAGCCCTTGCTGATTTTCCTCGATCACACAGCCGAACCGTGCAGTAGGTCTATTTCCTAGGTCGCAGATTGTACCTCGTGCTTCCTGGTACTGAGTGATCTGAGAACAATGTGCCGTCACTTCCCATTGGATGCGACATATCAAAAGAAGAGAGGATGCAAGATCCAGAACAACAACTTCCAGAAACAAAACTGTTGGAGAGTGTGGAGGCAAAATGGCTGTTTCCCCAGGCCCCACGGGCTCAGGGAGAATCTCTGACACACTCTCGATGCTGTTTACTGCTTCGGGATCGTTGGTTGCAGTACTGATGAGGGGTTCTGTTTCTTCTGTATGGTATGGCACTGGGTGTGGAATCTTCTTGGTGTGCGTCACATGGATCCAAATTTTCCAGCCAGCCACCCGCACTGCCGTCTGCGTGACCAGCAGGACTTGGAAGGGGCCCGGCCACCGAGGTGCAAGGTAAGAGGATCGCTCAAATGCTTTTGTCAGGACCCAGTCACCTGGCCGATATGCTGTGACCAGGGCACTCATATCGTACAGGTAAAGCCTCTCGCACCTGGTGATAAATCAAATACAAGTTCTTAGTCAACTGGCTACAGTAATCTGAAAGAAGTACATTTTCTACATTTATCAAGGAACAACATTTCGGAAGGTTCCAGATATTAGCAGGCCTCCCCATAACCACCTCAAAGGGAGAGAGCCCAGTCTTAGTTTGAGGGGTTGTACACATTGACAACAACACGATCGGTAAGGCGTCTGGCCATTTTAGTTTGGTGCCGGCACACATTTTAGCAAGCTTGTTTCTGATGATGCCATTGTGTCTTTCTACTAGTCCGGCACTCTGAGCGTGTCTGGCCAAATGGAAACGTTTATCGATCTGTAATCCCGCACGTATTTGCAGAATTACAGCAGCGATAAAATGTGGACCATTGTCCGACCAGATGACCCTTGGTAGCCCGAACCTTGAGAAATATTCATTTAACATAGTCTTTGGAGTAGTCATGGCTTTAGCGTCTTTAACAGGAAAAGCCTCAACCCATTTACTAAAAGCACAAATGACAACTAACATGTACTAAGTTATTACATTGTTCCATTTCAAGAAAATCAAAGTGTATAACCTCGAAGGGGACAGAAGGTGGACCAAAACTTCCCCTAAGAGTTGGCGTTCCCTTTCCCACATTATCTACAATCTTTTGATGCACTGCGCATTTTACGATAGCTATCTGATTAGGGAGTGCAAGCGCTGAGAGTAGTCGTACTATCAGGGAGCCATGCTGGATCTTTGTACCATGTGAAGTTAAGAACCCTCTTTCTGACCAAAGTCTCCCAAAGTTGTGAACCATGCCAAAGGCATACTGACTGTCAGTGTATATATTCACGGTAAGCCCTTCGGAAAGTTCGCAAGCTCGGGTCAATGCTATAATCTCTGCAGCCTGCACAGAATTATGCGTGATTCTCTTGGTTTCCACGACCGTGCTCAATGTAGTGATTGCATGAGCAGCTGTGGATGTACCATCCGGAAGTTTGAAGCAGGAGCCGTCGCAAAACAGCTCCCCTTGTTGACTGTTCAATGGAGTATCTTTTAGATCAGTTCTACCCTTTGTCTCTTGTTCGGTAGTGTAAAGACAATTGTGTGACTCTTCGTCACTGCAAGCAGTGCCTTGCGGGAAAGGTAAGAGTTCAGCCGGATTAAGAACACAACACCTCTTAATTTGAATGTGGGGTGCTAACAAGATCAATTCATATCTTGTCAACCGTGCGGAAGTGAGGTGTTGCGTTTGAGTTCTGTTCAGTTGAACATCTACAGAGTGAGGTACCATCAGGGTTAAAGTATGGCCTAGGACAATTCCCTCACTCTGTTTTACAGATGCAGCAGCAGCAGCGACAGCTCACAAACATCTTGGCAAAGCGCATGGTACAGGATCAAGGGCGGAAGAAAAGTAACCGCATGGCCTATTCTTCCCTCCATGTTCCTGCGTTAATACAGCCAAAGCACATCCATCACATTCATGCACAAACAACACAAAAGCCTTTTCATAATTTGGTGTGCCCAAAACCGGTGCTGAGCACAATGCAGTCTTGAGCAAATCGAATGTACGCTGGTGCTCCATGTTCCACGGCAAAGGCGAAGAAATGCCCTTCTTCGTCAGAGCCAACATCGGCTTAATCGTTAACGAGAAATTGGGGATCCAATGTCTACAGTAAGAAGCCATTCCTATCAAGGCTCTAACTTCTTTCTGCGTATTTGGGACAGACATTCTAGAAATGAGTTTTATCCATTCAGGCATCAATCTTCTTCCCTCCTTTGACAGGAGATAGCCTAAATAGGAGATCTCCTGGCAAACAATATTGAAATTACTTAAGCAAAGCTTTATGTCCATGTTTAGCCAGGTGACTAAACAACAACACAGTGCCCTCCTTACAAGCGCTTTCTGCGCTTCTCCTTACAGCAGCTATAAGCAAGTCATCAAAATATTGAAGCAGTGTACAAGTAGAGGGCAATTCAAGGGTATCAACTTGTTCTTTCAGAGCCCTACTGTAGATGCTAGGACTTTTCGTGTAACCTTGCGGTGCACGGGTAAATGTGAAGGAGCGTCCCCCTAAGGTGAACACGAACAGGTATCTACTGTCCTTGTGTAGAGGAATACTAAAGAAAGCATTCTTTAGATCCACAACACTAAAATGAGTAGCTGAAGCTGGGATCATAGTTAATATTGTCGTCACATCAGGTACAATTGGAAATTGTGGAGCGACAATCTTATTGATGGCACGTAAATCAATTACGAAACGAAAAGGAATCGCATTATTGCCTTTTTTGTACACGGGCAAAATCAGACTATTGCATAAACTACCTGCAATTTCCTCAATCACCCCTCGATGCACAAAATCGGAGATGATGCATTTCAAAGCTTGCTCCCCTTCGACTGAAATCTTATACTGCGGAATGCGTGGCAGCTTCACTCCATGTTTCAAAACAATCTTAACAGGCTCAATTTGCAAAACACTGACATCATTGTCGTCTACTGCCCATAAACACTCCGGAACATCACTAAATTCTGGCGGCAAAGGTCTAGTCAAGAATTGAGAGACAGAAGGTTGCTGTGGTGAAATCGTCAAACGCACTCCAACAGAGGAACAATGAATTGCCGCATTTAATTCCTTCAACAGATTCAAACCCAGCAAATTCTCTCCACAATTCAAAGTTAAAAGGAATGGAAAATGGTCCGTAAACGGACCCAAAGAAATAGGTACCGGCGAAGAAACCGGACAGACAACTGGTGTGCCAGAAAACCCTACAGAAACATTGGTTTGCCCTGACAGTGGAATGTTTGGAACCCGTGAATGATCAATGGAACACTTTTGTGCCCCTGTATCTATCAAGTATAGATGTTTCCTATTTCCCACTAACATTTCAATGTGGGACCTTTCTGATCAACGGGAATAGGCGTAGGTTCCAAACCCTGCTTCGGGCAATCCTAGCAAAACAGAATATCATCGAAAGGAAGTTCTTCAGAGAGGTAAGCAGCAGAAGGATGATCAAAAATGTTTCTAGTATCCACACTTGGTGCATGATTATCCTGTGAAAAAGGTTGCTGTGAATCTTGTGAAAACTGACCTCTACTAGGGCCCCCTACACCCAGGCGACCTCTGGGTCATCTACCCATATTCCCAAATGTGTTATTTGACCTCTGTCGGAGGATCGGGCATTGTGCACGCCAATGACCCTCTTGCCTACAACAAGGCACACTGGTTAATGTTTACAGGACCCAAGGGCACATTTCCTTGTGGAACATACTGACCTCTTAACTATGCATTTCCCCCTCTAGGGCCTCTAACTATTTGCCGTAACAATACCTTTGTCTTTAAATCACCTTTTCTCTTTTCGACTCTTTGTTTTTCATTATTGACACGATTCTCATAGTACTGAGCCATGTGCAGTACTTCTGATTGAGACTTCGCTTGCCAAGCGCTCTCAGAAGACATAATTTGCAACTGGATGTCAGGCAGCAATCCACGCACAAATTTGTATACAAATAATCTTTTCCCAGACTCTGTACCTAAATCTTGTCCACTGAAATCCGAGAATACCTGTTCGAACTGATTAAAGAACTCGGTAGCACCCTCAGACTTCCCTTGGACACAGGCGGTAAGCTAAGTCCTAAATAATTCTCTTCTCAGGAATTATAGTTTTCAATTTTGCAACTATTCTGTCAGGCAAAGTTAGTATCACCTGAGGCGGTCTTTCGTCAGCTGGCCTTTCTCCATCGAGTCTAATTATGTTAGCCCATGTATCTCCAACCCTGGTACGTCATCTATTGTCCTAACCTGTTTCCACAAATCTACGGGCAGGAGTACGGGGGAATAACAGATCAATATCACTTAAAGTGAATAATGAGGATTGTAAAACAGACTCTATTTGTTTATAGAACCCTGTCGGATTTTTCCTAATGTTGGGAATAGATTGTCTAATGGTGTTCACTTCCTGTCTTGAGAACGGGACGTGAACGAACTGAGATACATAGTGTGCAGGAATTTCATAGGCTTGCGCACCCGTTCCGATATCCGCTGGAACCTCTCTCATAGGCAACTGAGAAGTAGGCAACTCCGAATGCTTACTAAGCAACAGAGCCAAATCGAGCGCTAAAGCAGCCGAAGAAGTGTCAAATGAAAAAGCTCTCTTGTAAATACTTAATAACTCTGCGGGACAACTAATCTTTCTTTTTACACACTCATCCTGTAGGTATTCTACCATTACCTGTATCACTTTCCTCTGCATTTCTAGCGTATACTGACTATATGTGTCATATACACTTCAACAGGAGTTATTGATGTGTCTGAAATCCATCCAATTGTGTCCTTCATGCAAATTCACATTTCCTCAGAAATCAATTTGTGACAAGGAAGGTACCGTTTCTGCACATACATACTATCTCCATCTTCATCCTCATTCTGTAACCTTTCCAACTCCTTTCTATACTCAAATACCCTCTCAACATGCTCTTGTACCTTCTCCACAGTGTCTTTAGAGAACGCTTAGGTGTTCAGATCCCTGAACCCTTGTGGGAGATCTGTATTGTTTAATCTGTCCCACATTAGACACAAATGGATACCTAATCCCTAAATAAAAGCATTTTTCTCAGGAAAATTGTCCATATTAGAAAGTGTGGCAAAAAGATTAGCTTGATCATCCTTCTCATAACAATACTTAGCCCACGCAATCAATTCACGTTCCTTCTCTGGAGGTACAGTATTGTGAGTGACAACCCTCGATCCCGCTCCCTGATCTACTACAAGCGGTGCAGGACCACTTGGAAGAGAGGGAGTAGGCATGTTCAACGGAGGTGTTATCACTGGTACAACAGGAAAGAGCGGAGGAGCAGGTGGAAGAGCAGGCGGAGGAGCAGCAACAAAAGGAGGACCAATGACTGGAGGAAGAGGAATGACAGGAGGAATGATAGGAGCAAGAGGAGGAATAACAGCAAGAAGAGGCAAAGCAGCAGGAAGAGGAACATACGGAGGTGGCGCAGTGGCAACAGGCCTTCGTTCATTTAACAATTTATCGATAAGTTCCTCGGAAACATGAAAGTCTTTAGAAGGATAGATTTTCTGGATACCAAGTGAGAAAGCCCTATCCATATTCCTAGCCGACTCAGACTGTTTATCTTGGTCATACAACAACGCTTTTTTGGCATTCGTCTTAAGACGACGTGCATGTTTTTCTCTACTCTTAAGCTGCTGCAAAGCTTCTTTCTTCCAACTCTGTAATACGTCAAATGCTGCAGGTCTAGCCTTTTTCTTTAATAATATAGATTCTAAGTATTCAATACGAGGAATTTCAAAACTACCATTGATTGGCCACTGAAGTTCGGAAGCATGTCTAGTTTGTCTGTGCCAAATATCATTAAACACTATACTACCGATGCCATGCTTACAGTACATAGTACAAGCCGGCGACCCCTCCTGTGGCACTGGACGGCTAAATTCCAAAGATTGTTTGTCACTGCGGAATAATGCCTTAAAGCAGGCAGACAATTTCCCAGGCATGTCAGAATACTGGTGTTACCTGGTCAATAATTGTACTCGCGAGTACAATGCTCTGAAACAAATTATCAGGATATTTAAGAATCGGGTCACGACTCACCTGATCAAGCCGAAGGAGGTCCGATTGGATTTCAAATTTTTTCTAACAAATTTTACCTCGTGTTTGGTGATTTCGGCAAATCTGCCCACCTCGATATGTGGACCCTCGTCAAGATGGTGACTCGGACCGCATGCTCACTGTCCAGGGATCGGGCCGTGCAGCGCTGCTGATGTGTCGCTTCTCATTCAGAAAGGGGCCCCTTTTGTCACCGCCTGATCCCGGTCCGATAGCCGCGTCAACCTTCAACGAGCTGGCATCAATCTTGAGGGTCCCTATTCGCGCGCCATCTGTGAAAGCAAAAGAAGATATCGAGGCTGAGTACCTTCAAAAGGAAATACACTAAACGCAGGTTATAAAGATACACAGATCTTTATTCAAAGTAATTGAACAGTTTTCAAAGAAACAGAGTGTCGGATAGCTATCAGGCCCTCAGTTCACTACAGCGAATACCAGCCCGTTCGCTGTGGGAAGTGAGTGGGACTGTACATCAGAATAATCGCAACTTTTATACACTCCAAAACATGATGTCCAACCCACATGCAGGTTAATGAATCTCGGATCTAGGGTTCGTGCCGAGTTCGCTTCTAATTTATAGAGCTATACGTTTAGGGGTCATTCTTAATACATTCTCCAACAAGTTACAATAGCAACAGTGTGTCTTCGGATTTCGCGTTGAGCCTCTGCACATAACTTTATACAATATAGTAAAACAAGTGTTCACTTAAGATGCTCAAACAGTATTGTGCACGATATATGTTCATGGATTAGTCTCGTTGGTACAGGTTATCCTCTATACACAGGTCAACGAAGGACAAGGTCTCAGTACATGACCCTAACATTTGGCCTGCAGGCAGTTTACACATTAACTTGCACACAGAGGTCTAGACGGCCATGTTACATTCAAAACGACACTGTCCACCATCTTAGAACACAGGGTGACTTTAGAGGGAGAATCTAAAATGGTGGATGAACCTAAAATGGCGGCTTACACAGATCTAAGGTCAGGACCTTGCAACGCGAATTTCCTCGCAGAGCGTCTTGGCCTAGGCCAAAATATATATATATATATATATATATATATACACACACACACGATCTAGAGGGTATAATATGATTTCCCGTTCAACACCTCGTAACATGAGGTGAGGTCTCCTTTACAGGTCCTCTCGGGATAAATCCTTGGGAGACACAACAGCTTTCGGATCACAGTGAAGAAATTGCAGCAGCAGAGTTCACCTCCAGCTGCTCTTCAAGGAACAGCTTCTTCTTGCTAAGCTTTGACTTCATCTTATGAACAAGTATACACATCTGCCGCCCATTCACTGTGGCTGAGCCAGGCTCGGTAAGCCAATCAAAAAGAATGGCATTCATGCAGTCAAGCAGCCAATCAGGCACACAAACATTCAGGCCATTCACTCCACACAGACACCCATAACAAAGAATCTGGATTGGAGTAAGTACCCAGCCATTCAGCACACTACACTGCATTCATGTCAGTTTCAGTCAGGGCTTTCTCATTCATTGTGCCTCACACACAGAAATCAGACACCCACAACAGAGAATGTGAGTTAACTCCCAACTCCATTCACACAGGTCCCACCCCTAGGGTGCACCCACAACACACACCCCCTGGGAGGGCTCCAGTCAGTCTCACAGGAGGCAGCCCCAGAGCCATATATGTCATTTCCCCCCAACAGCCAGTCAGGAGGAAGGGAACAGAGACAGGGCTTCCCAAGTCTTTGGGAAACAAGGTAAAAGGCAATAGAAGCCGCAGGGGCCACTTGCCTTTGTGTAGGAATCCATTCATTACTATGAGAGGGCCTGGGTATCTCAAAATGGAGGATACTCAGAGACATTGCCAAGTCACCATGGAGCGTCCACCAGCCCATTCCCTGCTTCGTGGGCAACAAACAGGTGCCCAAAAACACTCGTAAGTGGTACAAGGGTGTACCGCCACCCATGGGTGCCATAAGGGTATCCCATGGGTGTTGTTCACCAAACGATATAATGAAGTGCTGCACTGCCAGAGGTCCAGGCGGGACCTCAGCGGCATAAAAACTAGAGAAAACACACACAGGGAAGTGGTAGGACAAGGAGTAGGAGTCCCTGTCCCTCCATAAGGTATTTCCAGCATCACATGCGCACCCCCAGACTGAGGTTAGGGCCACTGATCTCCCACAAAATTGTTACCCTCATCCAGATGGTTAACATACCTTCTGGAAAGGCCCTCTGCATTATCATGACTCTTCCCTGCTCTATGCTCAATGGTGAAGTCTAGTCCTTGCAGTCTAATGTACCACCTGCAAGTTTGGGGTTTTCACCCTTCATCTGCATAAGCCAATTTAAGGGCTTATGGTCAGTTTGGACCTCAAAAGCAGACCCTGTAAGGTAAGGTCTAAAACCTTAAGTGCACACATTTTTAAAACACTCCCCTTCAACAGTGGTCCATCTAAGTTCCCTACCCTGGAGTTGACTACTGATGAAAATGATGGGGTGTTCTCTCCCTTTGTCATCTAACTGAGACAAGACAGCTCCAGTTCCAATGCCACAGACATCCGTTTGCACAATAATGTGTTTGCTGTAGTCAGGGGCACAAAAGACAGGTGCCCTGCACAGACTTCCCTTCAAGCCATCAAAGGCCCTTTGACAGCCTTCACTCCAATGCAACTTCTTAGGTTGCTTGGGTGATGTTAGAGCTGTCAGAGGGGAAGCTATGGTGCCATAGTATGCCATGAAGTTTCTGCAGTACCCAGTGAGGCCCAAAACATATCTCACCTGGGTTTGAGTAGAGGGAGTCTTCCAGTCCTTTACAGCTTGTAGGGGGAGGTTGGATTTGACTCCCTCCTACCTCATGACCAAGGTAGGAAACCTTTCCCTGTGCTATCTGGCACTTGGTTGCCTTTATAGTGATGTTGGCCCTTATCCTGGCCTGAAACACTTTATCCAAGTGTGTCAAATGCTCTTCCCAGGTGGAACTGTAGACAGCAATGCCATTCTTGTAGGCCACACAAAAGGCTTCCTGTCCACTGAGAGCATGATTGACTAACCTTTGGAAGGTGGCAGGGGCATTCTTCAACCCAAAAGGCATAACCCTAAACTGGTAAAGCCCTTCTGGTGTTGTGAAAGTTGTGTTCTCTTTGGCCTGGTCAGTCAAAGCTATTTGTCAATAGCCTGATGTGAGGTCAAAGGTGCTCACAAACTTGGCAGCACCTATCTTGTCCACAAGCTCATCAGCCCTGGGCAATGGGTGTGCATCCATCTTGGTGATTGAATTGACTCCTCTGTAGTCTGCACAGAACCTCCAATCCTTGGTACCTGCATGGGAATTTGCCTTGGGGACAAGGAACACTGTGCTGGACCTGGGGCTGATTGAGGGCCCAATTACACCCAAGTCCAACATCTTGGCAACCTCTGCCTGGATGTGGTTCTAAACAGTGTTTGACATCATGTAGCATCTGCTTTTGACAGGTACACTGTCAACAGTGTCAATACCATGCCTACACCATGGGGTGAGGCCTGGTGTCATTGAGAACAGAGGGGCATAATGCTCGAGCAAAGCCCTTCAGGCACTTGGCTGCTCTGGTGTCAGATCTGGAGAGTGTTGCACTCCCTCCACTGAGCCATCCTGAGGATTGCAGTGCAGCAAATCAGGAAGGAGCTCACTACTCTCATCCTCTTCTTGCTCTGAAGCTAGAAAGAGGCATGAGATTCCTCCTCTCCTGTGGAAAGGTTTGAGCCTGTTGACATTGAAGATTTGAGGGGCTACCCAGGAACACCCATGTCCACCAGATAGTTGACTTCACCCTTCTTGAAGATTATCCTGAAGGGTCCAGTCCACTTATCGGCCAAAGCTCAACGTTTGGTTTGATAGACTCCATTGCAATTATCTCCTGACCAGTTGTGCAATCCACTTGTGAGCCCTTAAGGGCATGCCAGTACTTGTTCAATTCATGGCTTGCCTTCAGAGTTGCTGTTGCCTGACCCACAATATGTGCCATCCTCCTTCTGAGGTCTAACACATATTCCCCCACATGCTTGGCTGGACCTGGATGGTCGGCTTCCAAACCTTCTCATACTAAGGCAAAGCCCTTCACTGGATGTCCAAAGAGGAGCTCAAAGAGGCTGAAACCAACACCCTCTTGAGGCACCTCTCTCTAAGTGAACATCAGGTATGGTAGGAGGAGATCCCATTTCCTCCTTAGGGGCTCCTCTTCTAAAGCACCCAAAATGCCCTTATTTTATTTGCTTATTTATTATGCGTCAAATCCCGCAGGCATCAGGGCGCAACATTTAGACAGCAGACGATCATAAAGGGTAAACTGGACAAAAGTGAAACAACAGAAATAGAAATCCTGCTCAAACCACCTGATTATTTAAAAAATAGTGGTCTTCAGAACCTTGCGGAAGGCACTGCTGTTTCCTGCTAGTCTGATAGCACCATGCTTTAGCAACCTTTATGTTTTGGGTCTAATGGACCTAAAACATTTGACCGAATTTATTTGAACTTTTATTCGGTCTAAAATGCAGCGGGAGGCCCTCCGCAATCCCCCGACTTTCCCTCAACCTAATCTATACCCTTACCTACCCCATATATATATTTTATTAAATCTGACCGAAACAAAATAATTCAATCACATGTTTTAGGTCAAATGTTATAGGCTCAAGTATACTAATATTGCCTTTACATGGAACTATTTACCCAGTCCATTCGAGCGTCTGAATGATGTACTGGTGATCTGACCCAGGGTTTCTGAGTGCAGAAATCTACCTGGTACATATTGGGAGATGAGAGCTTTCAAGTATTATGGGGCAGACACATGGAGACAACGGTGGATAATAGTCATGGGTTTGAAGATAATTCGTTCCTTGACTGCCAGTCAATGAAAAATTCTTCTGTCGGACGAAATGTGTTCGCCACTTGGTTTCTTTTTGTTGATTCTTACAGTGCTGTTCTGTATTGTTTGGCATCTCCCCGGGCAAGAACTGTAATCTCCAATCAGCATGGCATTGCCATAGTTAAGCCTTGAGAGGATAGTTGCTCTAGCAATGGTCGCGCAGTTCTTTTCGTTGACGAACGGTCTGCTGTAGCTGAGCAGTCAGAGGTGGTATTGGTAGCTCTTGTTTATGTGGTTCACATGTGATTCTGCACTTAAGGAACTCCCCAATGAAATGCCTAGTGTTTTTACCTTGTCTGGAACCAGGATGACACAATGCTTGATATGGAAGTTTTTATATTCTGGGCTAAGTTTAGCACTGCCCTGCCAAGAGCCAAGGATAAGTATTTCATTTTTACTGCCCTTTAGACAAATATCATTCGTGGTCATCCAGGACTCCATGATGTTGTAGACCGTATGAAGATTGCTAATATCCTGCTCATACTCGCCACTCAGTTCCAGTACCAAGAAAACTCTGTTACCCTCAAGGAGGGAGCAGAGTGGTCTGAGGTATAGGTTAAACAACACATGCGAAAGACTGGCCCCCTGTGGCATGCCACAGTTGATAGGTGCCAAAGGTGAAAAGGCATCACCCCAGTGAATTTTGGACCTTCGATTGAATAAGAATGATTGGGACCATTTTACCGCCCCTGTTGTGCAGTTACCCACATGTTCCAAAGACCACAGCATCTGATCATGGTCAAGCAAGTCGAAGACCGCAGATAAATCGAGTAAGACCAGCATACTCGATTTACCCTTGTCCATGATGTGTAGCATGAGGGCCTGTAAATTGATAAGCGCTGTCTCACTACTGTGAGCAGGCCTGAACCCTGATTGTTGTTTATGTAAGATGTTATTAGCTTCAACAAAATCTTGCAGCTGTGCCATGGCACATTTATCCAGGATTTTCAATAGGAAATTGCAGTTAGTGATTGGCCTTAAATTGCTTGGGTCTTTTGGGTCTAATCTGGGTTTTTTAACTAGCGGGGCAACTGCGACTGTCTTGATGGATTCTGAAACATAGTTGTCTCTGAAAGAGGCGCTTACCAAATGTGTAAGGCATGGGGTGAATAAGTACTGATGTTCCAGTATTATCCTAGTGGATAGAATGTTCTCCGCACAGGAGATTGGTCTCTTAGCAGGCAGTAAAGTCTTCATGTCTCTGGTCATCATAGGTGAGAACATGAAGCTACCGCCTTCGTGTGGCTTATGCTAGACACCAGTGAGGGTTTGTGTCAAAGGAACTTGAGCTTGGGTGACTCTGATAGTTTCCCTGGCCATGAGAATTTGTGGCTCGAAAGCCTTTTTTTTGCCTTATGCAGTCGGCCAAAGTCTGTTAGGCCAGGGCTGATGGAGCCCTGGGCTTTTCTAGGGATCTTAAGATCTCAAAGAGCTTACCAGTAGAGTTGGATACCTTATTGATTTGGTCATTCAAGACATTGGGCCTCATTACGAGGCTGGCGGTAAGGCAACAACACTGCCGGTATCGCTACCAGCACCGTTGTCACCGTACCACCAGACTAGGAGTACCGGCATCCGCAAGCAAAACAGGCTGGTAGCACCGGTACCGTTATTAACGGTACCGGTGCTACCACCCTCCCCATTCCCATTCAGCCGTATAGGGCCGGATGGGGATGGGGAGTCCCTTATTACCGGCACCCGCGAATGGGCAATTACCGGGTCTACTTAACTCGGCAAGGCCACGGTAATAGCTCATTCAAGGTTGTCGGAAGAAAATGGATACCGGCAGTAGCCTGTACCTGTGCTACAGGCACGGCTACCACCAGCCTCGCAATGAGGCCCATATTCTTCGTTTCCACTATATTCAGTTCATACCGTGTTTCTACCTCTTTCCATTTTCTCCTATTTTCCAGTGCCTGCTGTTTTAGCCACTGAAGTTCTAATTCCCTTTTTTCTCTTTTTTGAATTGTGAGAGAGAGAACCATCTTTGGTGCTTTGATTTTGCACTGGCCGATTTCCACCTAAACAGCGCCATTCGGTCGACCAATTTTTGAATGGTGGAAGCGAAGGAAGAGACTAAGGTTTCGCAGGAATCACTTTTATTTGTATGTGTCATATGGGAGTTAACACAGATGGCTGGCTAATTTACTAACGTTCCTTTTAATAACCCTTTGATGGCCATTCTGGGCTTTATGAACTGGGCCTTGACGAACAATCAGAAAATCAAAAAGATTGTTGTTCGGCCTGGTTGGCTCATTATTGGAAACATTGTGCTGAATATCATTTAGTGCTTTTTGTAGCTTTATGTCCTCTTTATCAGATGGATTACCCTTCAAACGATTTAGGTCCCCTAAGAAAAGGGTGGCAGTATTAGGGCCATAGCGGCTACGTAGCAGCAAAACTATATCCTCATTGAAATTTGCCATCACTGATGGGCGATGGTAAATTATAATGAAATTAATGCAGCTGCTTTTCATAGGTGTTAGTTTCATGTGCAGTAACTCGCAACAGTAGGGGGATGGGAAGAGGTTGTACTAATTTCTTGCAATAATGGCCACTCCGCCCCCCTGCCCCTGTTCCCTGTTTTTACAGAATATTGAGTACTCCTTCGGCACCATAAGATACTCACATAAGCCGTAATACTCGAGACTTCACCGTAATCGTGATGATCATGTCTAGACCATAATAGGATAGCCCAGTAGGGGCCCCCTCAAAGAGGATGACCTTCCCTATGAAATGCCACCCTGTCCGAGCCAGTAGGATATGGACAGGATGGTGTTTCACCTGCAAGAGCATAAAAAATACCACCAGGTATTCACTAGGCTGAAAAGAAATTAAAGGCGAGATGTAATACAGGAATATGATAATATCTCTATAATCGGGAAATGAATGAAAGACTAACCTAAAGGTGCTGTGAATAGTACTTTAAAGGATGATCAGGTGTAGGTGGTAAATAAAACTCTTTATAGGAAATATTCTTTTATAGAATTTTCTGGATTAGAGTGGTAGCAAAACTTCCAGGGTGTTTTTGGGAGGTAGGGTAAAAGGAAAGGTTAGTTAATTTGGTTAGTTAAGACCCTATTTCCTGGGCCGAACAAGGGCGCAATAATGGAAAACAAAGAAGCAATGATAACAGTAAAGCATCCACAGTTCAACGCACTCTGAGGAAATAATGGTAAATCCAGTAAGGAATCAGTAGAAGCAAATAATAGGTAAGACAACAGGTTTAGGCAAGTAAGCAAGTACAAAATCCAGTTAGAAATCCTCAATACAAAAATGGGTCAAAAGCCAGGTAATCAGCAATGAGTAAGTACAATAATCCAAAAAGCTGAGTCTAATTTCTAGAGCCAGGGTTGAGGATCACATAGAGGTTCTGTTTGGGAAGTGAGTCAACAGAGCAGGAGATCGGTAACCAGAAATGCAGAACAGAACGTTGAGTAACAGGGAAGCGAGAAATGAAGTGTAACTTCAGTCAGAAGCATCAGCTGATTGCAATGCACGCATACCCAAGTGTGTCGGCTTGACTCCTTCTTTAATGACGTGCATCATGCGTTAGCTCCAGGTGGGTTTCATGACCATGACAACCAATTGGGGGCACGATCGCTCTGGAGGATCGGGCCACATGAGACCATGATGGGCTCGCAGGTGCCATGGCAACTGCCAGAAGCGTCCATCGGTCACGTGTTTGCTCCGTGTATTCAAATGGCAGCGGCGGAAGCTGGTGGGAACGGGAACTGTGACAGGCATGGCCATTTCTATCATGGGGACGCTGGAGTCAGGTATCCAGGTTTCATTGAGGCATAGAATGTCAATGTCCCTTTCTTTAATTAGAATGTGTATGTTACATGCATGGTTGTTCAAAGATCTGGTGTTTATTAAGAACATTTTAACTTCCTCAGGGGACCCTATAACATTGGAGACATTAAAGCTTGACTCTGTTTGTCCTCTGACTATGCCAGGCTTCTTTCCATCCTGTGTGTGATCCTGAGTGCTTTTGGGGAGTTAATCTGTTTTATGTCAGCTGGCCTGTGAGTAATTTGGAGACACCACCCACCACCACCCCTTGAGTGGCTTGTTAAATCTCTCAACCAGACCATTGGCCTGAGGATGGTAGTTGGCAGAAAACTTACAAGTTACACCATATTGCTTCCACAAAGCTTGCATGTAACTAAACATGAATCTGCTTCCTGTCAGAGATCGCCTCTTTAGGGAAACCAACTCTGGTAAAAATGCCCAGTAGAGCCCTAGGAACCACCTTGGCTGTTATGGTCCAAAGGGGTATAGCCTCAGGGTACCTGGTGGTATAATCTACTAGTATCAGGATGAACCTGTTTCCACCTGGTGTTGGAGTCTGGGGGACCAAGAGTGTTGATGCCCACCCTCTCAAATGATGTGCCATCCACTGGCAAAGGCTGCAGTGGGGCAATTACACTGCATCCAGTCTTGTCAGAGACTGACAAGTGGCATGTCTTGCAGTGAGCTACCACGTCTACTTCCATTCTGTGCCAATAAAGGTGGGCTGAGAGCCTTTGCTTAGTCTTCTTGGTCCCAAGATGACCAGATAAGGGTACCACATGTGCCAACTGCAAAAGGGAGGACCTGTATACCAGGGGTATAACCAACCTCTGACTGCACCAGGTTCAATCTGAGTCGTCTCACTATAAAGGAGCTCACCATCCCAAACATTCCTAAAAGACAAAGGCACTACTTCTTGTGCCTGGGCCTGTTTTTTAGACCCTCAAGAGAGTGGCACTATTTGACCTTTACAGAAATCTGCCCTAGAGGGCCCATCTTGAGCTAACATGCACTGGAGGTATGGGTGATCCTCTGGGATTAGTACCTTTCCCCGAGGAGGGCCTCTGGAGTCGAGTCTAGGTCTAGGTTCACCACTTGGCTTAGTCCCTCAGGAGCTGGGACAACAGTGGGTGCTGCTGAAACAGCTGGACAAGAAGGAGTCCCCTTCACTGAGGTGTTCTTTGTCTTGGGTTTGCCCTTTGGCTTGGGTAACTGACTTTCAGTCAGACCCTGTTTGACCTGTGACCTAGTGACTGCAGCAGCAGTCAGTAGAGATGGGGTTCATTTCTGATGGGTTACCCCTAAGTCATTCCCCAACAAGATGTTAGCGGGTACATTGTCCTGAACCAGGGCAGAAAGCCTTGCTTTCTTGTCATCAATCTGAATGGTGACCAGGGCTACAGGAAAACGTTTGGGAGGCCCACCTTGTAACCAGGTGGTTCTCAGAGGAGCACCTACATAGTCCACTGGTTTGAGCAAGGACCTGTCCACCACTGTCATGCTAGCCCCAGTGTCTCTCCAACCAGTGGGAGGCTGGCCATTTATGAGGACACTTCTTACAAATGTCTGCTATGCTCTGGGATAGTAGCCAGTACTTCTGAATATAGGTTCCAGGCCCCAAGGGACACAAGGAAATCTCTACAGGAGCAACAAAGATGATTCCTGGAGAGGAGGGGAAGAAAGTGTCCTCCACCTCAGGAATAAAGTAAGGGTAGGTCAGGCTGAAAGCATGGACACTGAATGCCTTACCTTTACTCTTGGGGTCACCCTTTCTGTGGACCAAGGCCCCACAGTCCCAAAAGGTGCCATAAATGTGGGGAACTGAATTGGATCCACTGGGAGCCTGCTTTGCAGCAGGAACACCACTATTCTTACTCCGTCCCCTATGAGATGTTTTCCCTCTAGATTATTGGACCTTAGAGGAGGAATGTTTAGGTGTATTCAGATATGGCTGCTTCTTGGACCCCTCAGCCTTCTGAGGGGTCCCTTTCTATTTTTCCTTGTCCTTCCCAATGGGATCCTTAAGGGACTCCCTATGGGAGACCCACTTATCAGCCAATTTTGCCAATTTAAAGGGATCCAAGATATTCTGGTCAGCAATGTACTGACACAGCTCTGGTGACCAAGCCACAGACAATTCAACAAAAGACTTCACTTTGTAACCATCAATCCATCCCATCATATTCATGTGTGTAGAATCAACCCAAGACATAATTCTCTCTTTTCCTATAATCCCTGAACCTCTTAAGGTACTGGGCAGGTGTCTTGCCAAACTTGGCAACCAAAGCAGCTTTCATGCATTCATACTGGCTTCTTTCTTCCACATGCAGTTTCAGAATACAGTCACAACCAGTCTGAGGTAAACTTCTTAAACTCTTAGCCCAATCTCTATGGTCAACATCATGGATATCACAAGCCATCTCAAGTGCTTCTGTGCTTTGGAGGATATCAGAATCCTTTACATACACATCAACCAATTCTTTCATAAACATTGTTGCAGGAGACCTGACACTACCTGGTTTGGCTGAAGCTTCCATCTTAGCTTTCTCTAGCTGGAGTCATTGATATTCAGTATCTCTTTTTTTGGGTTCAAGATCCTTGTCTTTCAGTTCAAGATTTTTTTCTTTGAATATAACTCCTTTTTCTCCAACTCAGCTTCACTCTCTAACATTTTGTATTCAAAGGCTAACTTCATCCTTAATAATGCAAGTTCCAGGGCACTTACCTGAGAAACAATGCTGGGTTTTGGAATAGAAATGACAGGAGAGGTGGCCATCCCAGTGGTAACATCTGTGACTTCACCAGGGGTAATGACCCCATCAGAGACCCCCCCTCCCCGATTTTCATCATGACTATCACAATCTGTCTGGAAATCCACAAGGCCTAGACTTATCTTCAACATCTATTTCTCTCACTTCACAAGCACCCTGAAGAGCCTCTAAGCTCATCCTGGCCAATATACCATTTGCAATAGTTTCCATTGTTCGTAGTGTAGTTATCAGTATTCACTGCTAAACCCTAAAGTAGTAAAGAAATGTGGATATTTTGTAGTAGCTAGGTTAAACACTGTTGGCCTGATCACGAGTTGTGCGGCATCTCAGATGGGATACCGCCCAACTTTATCAGCGTTAACGCCCACCCATCTGACGGTATTACCGCTGGATCATGGGTTGGGTGCTAACTGTTAGTCCCCATTCCCAATTGGGTCCACTGGATCCAATGGGGAATTTTTGGTGCAATTACCATTCGGTAATACCGCTGGCGGTGATAGCGCCAAAAATGTGCATTTTTCCGGCGTGTTTTATCCCCAGCTCTGAGTTGGGGGTAAACACACTAGAGTCGAGATTTGGCAGACTCTTAAATGCAGCATTAATACCGTTACCGCCGGTAAGTCCTCTTTCCTCTCCAACCGACCCTCCCAGGTTCAACTTGGGTCCTTCCTCTTTGACATCTTTTTCTCTACCTGTGGTGTTCCCCAGGGATCTAACCTCTCTCCCTGGCTGTTCAACCAATACCTGGCACTCCTTGCCCACCGCATCGCCTTTCTCTGTCCCAACTTTCAGTGCTATGCGGATGATACCCAGTTCATTTTCAGGCTACCCTCGGCCTCCAAATCTCCTTCCCTCATCTCTGACTGTCTGTCTGCCATCCAGGAATGGTGTGCCGCCAACATCCTCTGCCTTAATGCCACTAAGACTGAGATTCTACTCATCGGCACACCCACTCCCTCCTTCCCTGCAGCCCTCTAGTCGGCCTCTCTTGGCCCTCCTCCTCCCACTCCCACCTGCAAGGCTAAAAACCTCGGGGTCATCTTCGACTCTGCACTCTCCTGCTCCCCTCACATCTCTGACGTCTCTAAGAAGTCACACTACCAGCTGCACCTCCTTAGAGGTATTCTTCCTTTCCTCTCCTTCCCCCAGAGGCTCACTGTCTCCAGAGCCCTGGTCCTCTCCAAGCTGGACTACTGTAACAGCCTCTATCTAAACCTGCCTGCCTCCACTCTCCGCCCTCTGCAACTTATCCAGAACAGGACTGCTAGACTTGTCCTTGACCTCAAGCCCAGGGATCTTATCTCTCCAGGACTGAAATCTTTGCACTGGCTCCCAGTGGCTGCGAGGATTAAGTTCAAAACCCTCTGCATTGTACACAACGCCTTCTGGGGTCTGGGGCCGGAATACCTTCAACTCTCTCTTCCTAAATACCTTCCTTCTGGAGCTCTTCGCTCATGTGCCTCCAACTCCCTTTGGGTCAGTCGCTTCTCCAAGCAACGAGTTGGTGGCAGATCACTCTCTTCGGCAGGGGCCTCTCTCTGGGACAGCCTTTGTGCCTCCCTGAAACTCGAGGAGAACCATCTCCGGCTCCGGAAACACCTCAAAACCTTCCTCTTTGCTTCCGCTTTCTCTCCTCACCTCCCTTGCTGACCTCCTGACTGAAATTGCACTGGTTACCTGGCCACCCTTTCTGATCTCTGGCCCAGGCCCCGTCAATTACCCACCTGCACTGCCTCACTGGCAACCCCTGCACTTGGGGACCGTTTTTCTGTATCCCTTTTGTCCCCCTACCAGCACTTACGTCTGCGCTTCCTTTGCACTTACCACTAGCTGGCTGTTTTATGTGTCTTATTTATTCCACTTCCCATGTACTGCACTTTCCCCTCTCCCCTCTCCTTGCGCACTTTCCTTTCCCCCCTTCCCATGCACTTGCACGATCTGAATGACACCCGGCCTAGTAGGATCGTTGTCTGTCCTCCCTTTGTCCCCCCCCCTTGCCTCGTCGCGCCTTGAAACACTTGTGTATAAGCACGTTATAAATGCCATATCATATCATTTGAGGGCTATCGCCCAACTTGTGATCAGGCCATGTCTTAAAACCAGTGATCCCACTGCTGTACCACCAGTGTAAAAACTGGATGAGGTTATCTGTTCTTCTGTCCGCTATATGGTTGGGACAAAGGCACATATCACCCCAGCCAAGGTTCTCTCTATGGTAGCTTGGACGAGCAACCAAGACTTAAACACTCAGGAGGTGATGTAGGCAGGTTGTTAAGTACAGTGAGTCCTAAAGCCCCAACAAGGAATGTCCGCAAACTATGTTAGGTGATAACACAGCTTCTTTATATAAAATAAGGTTCAGCAGTATATATACATATACATATTAAAACTGTGGCCCTGAGGTACTTTGGGGTGGTAGAACCTTTAAGAAGAAAGTAGAGGGTTATTGAACATTTTTGGACTGGGCTGTAAAACACAAGAAAATTGACTCCCTTACTTTTCCAACACAGGTTGCCCAGGTGGGGCGATCCTCACACAGCATTTTGTATCTATTCTAAGAAAGCATGCTGCCACTGTGGATAACTAACTTGCCTTTCTTCCCTAATCTATGCTGTTACACCTCCCTTAAGAATTCACATGCCTATTTGAAACTGTCTGCAGTTGGTGCATATATTACTGAATAAAGTATTGTGTGATACCACAAAGATTGTATATACTTGCGATACATTGAATAGAACTGGCTGAGTACAAAGTGTTATTATTTAGATGTATATATATTACTGAACGGTATGTTATATAAAGAAGCTGTGTTATCAATTAAGATAGTGTTTGGACATTCCTTTGTGGGGGTTTGGGGACACACTGTACTTAAGAACCAGCCGCATCACCTCCTGCATGCTTAAGCCTTGATTGCTCATCCAGGCTACCATATAGAGAACCTTAGCTGTGGTGTTCTGTGATTCTGTCCTAAACTTTTAGAAGTACAGATACCCACCTCAAGTCTTTACAGAAACTACCATAGATCAAGACAGCTGGAAACATTTAGAGAGGAGAACTCACACAGATCAAGACAGCTCTAACCCCTAAGAGAAGGGAACCCACATAGATCAAGACAGCTGGACATGTTCAGAGAGAAGAACAAACATAGTTCAAGACAGAGTAAACCCTAAGCGAGGAGAAACCACATAGATGAAGACAGCCGTAAACCTGCAGAGAGGAGAACCCACATAGCTCAAGACAAACAGAAACATTAAGAAAGGGCAACCCACAAAGAGCAAGACTTGAAACACTTGTGTATAGGCGCGTTACAAATGCCATATCATATCATATATCATAAAACAGATGGAAACCTTCAGAGAGAAAAACCCACATAGATTAAGACAGACATAAACCCTAAGAGAGGGTAACCCACATAGAGCAGACAGCTCGAAACCTTCAGAGAGAAGAACCCACATAGATCAAGACAGCCGAAAACCCTAAGAGAGGGGAACAGACATTGATGAAGACAGCGGGACACATTCAGAGATTAGATCAAACATAGATCAAGACAGCCATAAAACCCAAGCGGGGGAACCCACATAGATCAAGAAAGCTGGCCATATTCAGAGAGAAGAACAAAAATAGAGCAAGGCAGCTGTAATCCTTCTGAGAGGAGAACCCATATAGATAAAGGCAGCCGCAAACCCTAAGAGAGAGAAACCCACATATATCAAGACAGCTAGACACATTCACAGACCAGAAGACACATAGATCAAGAGAGCCATAAAAACTATGAGAATAGAACCCACATAGATCAGGACAGTCATAAAACGTGACAGAGGAAACCCACATAGATCAAGTCTGCTGTACACCCTAAAAGAGGAGAACCCATATAGATCAAGACAGCCATAAATCCCAAGCGAGGGAACCCACATGGATCAAGACAGCTGTCCATATTCAGAGAGAAGAACAAAAATAGAGCAAGGCAGCTGTAATCCTTCTGAACGGAGAACCCATATAGTATAGATAAAAGCAGCCTCAAATCCTAAGAGAGAGAAACCCACATATATCAAGATAGCTAGACACATTCAGAGACCAGAAGACACATAGATCAAGAGAGCCATAAAAACTATGAGAACAGAACCCACATAGATCAGGACAGTCATAAAACATGACAGAGGAAACTCACATAGATCAAGTCTGCTGTACACGCTAAAAGAGGAGAACCCACATAGATCAAGACAGCCGAAAACTCTAAGAAAGGGGAACCCATATAGCTCAAGATAACTAGAAACCTTCAGAGAGAAGCAACTGCATAGATCAAGACAGTTGGACAGGTTTAGAGAGGGGAATAGACATAGATCAAGACAGCCATAAACCCTATGAGGGAAGAACCCACATAGATCAACGCAGCTGGAAATCTTCAGAGAAGAGAAACCACATAGATTGACAATGCAAACTTTAAGAGAGGGGAAACCACAAAGATCATGACAACTGGAAACCCAAAGATAGGGGATTCAACATAGACAAAGAGAGCTGTAAACCTTAAGAGACGGGAACCTACATAGCTCAAGTCAAGAAAGCTGTAAACCTTCAGAGAGGAGAACCCATACATATCGAGACAGCTGTAAACCCTAAGAGCAAGGAACCCACATAGATAAAGCTGGAAACCTTCAGAGAGGAGAACCTATATAGATCAATATAGCCATAAAATGTAACAGAAGGAACCAACATAGAACAAAATGGCTGTATACCCTAAAATAGGAGAACCCACATAGATCAAGACAGCTGCAAACCCTAAGAAAGGAGAACCCACATAGATCAAAATGACTAGAAACCTTCTGAGAGAAGCACCCGCATATATCAAGATAGCTGGACAGGTTCAGATAGAGGAATAGACATAGAAAAAGACAAACGTAAACGCTACCAGAGAGAAACCCACATTGATCAAGATAGCTGAAAAACTTCAGAGAGGGGAAGGGGCCTTCCTTCTGGAATAAATTGCCTGCAAGACTCAGGAGGCACAATTCTCTCCAAGCTTTTAAGAAAGAATTGAAGACCCTCCTATTCGCCTGATACCTCTATGCCATGGACGCTACCAACTGCATCCTTTTTTGGCTGGGAATCCAGTAAACACTCCTTATTGGCTTTTGACTTATCATTCTCTTCCCTGCTTTCTGTTTGGTGTTGTCTGCCTTTTCGCAATCCGTGCCTTTATGCCTGTGGGCCAATAGTGCGCATAAGTGCCTTGGTGTAAGGCGCTCCATAAATAAACAAATCAATCAATCAATCAACAAATGGAATATAATATAATGTAATATAGATCAGGACAGCTGTAAAACATAAGAGAAGGGAACCCACACAGATCAAGACAACTGGAAACCTTCAGAGAGGAGAACCCACATAGATCAAGACAGCATTAAAAACTAAGGGAAGGGAAACCACAGAGAATATGACAGCTGGAAATCTTCAGAGAAGAAAAACAACATAGATCGACAACTGTAAACTTTAAGAGAGGGGAACCCACATAGATCAAGACAGGTGGACATGTTCAGAGAGAAGAACAAATATAGAGCAAGCCAGCCATAAACTGCAAGAGAGGGGAACACGCATAGATCAAGACTGCTGGACACATTCAGAGAGGAGAAGCCACACAGATCGAGACAGCTGTAAATCCTAAGAGGAGGGAACCCACATAGATCAAAACAGCTGGATAGCTTCAGAGAGGAGAACCCACACAGATCGAGACAGCTGTAAACCCAAGTGCAGGGAACTCACATAGATCAAGAATGCCATACCACATAACGGAGGGAACCCACAGAGATCAAGACAGCCTCAAACCCACGTAGATCAAAACAGCTAGAAACCTTTAGAAAGAAGGACACGGAAAGATCAAGACAGCTGTAAACCAGAGAGGAGAAGATACATAGATCAAGACAGCTGGACAGGTTCAGAAAGAGGAATAGATATAGAACAAGACTGCCATCAACCCTACATGAGAGGGGAACCAACATAAATCAAGACAGCTGGAAACTGTAAGAGTGGGGAACCCACGTAGATCAAGAGAGCTGGAAAACTTCAGAGATGAGAAAACACATATATCAAGACAGCTGTGAACCGCCTGAGAGGTGGGAAACCACAAAGTTCAAGACAACTGGAAACCTCCAGAGAGAAGAACAAATATAGAGCAAGCCAGCCATAAACTGCAAGAGAGGGGAACACGCATAGATCAAGACTGCTGGACACATTCAGAGAGGAGAAACCATAAAGGTCAAGACAGCCATAAACCCCAAGAGAGGGGAACCCACATAGATCAAGACAGCTGCACACGTTCAGAGAGGAGAAACCACATAGGTCAAGACAACCATAAACCCCAAGATAGGGGAACCCACATAGATCAAGACAGCCGTAAACCTTCAGAGAAGAGAACCTAAATGGAACAGTACAGCTGTAAACCTTAAGCAATGGGAACCCACATAGATCATGACAGCTGGGCACGTTCAGAGATACATGATATGGCATTCATAACGTGCCTATACACAAGTGTTTCAAGGCACGAGAGAGGAAAACCCACATAGATCAAGACATCTGGACACCTTCAGAGAGGAGAACCCACATAATTCAAGACAGCTGAAAACCCTAAGAGAGGGGAACAGACATTGATTAAGACAGCGGGACAGATTTAGAGATAAGACTAAACATAGATCAAGACAGTCATACACCCTAAGAGAGGGGAACCCACATAGATCAAGCCAGCTGCACACATTCAGAGAGAAGAACGAACATAGATTGAGACAGACAGAAACCCTAAGAGCGAGGAAACAACATAGATCAAGACAGCTAGTCATGTTCAGAGAGAAGAACAAACATAGAGAAAGGCAGCTGGAAAACTTTAGAGAGGAGAAACCACATAGATCCAGACAGCCGTACACCCTAACAGAGGGCAACCCACATAGATAAAGACAGCTGGACACATTCAGAGAGGAGAAGATACATAGATCAAGACAGCTGGACAGGTTCAGAAAGAGGAATAGATATAGAACAAGACTGCCATCAACCCTACATGAGAGGGGAACCAACATAAATCAAGACAGCTGGAAACTGTAAGAGTGGGGAACCCACTTAGATCAAGAGAGCTGGAAAACTTCAGAGATGAGAAAACACATATATCAAGACAGCTGTGAACCGCCTGAGAGGTGGGAAACCACAAAGTTCAAGACAACTGGAAACCTCCAGAGAGGAGAACCCATATAGATCAAGACAGCCATAAAACCAAAGAGAAAGGAACTCACAGAGAACAAGACAACTGTAAACCTTAAGAGAAGGGAACCCACATAGATCAAGACAGCTGGAAACCTTCAGAGAGGAGAAGCCACACAGATCGAGACAGCTGTAAATCCTAAGAGGAGGGAACCCACATAGATCAAAACAGCTGGATAGCTTCAGAGAGGAGAACCCACACAGATCGAGACAGCTGTAAACCCAAGTGCAGGGAACTCACATAGATCAAGAATGCCATACCACATAACGGAGGGAACCCACAGAGATCAAGACAGCCTCAAACCCACGTAGATCAAAACAGCTAGAAACCTTTAGAAAGAAGGACACGGAAAGATCAAGACAGCTGTAAACCAGAGAGGAGAAGATACATAGATCAAGACAGCTGGACAGGTTCAGAAAGAGGAATAGATATAGAACAAGACTGCCATCAACCCTACATGAGAGGGGAACCAACATAAATCAAGACAGCTGGAAACTGTAAGAGTGGGGAACCCACGTAGATCAAAACAGCTAGAAACCTTTAGAAACAGACATAAATCAAGTTAGCAGGACACGTTCAAAGAGAAGAACAAACATAGATCAATCCAGCCATAAAGCCTAAGAGAGGGAACCCACATAGATCAACATAGTTGGACACGTTCGGAGATGAGAAACCACATAGCTCAAGACAGCCATAAACCCTAAGAGAGGGTAACGAGGGGAACTCACATAGATCAAGACAGCTGGAAACCTAAAGAGAGGGGAACCCCCATAGACCAAGACAGCTGTAAACCTTAAGAGAGGGAAACCCACATAGATCAAGACAGCTGGAAACCTTCAAAGAGTAGAACCCACTGTTATGTACGAATTTGTGCAGTCCATCTGGTGGGGTACAACACAAGACTTATCTCTTGGTATTAGGTAACCCACCTTTTAATATAGGCCTGTACTACACAAGTTGGTAGTGTGACTGAGCAGCCAGGCTTATCTTAAGTGGGGTAATGTGATCTGTAGAGCTGTACAATGAATTCATTAAGGGCAAGTATCCAATTAAATACATACACACATAAAGTTATATAATACATTATTTATTTTTTATACACAAAGCCAGGACAGCCAAAGTCAATGGACAAAGTCAAAGTACTGATGCTCTTCTTAGAAAATTGTTCTTAAATGGCAGTCTTCAAAAGAGAAATCACAGCAAATCAAGAGGAGTCACCTTTGGAAACCCCAAGCTGTAAGGCCAATGCAGGTAAGTTGAGTTCAACTTAGTGTAGGGTTAAATCTCACTTCGAAAGATAGGAAGCACCCTGAATGGCAAAAGGATAATATATCCCAAGCCCCACAGAAATGAAGAAGTTGTTCCAGCTTGTGGCCTTCACAATACAATGTAGTAGACCCTTGTTCCTGGTCCTTGGTCTTGATGATGAAAGGGAGGACGTCTGGTGGGCTACTGTAGCAGCACGCGAGAGAGGGTCTTGGAAGCAATAGATTTCTGTTGATTCAGTGGCTCTTTGTGGTTTTGGTGCCTTTTTCTCAGCACCAAAGAAGAACAAATAATCTCTGGTTAGAATTTCCTTGATCCCTCTGTCCTGAACTCTGGTGAGGGGACTCTGGATGCAGATTTCTTTCTTCTGTAGGGTTCTCTGGATGCCCAGAAAGATCTGGCTGGATTCGGGCTTCAGAAGACAATGCACTCACAGATGGTCAAGGTACCCCAGGTATTGGGCTTCTGCAGCCTTGAAAAGTTGCAGCAATCGGGGGACGTGCAGCAATCGGGGGACGTGCCGAAGTAGATTTTGTCTCAAAGCTAGTTGGTCCTACCAGCCCAAAGGAGGAAGTCATCCTTTACGGGTCTTCCCTGTCCATTCGAAAACAGGCTCAGCAGAGCTGCAGGGTTTGACTGGGCGATTTGCGGTCCAGCGCAGTGCTGCTGCCGTCTTCTTTAGCGTCTGCTTCGGATGTTGTCCTCCAGTGGTCGACTCTGCTCTTAGTCCCAAAAACCTCACTTATTATGCAAGTTCCCATTCATTCACAGCCCTAGGCTGTAAATCACACAGCAGGATGGCTGTCCTCCGGGACTGCCAACTGGCCAATTGGAACTAGTTTCACTCAGGCACACCTAGTGACAAAGGATAGGGACGTTTTGGGACCCTCCCTTAGTTCCGGTCTTTCCAGACACACTGGAGCCTAGAAGGGATTCAGGGCTGAGGCCCGCCAAATGCGAAACACAAAAAGAACTCAAACCTGATGCAAACAACAGAGTAAAAGCCCAGAAGAAATGAACTAACAAGAAATGGCAAACAAAGAAGGCAGGGACCATTTTGAGAAAATGGATACCGTTGGGTGTAGCACTGCAGCTGAGGTATCAGCCTGCAGATACATGTCACTAGTTAGTAAAAAGGAAATCACTGCCATGAGCCATTCAAGTGAGTTAGTGTAACAAAAGGTTACATGAGGAATGGGTTACAGGAATTACTATGTAATCCCCAGCACTCCACATAGAGTGGTGTGCGCTCGACCTATAAAGTTAAGGTAAGACAGGGGTCCTCTTACTTTTCTTGGATACAGTAGTTCACCCAAGAACATGTAGTTAAACATTGAGAGAAGTGCACAGGATTTTACAGTGGCCCTCCATAGAAGGTGCTGTCTGTCAAAATGCAAACACAGGTGCCTATGGAATTTACAAGACTCAAAAAAACTGTCAGGAACATGGAAAATCATAGTATGGAAAACACATGAGAGTGTAAAAAAAGGTCCTACTCACTCAGGAGTAAACATTAAAAAGCCCCGAGTCCAGCAAAAGAGCTGGGGATCTCTAAGATTAAAGGGAATTGGCACATACATGAAAATTCTCCCTAACACTCATCCCTCCAGACTAAGGGACAGGAGGATTGTATCCACTCCTGGATTAATCTCTTGTTCCAGTTGTTCATACTTCCGGGAGGGAGAGACCATCAGCATTGGTGATTGCACCCTGACCTGTGCTCAATGGTAAAATCAAACCCTTGGAGGCTGATAGACCATCTAAGTAATTTAGGATTATCCCCCCTTCATTTGCTTTAACCATCTCAAAGGTTTATTGGTCTGTTTGAATAAGGACAGTAGAACCATTCAAGTATGGCCTAAACTTCTTCAAAGACCAGGCAATGGCAAATCACTCACGCTCTATAGTTGCCCACCTTGTTTCACGGTCCTTCATTTTCTTACTGATGAAGCAAATAGGGCGTTCTCTGCCTTGCTCATCCAGTTGACTTAAGACTGCACCTAGTCCTGTATTAGAAGCATATATTTGTACAATAAAGGATTGGTTGTAATTAGGAGCTCTTAATGTAATGCTTACCTTCAGATGTCCTGCAGGGGCGCCCCATCTTCAGCTGTGTTTGTGGTTCCCCTCCCATGGTCAGGCGTGATGGTAGTCCAAAACACTCCTTCCCCAACGTATTTGCAGTATGGTACGTTGGCCCAGTGCACGGTGTAAGTGAGAGTGTTTTGGGATTGATTTCCACTCAAGCTGAGGTGGTTCTTATGATTGCTGTGTGACTGGTGAGTTGGCTGCTATGTGACCTTTAGGCAAGTGTGTACTTTAGTGTTGATTCAATACTACCGCCCCACCACAACCTCCCTTGACCTTCCCCCGCAAAGGCTGCTGGCTGGCAGGGGCACTGGCTCACCTTCTGTGTGTGGCGGCGAGTTTGAGTGTGCAGTCTTCAGCAACAGGTCCTGTTACTTCACTGGTCGTCGTGATCCAGTCCTGCTGTGACGCACAAGTTGCTCCTGGTGAGTAAATGTCTTTAAAAGAGCGGATGGCAAGTGCCCTTGCAGGCGCCAGTCTACAAGTTCAGGTTTATTGCTTTACTGGCTGTTAGTGCGCAGAGCGCAAGCTGTGCATAGAAATAATGTCTTGTCTTTCCCTCTTTAGGTGTGGTTTCCCTTCCAGAATGCCTCAGATGCTGGAGGATAATGTCTGCAGTGGTCTGGATTGCAGTCGAGAGAATGAGGTGAGCAGGGCTCTAGGGGATGACTCGGGGGCGTGAGTCACATTATAGTTCTGACCTATGCTTTCCTTTCCAGGTGTCTGGTGGCATGCAGCAGAACGGTGATAACTCTGACAAGCTGATCGGGAGGAGCAGGAATCAAGGCAGGTAAGTATCAGCGGTTCCAGAGATCCGATGGATGTTTAAAGTTGCAGCATTCTTGCTGGAAGTGCCGTGCTCGGGCAGATGGTAAGCGTTGCACTGCTTTCCGTGGTGGCAGACGAAAATGCTAAGCACAGGGTTCGGCCCGGGGCGTGGTTTTATAGCCTTGGGCTGCACCCTTGAACACTGGACCACTTTGGGTCTCATTTCGTGGTGCAACTTGGCAGCCATCTAGGTGCAGGCTGTCAATGCCTGTATAATGCTGCCTAGGCCAGCCAGCGACCTTCAAGGTCCATTCCTTGCCAATATTACAGGTGTGTGAGGATGTGCCAATACTCTGGTTGGTTTAGCAGAGTCACTGTTGTGGGGGATCATGCCCTGCCCCCTCCTGGGAATCATGACATTTAAGACCGGAGCTTTGCAGAGGGCTTGTTTCAGCCCTGTAAATGCCTTGGCACACTGCTCATTCCATCTGACCTTCTTAGGAACTGTTGGAGAGGAGATGTCATTTAAAGGAGAAGCTATGGTCCCATAGTTTTCAATGAAATTAATAAGGAATATAAGGAGCACATGGGAACAACTGAATAGTTACCTTGGTATTGAGGCTTTAAGAGAACCAGGGGCCTCAATCTGGATGAATCCGAAAATTAAAATAGAAGGAAAGGTAATTTTCTGGCATGAGTGGTTCCTTTGCGGTGTGCAATGGATTGGAGACGTGTACAAGGATGGGCGTTGGATGACAGGGAAGGAGATTCAATCTACCTTTAATATTTCGAATTTTAGTAGATCAGACAATCAAAAGATTAAGAAAGCTATTGGGGAGGTCGAAGTAAAAGATAGATTGAATTTGGAAGTGCTCAGATGAACTCCAAAACCAGGAGAGGGTGTGCATGAAGATGTTCTTCCCAAGTGGGGATGAACACTGCTATGTCCTCCAAGTATGCCATGCAGAAGCTCTAACCCATTCAGAACCTAGTTCACCATTCTTTGGAATGTAACAGGCACATTGTTTAGTCCAAAAGGCATAACCCTAAACTGGTATAAGCCTGCTGCGTTGAGAAATGCAGTTTTCTCCTTGGCATGGTTTTTCAGGGCTATTTGCCAATAGCCTGAGGTTAAGTCAAATGTGCTGAGGAACTTGTCAGATCCACGTTCGTCCACAAGCGCATCAGTCCCTCATAAAGGATGGGCATTAGTCTTTGTGACTGCATTTAGAGCTCTATAGTCCACACAGAATCTCAATACCTTGGTTACTGCTTAGGAAATAGTACAACTGGACTGGCCCATGGACGTGTAGATGGCTCTATAACCCTGAGGTCAAGCATCTTGTTAACCTCTTCCTTTATTTGAGTTCTGACATGATCAGACATTCTTTAGCCGCTGCTTTTGACAGGGAGACTGTCACCAGTGAAGATATCATGCTGGCCCCAAGGGGTCAAGACTGGTGTCAGAGAAAACAAGGAGGTGAACTGACTTAACAGAGCTTTGCACTCCTCCTGTTGCTGCAGAGTCAGATCTGAAGAAAGTTTGACTACTTCAATTGTCTCATCTGAAGGGTGTCTCCTGAGGAGATCTGTGAGAGGCTCACTCTTCTCCTCGTCTTGATCAGAGGCAAGAAGCAAAGCTCCAACTTCGGGTCTAGAGACATAGGCCTTCAGACGGCTAGTGTAAATGACCCTACAGGCCTCCTTCGGGACTCCCCAAAACCTCTTTAATCACGGCCAAGGGGCCTCTGACCAGATATCCATAGAGGAGCTCAAAGGGACTGGAACCCACTCCAGCTTGAGGCACCTCTCTGTAAGCAAATAAAAGGCATGGCAGTAGAAGGTCCCACTTTCTTCTAAGGCACCTATTATGCTCTACATTGTTCTGGTAAACCTCTCAACCAACCCCTTTGTTTGGTAGGCAGTTGAGAACTTGTAAGTTACTCTACAGTTCTTCCACATTGTCTGCATGTAGTGGACATAACATAAGATCCCCTGTCAGAGATAATTTCCTTAGGAAACCCAACCCTGGTCAAAATACCAAGGAGGACTGTCCTCTCGGGAAGTCCTTGTCTTCAGAGCAGGTTTGGGTTTGAGACCCTTTTTCTTTCCAGAGACTCGGGAATTCTCCTTGGTCTCGTTCTTCTTTCTAGAAGTGGAAGGTTGGCCTACATCCTCATGTTTGAAGAAGCTTTCATCATCTCTGGAGGATAGCTCAGGGGCAACATGCTCGCCTTGGAAGCAAGACAACATGGAGCACCACCGGTTCGATCCCCGGATCCACGCGTAGAAACCTCTGGGTATTAGGCGTGTTACAAATAACCTATCATATAAATAAATAAATAACCTATCATATCAACCACTGTAAGGCTTGCCCCAGTGTCTCTAGTGGCAGGAGTCTCCTGGCCATTTACAAATACACGGTCCTTGTTCTTTTGTGTTGTCAGGTATTGTGTTATACACATCTATATTCTGCTGTTCCCACAGACCCAAGGACTCTAAGGAAAAACACGAGCTTGAACTCCAATGGGGCCATCAGCTAGTAGGTGAAAGTGAGCACATGTCATTGGAGCATCCTCCTTTGGAGTGAAGGTTAAGGAGACAGTGTGCACCCGTGAAGGTTTACCCTTGCATCTGGGATCCCCTTTCACATGTTCACTAGAACCACAAACCACACATTTACCAAAGCTTTTCTGGAATGGTGGTCTCTGGTAACCTCCCTCTGGTTTGGACCCAGAGGTTTCACTAGCCCTATAAGGTTTCCCATGAAATGTACCCTTATTGTTTTTGTGGCACTCTTTAGGTGTTAGAGGATTATAATTTTCTTTACTATCTTTCTTGTGCTTTTTCCCCTCATCCTTTTTCTGAGTTTGTCCCAGAATCCTTATGAGTGACCGTGTTGGCTACCCATAAACCAGCAGCTTGAACTAGACTCTTGGGGTCAAGTTCCATAGAGTCCGCCAGGTGCTGTCTCAGCTCAGGAGAGCAGGCATTAAACATATTCTCTAGTAAAAAAAATCTGTCATTCCTTCAAAGGAGTCCACTTTGTAACCCTTAACCCAACCATCTAAGTTTTTCAGGCATTCACAAACCCAGGTAGTCCAAGGGGTACCATCTTTCTTGTTATGGTACCTAAACCTTTTAAGGTATTGAGAAGGAGGCTTCCTAAATATGGCAAAAAGTGCCTGTTTCACTAGTTAATAATCTTTTCTGTCTGTAGCACTCAACTCCATAATAGCATCACAACCATTCTGGGGGAGCCTAGACATGATCCATGCAACTAAATCATTCCCACAAATATTCTGCAAACCATTAGTGACTTTAAATGTACTAAACCAATCCAACACCTCAAGATTAGTATTATACATACTTGCAGCCTCTTTTGGTAGGCAGGGTCTCTTGGGACTAGTAGACCAAGAGGACCCTGTGAAGGAAGCAGAATCAATGGACATATTTTTCATATCATACTCATGCGGCATTTCCCTCTCTCTGAGCCTTCTCTCTTAGGGCCTCATTATGACCTCAGCGGTAGCCATGCCGCTATTGGCGGCATGGCTGCCACTGGAATCGCGTCCGGGTCTGGGTCCGGGTCCTCAGAATGAGGAATTACCGGGCCATTCCGAGTTCGCAAGGCCCAGAAATTCCTCCCTCCAAGGACCCGGACCTGGTCCTTCCCCATTCCCATTCAGCCCCCAGAGGGCTGAATGGGAATGGTTGAGGGAGCAAACAACGGGCCATTACGAGCTGGCCTGTTGTTTGCTCCCTCTTCCCCTCGCGGGACCCGGTAAGCACGCCTGGTTTGACCAGGCGTTGCTTCCTGGGTCCCGCAAGGGGACCTCGTAATGAGGCGGTACGGGGTAAATGCCTCTGGCACCTTTTATGGCGCCGTTTACCCCGTACCGCCAGGGTCGTAATGAGGCCCTGAGTCTTAGTCTTCAGATTGTACTGCAAGTTTCTTGAATTCTAGTTCCAGATTCATTCTTTAAAGAGATAGATATTCTGGGCTTATATTGTGAACCACAGGTGGCATGATAGAAGTCTGTTAAATTATAGGACCAGGCTGAAGAGGGGAGTTGCTCACTCCTTGAGGATCCTCTTCACCTTCTGACCAATCTAGCAGATTGGCGCTAAGCTCTAAACTATCCGTTTCATTAATTTCGATATATCAAGGTTGGGAGTAGGGGTTATGGGCCTATTCCAAGGATTTTGGTGATTTAACAATTTTTCAATCAACTCACTCTTTCTACCCTTTAAACTCAATCCCCTTGTCCTACATAAATCTTTCAATTGTTCCATTGTAAGTGGAGTAATGGACTGTTCATTAAAATTATCCATTTCTGGAATTATTTTCAATTACAAGATTATTATTTTTTTTTTATTGGAGCTAGGAGCTAGTCTTGCAGATGGTTTATTTGGGCATAAGTACAACCAGTAGTAACGATAACCACTGTACACCAATCCCACCACCTGTCACTAGTGTTAGGTAAGAAGTAGTGCAGTCCAACTGGTGTGGGACTACACAAGACTTATCTATACAATATTGAGTTTTCAAGGAAGGAAAGGTTAGGGTTGGATCAGAACAGGCTGATAGGTCATAGGAACAGTTGGATTCTCCCAAAGGGATGCAGGCAGTCTATTATCCCAGCATTAAAGTGTTCAACATTTAAAACCTGTAAGGGAACAAGCACTGCTAAAGCCAATAGGTTCAGAAGGAGGCCTTTAGGGAGCCAGGACAGCCAAAGTCAAAGGACAAAGTCAAAGTTCTGATGCTCTTCTTCTTAGAAAATTGTTCTTAAATAGTCGGGTTTCAAAAGAGGCGTCACCTTTGGAAAGCACAAACTGTAACGCCAATGCAGGTAAGTTGATGCGAACTTAGTGTAGGGTTAAATCTTACTCCCAAAGATAGGAAGCACCCCAAATGGCAAAAGGATAATGTACCCCAAGCCTCACAGTACCTTTGAAATTAAGAAGTTGTTCCAGCTGGTTGCCTTCATGATGCAATGCAGTAGACCCTTGTTCCTGGTCCTTGGTCATGGTGACAAAAGGAAGGATGTCTGGCAGGCTCCTGCAGCAGCACTCGAGAGAGGGACTCGGCAGCAATGGATTTCCATTGATTCAGTGGCTCTTTGTGGTTTTACCACCTTTTTCTCAGCGCCAAAGAATAACAAAAAGCTGTGGTTAGGATTTCCTTGATCCTTCGGTCGTGGACTATGATGAGGAGACTTTGGATGTGGATTTCTTTCTTCTGTAGGGTCCTCTGGATGCCCATGAAGATCTGTCCAGATTCAGACTTTGGAAGACAATGCACTCACAGATGGTCGAGGTACCATGGGTATTGAGCTTCTGCAGCCTTGAAAAGTCTCAGCAAGTCAGTGGTTGCGCCAAAATGGAGTTTGTCTCAAGTCTAGTTGGTCCCACCAGCTCAAGGAAGAAAGTCATCCTTTACAGGTCCTCCCTGTTGATTCGAAAACAGCATCAGCACAGCTGCAGGGCTTGACCAGGTACTTCGCGGTTCAGGAGAGTGCTGCTGGTGTCTTCTCTCATCTTCTGCTTCGGATGTTGTCCTCCAGTGGTCAACTCTGCTCTTAGTCCCAAAAACCTTGCTTTTTGTGCAAGTTCCCATTCATTCACAGCCCTAGGCTGTCAATCACACTGCAGAGTGACTGTCCTCCAGGACAGCCAGCCAGCCAATTGGAACTGGTTTCACTCAGGCACACCTAGAGACAAAGGACAGGGACATTTCAGCACCCTCCCTCACTTCCTGCCTTTCCAGACACACCAAAGGCAAAATGCAAAAAGGACTCAAACCTGATGCAAACAGCTGAGGAACGCCCAGAAGAAACTAACTAACAACAAGAAATCGCAAACAAAGAAGACAGGCGTCATTTTGAGAAAATGGTCACCCTTGGGTGCTAGACTGCATCTGAGGTATCAGCCTGCAGATACATGGAACAAGTTTGTAAAAAAATAAAAACACTGCCAGCAGCCATTCAAGTGAGTTAGTATAACAAAATGTTACATGAGGAATGGGTTAAAGGAATTACTATGTAACCCCCCAGCACTTCACATGTGGTGCTGTGTGCTGGACTCATAAAGAAAGGTAAGTAAGACAGGGGTCATTTTACTATTCTTGGGAACAGTAGTTCACCCAAGAAAATGTTGTTAAACTATGAGAGAAGTTCAAGGGATTTCTCAGTGGCCCTGCAAAGAAGCTGCTGTGTGTCACAATGCAAACGCAGATGCCTATGGAGTTTACCAGATTCCAAAAACCAGCAACATAGAAAATCATAGTCAGGAAGACACACGTGTGAGTGAAAAGAAGGTCCCACTCACGCAGGCGTAAATATTAAAATGCCTTGAGTCCAGAAGAAGAGCTGGGGGTCTCTAAGGTTAAAGAGAATTGGCACAGAAATGAAAATTCTCCCTAACACCCACACAGATCGAGACAGCTATAAACACTAAGAGCAGGGAACCCACATAGATGGAGACAGCTGGAAACCTTCAGACAGGAGAACCCATATAGATCAAGACAGCCATAAAACTGAACAGATGGAACCCACATATATCAAAACGACTGTATACCCTAAAAGAACCCAAATAGATAAAGACAGCAGCAAACCCTATGAAAGGGGAACCCACATAGATGAAGACAGCTGGAAACCTTCAGACAGGAGAACCCACATAGGTTAAGACATCCATAAACCCTAAGAGAGGGGAACCCACATAGATCAAGACAGCTAAAAACCTTCAGAGAGAAGCACCTGCATAGATCAAGACAGCCGAAAACCCCAAGAATGGAGAACCCACATAGATCGAGACAGCTGGACAGGTTTAGAGAGAGGAATAGACAGGACAAGGCTGTGGTGTTGAGCGATGCAGGTTCGCAGGAGACGCCAAAAGACTTTCTACGTAACACGTTCATTACGTCCACATTTCCGAGCCTATAGTGCCAGTCTGCACCAGATACTGCTTGGAAAGGACGTGGTTTTGCTGCTTCTCCTGTCTCCACGCTATTTTTTCCGGCGACCTGCTCCTTTAAGGAAAATAGCCTCCACTTCCTTTAAAAACTCTGTTTCCGCGCGGAGCGCGTTCGGAGTTCTGGGCAGAGTTCCAGTCTGCACCAGATACTTCTTGGAAAGGACGTGCTTTTGCTGCTTCTCCTGTCTCCACGCTATTTTTTCCGGCGACCTGCTCCTTTAAGGAAAATAGCCTCCACTTCCTTTAAAAACTCTGTTTCCGCGCGGAGCGCGCGCGGAGTTCCGGGCAGAGTTCCAGTCTGCACCGGATACTGCTTGGAAAGGACGTGCTTTTGCTGCTTCTCCTGTCTCCACGCTATTTTTTCCGGCGACCTGTTCCTTTAAGGAAAATAGCCTCCACTTCCTTTAAAAACTCTGTTTCCGTGCGGAGCATGCGCGGAGTTCCGGGCAGAGTTCCAGTCTGCACCAGTCCGCATCGTCTTCCCGCATTACTAAATTTAGCTATCCTTTGGGGTGTCATATAAGCCCTGTGAGTTATATACAGCTGTATTTGCTGCAACCTTGCGTTCCTTGACACTTTCTTGTGGTATCCTAGGGCCCGCTCCCACATTCCATCACTCATCGGCACCCACCTCCTCTTCCCAGTCATGTCGTAGTTGTACCACTTCCCTACCCACTTTAAACATTACCAGCTCATATATCCTGGATATCTTGTGCCCTCCCTCTACTATATCATATATCATTTCTATAGTGGTATCTGGTTGTCCTTCCAATACTGTTTCAGGCCATTTTTCTTTAATTTGCTGGACCACCTTTATCTCCCCTTCTTGCCAAATATCACCTATTGTCACTATCCCCACCAGTTCCCAGTGTTTCCTAATTATCTTCATTAACTGCACCTCTTTCCCCGCCAGTACGACCAGTGACACCTACGGGGAACACAGGGTCGGATTTTCCATTCTCTGACAGGCCTTGTGCCATATGTTCCACCCCAATGTCATCATCCTTGGGCGCTCTTTCATGTATGGTTTGGACAGCCATATGATTTCCTTCAAAAAGTACGGGGCACAATCCTATCTGAACAACCTAGATTCTGAGGTTGGGTCTTCTGATAGCCATTTTGCCACATATTGCAGCTGGCTCGCTAGGTAATACATTTTGAAGTTTGGCAAGTTTATACCCCCCTTATCATACGCATTTTTCAATTTCCAAAGGGCAACCCTGCTCCTCGTCCCATGCCAGAGGAACCCCCTACACATGCTGTGCACCTTGTCAAAGAATCGTCTTGATATCAGATATGGTATATTCCCAAAATAGTGCAATAATCTGGGTAGGACCACCATTTTCAACATGGCCCCTCTTCCCATCATTGCCAGAGGGAGCTTTACCCAAAACCTCATGCTATTTTCGATACCCTTGACCGCCTTCTCTGTGTTATGCTGGTGCTCTTCCTCTACCGTATGGTAGATGTCTATCCCAAAGTACCTAAATGTCTTAACCTCCCACAGTATTTGTAAGACTGGCAATTTATCTCGTGGAATACCGATGTATCTACCCATAGGGAATATGCAGGATTTTTCGGGGTTCACCGCTATGCCTGACAGCGCTGTGAATCGTTCCATTACTTCCAGAACATATTGGAGATTTTCTTCTGGATATTGTAAATACAACAGCATATCGTCAGCATACAAGGAAATCAGGTGCGGTTCTCCCCTTATGTTTATCCCTATCATGTCATATTGTTGCCTTAGGTATATCGCATGGGGCTTCAACGCTAGTATATACAGCATGGGCGACCGCGGGCAACCTTGTTTAGTACCCCTGCTAAGTTGCCATCTTTCCGATATTATCACTCCCGTTTTAACCCTGGCCAATGGTGCGCTGTACAGCATTTTCACCCATTTAAGGTACCCAGGTCCTATCTAACTGGACAGGGCTGCTATCAGCCAGAGCCATTTAACTGAGTCAAATGCTTTTATTGCATCTAGTGATAAAATTGCAATTTCCGATGTTTCCCCTTCTGTGTGCTCTATCACTCGATGTAGTCGCCTGAGGTTGTTAGTTATATTTCTATGTGGGACATAACCGGTCTGGTCAGGGTATATTAGTTTGTCAATAACCTGTTTCATCCTGTTTGCCAGTACCACCGTGAGCATTTTAAAATCCTGATTAAGCATCGACAACAGTCTAAATGATCTGCAATCTTCTGCCGGCTTATTGGGTTTGGGGAGTGGTATGATGATCGCCTCTCTCAAGGACTCCGGCAATCTTCCTATTTTGTATGCCTCATTCAACATGGCCAAAAGCGGGGGGAGCACCTCCTCTCCATACAGTTTATTAAATTCACTAGGGAGACCATCGGCCCCTGGGGTCTTGCAAGTGGGTAGCTGCACCATCACCTCCACTAGTTCTTCCAGGGTTATCGGGGCATCTAGGTCTGTTTGCTCCTCCGCACTAATTCTTGGCATACCTATGTCTTCCAGTGTTTCCCTTATGTCCCTGTGCTCCGTTCCCCCTTCATCTCCATACAATCGTTGATAGTACTTTAGGAATTCTCTATTCACGCCCTCTTGGGTGTCCACTACCTACCCATTCTCCTTCTCTATTGTCCTGATTGTTGGTCTTGGGGTCTCACTTTTATATAACCATGCTAACACCCTACCTGGTTTATCTCTTCCCGCATGTTGCCTTTCCACGTATCTCTTGTAATTTAGGTTACATAATCTCTCCCAGTGTCCCGCACATTCCTGTTGCAGCCTGCTTATGGTTTTGGTGTCCTCTTTAGTGTTGGCCTCGCTTCTCATCATTTTCTCCAGCTCCCTTTCCGCTTCCTGCAGTGCTGTTAGTATCCCTCCTTGCAATCCTTTGGTCTTAGCTTTAGCCAACTCCCTCACTACCAATTTAAAGGCTTCCCAAAGCGTACCCGCTGACTCAACACTACCGGTGTTGATCTCAAAGTAACTGACTATCTCTTCTCTCAAGTCCTCTCTGAACATTACATCTTTTAACGCCTCAGCTCTGAGGCACCATGTCGGTATCCTTGCTCTTGGGGGTCTGTATTGCCATGTGAGGGTCAGTGGCTAGTGGTCTGACAAGACCCACGCCCTGTATTCTATCTGTACTATTTCTGCCATCAGCTCTTGCGTGACAAACATGCAATCTAGCCTAGTATGCAAGTTTTGTGGGGCCGAGTAATGTGAGTACTGTCTGTCTTGCAGATGGCGCATCCTCCAAACATCCTCAAACCCGAAGTCCTTTAACAATGACTGCAGTACCCTGGCTGCCGGAGAAGTTTTGTCTCTTTTGTCATCCAATCTATCTACTCTCGGGTTTAGCGTACAGTTAAAATCACCCCTGCAGATCACCGCCTCCCCCAGGTACATGCTCAATTTGGTGTACAGTCCCTCGCAATCCTTGACTGCACGGTTCCTCGCATTTCCCTTATTGCATGTCCTAGCAACTTCCTTGTGTTCCTGACCCCGTGCCCCACGCATTGTCTCGCGCTGTCCGGTTTGTCGCTGCAATCCTCGACTGCACGGTTCCTTGCAAAAGTCTCCTATCATGTGTCCTCGCAACTTCCTTGCGTTTGCTGACCGCGTGCCCCAAGCATTGCCTCGCGCTGCCCATGTGGCCCCTCGCAATCCTTGACTGCGTGGTTCCTCGCAACTCCCTAACCATGTGTCTTCCTTGCATTCCCTGACTGCGTGTTCCGTGCACTTCCTCACACCCACCTCTCACCCCCCTGCTCCCACACGCCCTCTGCTCTGCCTGGACTGCCCTGATCACTGCTTTTCCTACTGTCCTGTTTCTGCCGTATCCTTGCCTACTTAGGTCTTCTCTCTTCATTGCTGTTGTTTTCCTCACTGACTGTCCTGTTTTGCTTACACTGCCTGTATTTCTCCTTATATTCCTCACTCATCTAGGTCTGCTTTTGCCGATTTCTCCGTGTTGGTTTTCTGTTGTTATTGTATCCGCCTCACTGACTGCCCTGTCCTATTCTGTATCGCTGTGTTTTCTGTTGCTCTCTTCCTCCCTCTAGGTTCTCATTCGCCAACGACTTTTTCCTTGTTGTTTTGGTTTTGTCTTCTTAGTAAATCGTTCATTTAGCAAACTGCTCCACTATTGTCTTTGCTCTTGTCATATTGTTCAATTGTCGACTATTGTCTCGTCCCTCTTGGTCTCATCTGCTTGCACCCATCCCTGTGTCCTTCCCTAGATTCTCCCTGCCCCCCTCCTGCCCCATTTCTTCTTCTTCTCTCCTCTCCCTACCTACTCTGTGGTGCTCTCTGTTTTTCCTATCTTTTCTAACTGCTTCTCTATCGACTATCCTGCTCTCCTCACTAAATCTGGTAGGAAGAAGCTTAAAAAGGACACCCTGGTCTCCAACCCAGGCCTCCCTATCGCTGACACCTATACCGGGGCCTCCTCCGGGCAAACCCTCAACAACATCCTTTTTGACGTTCCCTCGCCAGACCTATGGACTCTTCATGTTGTCTCTGTGCTTTCTCCTTTCTCTTCTTCTCCCATTAATGGTGGCATTCTCCCTCCTGGCCCACTTCCACTCCTCTAAGGCCATCATTAATGGGTACCTGAATGGTACCGTCTTGCTCCAAGGCCCTCAGGCCAACCTTCTCCTCTTTGATAATCACTTCCCATGCCTCATCAATTTACTTTCCTGTCCTGCTGTCCCCTCTCTTCATTGCACGGCTTCCTCACCTCCCCCTGCTGACTCCTCCTTGGCTACCTTGCCCTCTCCTCCTTCCTCTTCTGCCCCCTCTCTGGCTTCTTCTACACCTCTGCAGGGCGTACCTCTGATTTGTACCACTCCTCGGAAGTATTTCACGGATGGCAATCTTCTCCATATTGCCACTCTCAACTCTCGCTCAGCTGTCAAACACTCCTCTGACATCTGCCGCCTCCTGGAGGAACTTGACCTCAATGTCCTCGGTCTCACCGAGACATGGGTCACGGCCAGCTCTGTCACAAGCTTTGACACGCTCCTCCCTGATGGCTACAAGATCCTCTCCGCGCCCAGATCCAACTGTTCCGGAGGCGGTGTAGCCCTGATCTACCCAGAGAGGATTCCTACGCAGGCCTACTCCTCTTTCAAATGCCTTGTCTGCAGGCTCTCCTTCCTGGCCATTTCCTTACTGTGGCTACCATCTATCGGCCACCTGGTCAGATCTCCTCCTTCCTCTCTGGGTGGGCGGACCTCTCCTCTTCCCTCCTGGTCTCGACCACTCAACTCCTCCTTCATGGAGACTTTAGCATCCACCTGGATGCTTCCTGTCCTTCCTCTGGATTCTTTCGCAATCTCTGCAACTCTCTCTCATGCACTATTCTCCCCTCTGGCCCGACTCACTCTGCAGGGCACGCTCTGGATGTTCTGATCTCTTCAGACCTTCCCCTTTCTATCTCTCTCTATCTCTCTCACCACTCCTCTCTCCTGGAGTGATCACTTTCCCCTTTCCTCCCACCTCACCCTCTCTACCTCTGAGGACATGCTAACTCCAGCACTGCAACCTACCTTCTCAGCTATCCGACCCATGAAGCGTGCGTCAGTTGAGGCTTTTGCCGGCACTTTCTCACCCCCCCCCCGCTGCCCTCTTTGGCTGACTCACACCCTGACACAGCCCTTTCCATGCTCCACTCTGCTATATCTGATACTCGCGATGTTATTGCCCCTGTCTCGAGGATCCGCTTGAAGCCCAAAAGCCAAGTGCAACTCCTGGTATGACTCGGACCTCATCACCCTTAAACGCAAGTGCAGGTGGCTGAGAGGAAATGGCGTGCTTCCGGGAAAAATCCTCTGACAAATAGGCCTGCCGCCTGCTCCAAAGGCTATACCGGCTCTCTGTCTGCACCAAGAAGAGAGCCCACATCCAAACCTGCGTCTCTGCGGAATCTAGCAACTAAGCTGAACCCTTTAAAATCTGCAAGGAGCTGGCCAATCCTGCTGCAATCTCTACCTCTCCTGTCCCCTCCCAGGCCCTCTGCTTCTCATTTCCTCTCTAAAACACAGGGCATCCTGTCCTCTCTCTCTACCACTCCCCCTCTACTCCCTGCTCTTCCCGTGGCCCTTCTTCAGCCACCTCTCCTCCCTCCTTCTCTGCCTTTCCCCAGTTCTCCCCAGACGAGGTTCTAGACAAGTTCGATCTATGAAAGTCTCATCAAAACAGGTTTACCCCTGTCCTTCAAAACCATCAAGGACCATATTGACACCATGGGTCCTGCTCTGGCTGACTTCTGCAACCACTCCTTAGCCACTGGAGTCTTCTCTTCCCCCCTCAAGCACTCCCTTGTGCACCCTCTTCTTAAGAAACCCTCTGCTGACCCGTCCTGCCTGGCTAACTAGCACCCAATCTCCATCACTCCTTTCCTGGGCAAATTCCTAGAAAAGCTGGCCATCTCCCAGCTTAATCTTCACACTGAATCTGTTGGTTTTCTCCAAGATCATCAGTCTGGCTTGAGAGCTACCAGAATCACAGAAACTGCTCTCCTGAACATCAGTGAAGACCTGCTCTCCAACCTCAATTTCAACACCGCTGTGTCCTCATCTTACTTGATCTCTCTTATGCCTTTGACATGGTCAACCATGCCATCATGTTCAACCGTCTCTGTGATAATCTGGGTATCACCGATCAGGCCCTGGATTGGCTGACTTCTTTCCTCTCTGATCGACCCTCCCAGATCCAACTTGAGTCCTTCCTCTCCATTATCTCTACCTGTGGTGTTCCCAGGGGTCTAACCTCTCTCCCTGGCTGTTCAACCAATACCTGGCACTTCTTGCCCACCGATTTCCGCTCTTTGCCCCAACTTTCAGTGCTATGCGGATGACACTCAACTCATTTTCAGACTCCCTTCTGTCACCTCTTCTCCTTCTCTCATCTCTGACTGTCTGTCTTCTCTCCTGGAGTGGTGTGCCGCCAATTTCTCTGTCTTAATGCCAGTAAAACCGAGATTCTCCTCATCGCACACCTGCTCCCTCCATTCCTGTCACTCTCTGCCCGTCCTCTCTTGGCCCTCTTCCTGCTCCCACCCATGAGGCTAAAAACCTTGTGGTCATCTTTGACTCCCTCTCTCCTCCTCTCCCCTACTTATCTCCTTGCCGAAACTGAAACTGCACTGGTTACCTGGCTACCCTCTGATCTCAGGCCGAGGGCCCCACCCGCCAGTTGCACACCTGCATTGCCCCCCGGTAACCCTTGCACTGTGGGGCTGTTTCTGTATCCCTCCAGCCCCCTACCAGCACTTGACACCTGATGTCTGCACTTACCCTTGCACTTTTTTATTTATTGTTGTATTTATTTTACTGTTTATCCTATGTACTGCACTGCCTTCTCCCACCTTCCCCCCACTTTTCCCCCTCCCACCTTCTCTGCACTTGCGTAATCTCAATGTCACCTGGCCTAGTAAGATCGCTGTCTCTGTCTTCCCTCTGTTCCCCCTCCCTTGCCTCAATGCGCCTTGAAACACTTGTGTATAGGCACATTATAAATGCCACATCATATCATATCATTGATCATGGCAGCCGTAAACCCTATGAGAGGGGATACCGCCTCGATCAAGACAGCTGCAAACCTTCAGACAGGAGAACCCACATAGATAAAGACAGCCATAAACTCAAAGATAGGGGGACCCACATAGATCAAGACAACTGGAAACCTTCAGAAAGAAGAACCAACATAGGTTACGGCATCCATAAAACCTAAGAGAGGGGACTCCATATAGATCAAGACAGCTGGACATGTTCAGAAAGAAGAACAAACATAGATCAAGACAGCCATAAACCCTTAGAGAGTGAAAGTGTGACGAATCCAATGGAGTCATCATAGATTCCCCGGCGGGAACCTCCTCCCATGTGGTCAGGGTCTTCAGCTGCTAGCTGATGCTGATCCTGGGGGGAGATATATGAAGGAGGATCACATGGGAGGAGACAACTTCTGGGTAGATGTTATGACTTCATTGGATGAGACACAGTATCCCCCTCTTTGCCATGAGGATGATCCTCTGACACCCAATACCTTAATGGCCTATTGTCAGCTAACGGTTCCCCCTTGCAGAGGAAGTCTTTTCTCTACACTACTCTGTTCAGGCCTCCACCTTTGAACCAAGCACCCACAACTCACAAATAACACCTTCTGTTTCGAATGTGCCTTTATGGGGAAACCTCTGAGAAAAGCAAGCAAAGAGTTAACAGTCCAGTGACATCTATGTACTCCAACTCCCATAACTACCCAGGTACTGAGGTGAGGAATAGGAGGAGGGAGTTTGTGCAATGTGTAAATTGTATGCCATTATACCTTACGCAAACAAACAAAACAAACACACAAACAAAATTAAGAATTCTCATGCTCATTTAAAACTGTCTGCAGTGCCAGCTAGTGCATTTCTTACTAAATGTGAGTATTGTGTGGTACAGAATAGAGTCCTTGCTGGGGTGTTCTGTGCCTTTACCCTACCATATAGGGGGGAGAAGCACAGATACCCCCTGCATTCTTTACAATAGATATACCAAGCACCTCACGGTATATGCTATTGTGGTATAGCTAAAGAACTGTGAATCGCATAAGAAGTCTTAGCAAGCAAGGACCCCAGGGAGCTGAAGTTATATCAAAGAACTGTGAAATGCACAAGAGAAGTCCTGGCAGGCAAGTACACCAGGCAGCTGAAATTGTATGAAGATTCCTGACAGGGGAGTATAGAAGGTGATCTGAAAAACCATGAGAGTCCTGGCAGGCGAGTAAAAAAGACAGCTGAAATTGTGTAACGATTCCTGGCAGGGGAGTATACCAGGTAATCTGCAAAGTTACAAGAAATACTACAGAAAGACTGTTACATAACTTAAACACTAAGTTTGGGATACAGACCTTTTTGCTTAAACAAGAATTTTGTGAGACCATTGAAGGCACAAAGGAACTGAAAGCAAAAGAGACATTTATTTTGCCATGTTATTTAAGAATCCAGGGCAGATGGACCACCCTCTGGATCGAGGGGTCTTTACCTTGGAGAACATTTTTGTTGGAGTCATTCTTTTATTTTTGGTTTTGAACACTTTTGCCAAAATAAAGTTAGACATTTCCTTGCACCCTCTTGTTGTTTTTGTTTATAGTGTGAGGGTCAGGATAAGATGTTTTGGACACAATGATTACTGACATCCTGGCACTGACAGATCCTTACCTTTATTTTCTAGGCAGGGAAGTTCCTCTTTTAGAATAGGGCCATAGAGGTACTTTCCCAACCCATTATTGTTTAGTAAATGTCTTTGAAAGATAAGAGAATATGACAACCTTGTCTCTGTTTTTCATTTCTGACCCCTCAAAGAATCCACATAGATCCACACAGCTGGATATGTTCAGAAAGAAGAGCACACACAGACCAAGACAGCTGCAAACCATAAGAGAGGGGAAGCCAAGTAGATCAAGACAGCAGGAAACTTTAAGGGACCCCTTATATGGTAGGGTAGAGACACAGATCACTCTAGCCAAGGGTCTCTATATGGTTGCTATGGACGAGCAACCAAGGCTTACGCTCTCAGGAGGTGATGCAGGCTGGTTCTTAAGTACAGTGAGCCCCCAAGCCCCCACAAAGGAATATCCTCACAGTATGTTATGTGCCAACACAGCTTCTTTAGATAAAAATAAGTATGCAGTACACAGCCCACAGTTTATGCAAGTTAATAATTTCCCAGAAAGCAGAATGACTGCTTGGGAAAGCAACAATATATTCTCTGCTGTTCATCTTGGGAGGCATGGAAAAGGTATTGTGCAAGTAGCATATCCAATAGGATTTGGCCAATATCTTCAATGCTCTTTTGTACGCACTCATGCCACCTGCACCTTGTTCTCCTGGCTTTGGGGGGACTTGTCAAAGCTTCCTTTTCACGTCCGGGCCTAGGGCATGAATATGCTTCTAGAATGGTACAGTAACCTTTACGTATGTAGACCATGTAGAACTTGGCCTTTGTTGGCCATACATTAGGAAATAATCGTGCTCCATATGAACTTAGCATTCATAGAGTGAGAAATGAGAACATGTTAATCATGATGGGGAAAAATATATTTAAGACATTTTTGAATTTTGTATTTGGAAAGTCTTTTTGTTTTTATGTAGTTTTTTAGTTTTAACTTTCAATAATGGATGTTTACTTTTGAGTATTGATATGGTTCTCCTGGTGATTTTGATCATTTTCTCTTTAAGAAAAGTTTGTAATAAACTGAATTTTAAATAAAAAAAATAAAAAAAGTAACCTTTGTTGCAGAGCACTTCATCCACATTCATTTTTCCATCCACTTTCCGAGACCCACCATTTTCATACTTTTCACCGATTTGGATCTCAGATGAGTTTAACTATAGTGATTGAAATATTTGAATATATCTACTTAGGTGAATTGATTACCCTTGTCTTAAACCTGCAAATGGTTAGTCATTTTGCAAAGAAGTTGCTAAGAGCCACTCTGACTTGCTAATAATTAACAAAGTGGGGATTAAAGGTATACATGGTAACTTCTTTGAGAATAAATTGTCCCTCTAAAGAGATACCTCCTTCATTATTGCCCCACCATGTTTTTTTAAATAATTTCGTATATAGCCTCGTTCAAGATACAGTTTACTGTTTTCCTGTCCTTCACAGTGATTTTTTTAATTCAATAACTAGATGTTTCTGTAAGCCATTAAATAATTCTTCAGTGTCATTAGTGTCTAAATGAATCTTTTACCCGTTACTGCCTGTCCTCTCGGTTCACTGGGTGCATCGCTTTCAATTGATCGCGTCGCTTCTTCTTGGCCAGAGCTTTTTGATATTTGCAAAGGGGATGCTTGAGAGGAATTTGGCTGGATTCCTACACTTTCAACTATCTAAAACAAGCATTGGCAATGCCAGCAGTTTGGGTTTTAGGGCAGGCATGGAATCGGTTTTTGCTAGGCACTGATATAATGGTACTAACTGGCCATCGATGGTAGTAGCTGCAAAATGGTTTGAGCGCCTGGGCTTATAATAGCAGTGTCGGGCAAATGCCTTTCTAAAACATACAAACATGACAAAACTGTTGGCTTTGCCAATGCTTGTTTTTACCAGGATTTCAGTGGAAGACACAAATACAGCTTAAACATAAAGTGGCTTTAGGAAGACCTGGTTAAGACATCTTTATTACACCAGTAGCATGTGTACACCATTAGCTCTCAATAGAGTGCTCTGAAAAAAACACTGGCAGGCAGTTTGAGGGCAAAGTTTGATGGGTAAGGCTTGATAAAGCTAGCTTAAACAGATCCGAGGATTGTGTGTTTTGGGCGAGGAGGGACAACAAGTGGGTGGAAATGGCCAGAGGGGTTAGCAGGCCATTAGCAGTCAATGCGTGGGTAAATAACCAATCAACAGCTAGAAATTGAACCCCTAATCATTTGACATCTCCCCCTATCTGTATTCAATTCAATCGTTTTGTCTTAAAGGTGGCGCTTAAGCACAGAATAAAATTCAAAACTAAAAAGAAATGTGGGTAGTGATAGTTGATCTGATGTGTTTTAAAAGTCCTTTTTAGAAGAAGCTGCTGGATTATTCTGCCATAACCTTCAGAAACTTGACCCACCTTCAATGAGAGACATTATAACATCGCAGCACCACCACCTAAGGAGACCATTGGGGTGTCAGCATGAGGGGCACTGTGGTTGGCATGATTGGAGTTGGGAAGAAACAGCAGGAGGCAGGCTCTAGAAAGAAGTACAGTCAAAGTCAACAGACTTGGTTGGCTTTTATGTGGTCATGGAATATGCTTTTGCCAGGCACTGCCATAACTGCAATACCTGGCCAAACATGACAATAGATGGAGACTGGTTTGAGGACCTGTGTGTAAGATGTTAGTGCCTGGGAAATGCTTATCTATTTCCTTCACATTAGTTTTGCAAACTTTTTTTTTAACAGCTCATCAGTGCAAAGAACAGATGAGAGGACACACATATGGCCTACATATTAAGTGGCTCAAGGCACACTTGGTCTCCCTCCTTAGCACTGATGTTAAAATATTAGCAAAGCTGTAGAGGAAGAGGTTGGAGGGTGTACTCCCATCTCTGATACCCCCAGACCAGCAGGGCTTCATTAGAGGACGACAAGGTTCAGACAACATACGGAAGACAATTGCTTTAATGCACTTTGCGCAGGAATCTGACATTGACGCATGCTTGCTCTCTATCGACTCTGGGAAGGCTTTCGATAGGGTGGTGTGGGGGTACATGGCTATTCTTCTAGAAAGAATGGGAGTGGGGGAAAATTTCCGGAAATGGGTGGGAGCATTATCCAGGTCTCTGTTTGCATGAGTTCAGGTCAATGGGGGGTCTATCAGTCCTGTTTCCGTTGATGAGATGCATGAGGCAGGGGTATCACTTATCTCTGCTGTTGTTCACCCTTACGATAGAACCCCTGGTGATAGCAGCAAGGGAACACCAGGGAATTTAGGGTATCAGAAGGGGGGAGTAGAGTTTAAGTTATCCCTATTTGCTGATGACATACTGGCATATTTGTTGGATGTCCATACCTCCCTCCTCATGTTACTTTTCCTCATTGACACCTTTGGGGCCTTCTCAGTGCTGAAAATCAATAAATCTAAATACATCATGATGCCAATCCGTGCAATAGACCCCACTGTACACCAGAGGAGATGTGTATTAGGGGTCAGGTGGAAAAGACCTTGATTAAATACCTTGGAGTCACGTTACCTAGAAATCTATCTGGTCTTTCAACTATGACCCCCTTCTGGAGGCTATTAAATCAGATCTGGGAAGGTGGGGCTCACCCATCTTGTCTTGGTATGGGTGAATGACGGCGGTAAAGATGAACGTCCTTCCTCGTCTTCTATACATCTTCAATGCCTTGCCCATGAGGCTCCCAGAGAGTTTCTTTAGAGAACTCCAGGAAGCTGTGAATAAGTCTGCATGGCAAAACAACTTTCCTGAGGGTTAAGAGGAACACTCTCTCCCTTCCAAGGGAGGAGGGATGCTTTGGGTTTCCTGATTTTTGTTCATATCATAAGGCGGCCAAATTGAGAGAGATCGTGAAACATATGAGGGATGATTTGGAGACATACTGGACATATTTGGAGGATATGGTCACACACTCATCTAAAGTGAGAGACCTGCTTTGGGCACTGTATCATGCTATTCAATGCAATTGGATGATCTCCAAACAGCCCTTTAAGATGAGTAGCAGTACCCTCGAGATAGATGGGGATGCAGATTCATACTCATGCATCAAAATAATCAAGACAACTCAATAGTTTGGCAAAGTGAGTCCGTTTAATGACAAGTTCATAAAACGGGGACTACAAGGAACGTCAGCAATCGCTCGATCTTCTCGCTCTCTTTACTTTTAGAAAAAACACAATATTTATAGCAAAAATTCATCATTGCTGACGTACAATCTGTGCACGTACTAACGCCATTCTACGTGGCGACCTTAAAAACCTAACATGAAACGTGATTGGTTATAGGAAGGTAACTTAATATAGGTACTGTATCTGTATATGGTAACGGGGAGAGGGGATTGGATAATCAATGTCAGGTTGGGCAACTAAGCCCTCCCTTCAAAATGGCCACTATGAACCTCACTAAAAGTACAACGTCCCATTGGCTCTACTCACTATAGGACCCTAGATTTCATGGTCCACTATGATTGGGTTGGCATCAACCCCACTCATACTTTTCCACCTACATCTAGCAGCATGCAGAAAGAACATCCAGGTGCAGAGAAGCTCGTCTGCACCCCAGCTTCCCACCAATTATGCTACACTCAATCATCACCTCAATAGTCATGTGTCAATTACTGTTTTGTAGTTTGGCCTTTAGTCTGCTCTGTGCTCTGAGAACTTTTAAGGAGTATGTGCATGGCGTGGATACATGTGTAGGTGTGAAAGTCTCACTCTTCCAGCCTGCCTTTGTCACTTGACTGGGCACTGTCAAATCGGCTTTTCTCCATGTCTTTTTGCATATTTGATTTCATTGTACCAGTTCTCTGATGTCTGTAGCTTTTCTTCACCTTTCTGAACAGGATCCTCTGTTCTCCTCTCCTCAATTGTATCCAATGTCGGCCTATTCCTGCCAGATAAGACCCTAGCTTCTTGGCATGGTCATCCTTAGCTGAGTTTTGCTCTGTCTCGATTCTCGATTTTCTTGCTGCGACACACTCCATTTGAGGCCTTTTGTAACCTCTGTTCAATTCTGCTCATATTCGTAGTGGACTTGCATTCATACATAAAGTGCTTCTTGAGGTATATACTTGTAAACGTTGGCGCATGCCGCAATCTATTGACTATTTAGCATAAGCTAGCTTCACAATTTCTTTGCCTCTTGCAGTTACTTGCATCTGTACACGTTTAAACTACCTAAATATCTTCATCATGTACGTGGCATAAGTTTCTTCATCTTGAGCCCAAGATGTTACTTATCCATGGTATCTTCTCTTTATTTCGTCTCTTGTCAGTATTCTCAGGTCATTATATCTTCTATATGTGCGTCAGTCCGATTTCTTATGACGTCACCATTCATCTTCCTTCATTATTTTCTTTGCTTCTTCGGGTATTTTATTCAAACAAACATCATATTGTTTACAATGTACGTATGGCTTTTTTAATGAATACCTTACTGTCCAGGTTTTCTTAGGTGTCGGTATATGAATAGGTGCTGTTATACTGATAGGTACTGGGCAGAGCCCATGTGTTGCTCTCTGCTGACTTAACTGTTCTTCATACGTCACATACTTTGGTGTGAACTCAATAGGCAATGGGAGGGGGGCAACTGGAGTGGGGGCAATACTTGACACTTCCTCTTCACTATAGCTGATAGACTGAGAGACCACCCTTTTCTGGTGTGGGGCCTAGAGATAGGGCTCGGGCCTTCTGAAATATGCAGGCATGGTCTGCTAAGGGACTGGAGAGGGCAGGACAGTTGTTTAAGGACGAGGGGTTCCTGGGTTATGGGGAGGCTAGAGAGGTGCTGGGAATGGACAAGATTACAATTTTTTTTATATTTGCTCCTGAAGGGGATACTTTCTGACGAGAAATGGGGCATTAAACTGAAACGATCTCCCACACCATTGCGGAGGGTCATTGATGCCTAGGAAAGGAATCCTATCCTAGATCTATAGGGTTTTGATTGCAGCAGAATCTAAGGGTAGACAGCGTTTTAAGATCTTCTGGAATGAGCTGGGGGAGAGGAAGAGACTTGGGAAAAGATATATAAAATAAAGATAAAAAAACTAGTGTAAAACCTATGAAACTGCCTCACTCTTGCTATAAAAGTGGTCCATTTTGTAAAAATAAAAAAACAAAAACAAAAATGGTCACCTCTAGAATCATGGGCCAACACTTCAGACACGGCCCTTTGCCCTAGAGAACAGTCCTAGCCGGGCCACTGATGGTGAATGAGCTGCTGAGACGGAATGAAGAGGGCGGAGTCTGAGGGATAGGCACATCAATGAGACCGAGGGAGAAAAGAAGGGTTCAGGCACGAGGCGTAGCAGCCTCCATTGATCTACTTGTAAGAACACAGACTTGACCCTTAAAATAATAAAGAATAATAAAGAATAATTTGTCCAAAAGAACATGAGTAATTTGTTCGCCCCACAGGTTTTTCAACGGCTGCATTACTTCTTCAGGCACGAGGGCCTTTAGCTTGGCCCAGACAGAGGAATCAGGCCCAGCTCTAGCATGAGGGTAAGGGGGGCCAGCCCCCCAAGGCCACCCTCTGGCCCGCCTAGAAAGTAGGCCATGCCAGTGGGAGCTGAGGGAATATGGGTGTGGGGGTGGATTTCACTCTGCACATGCAGCAGCAGCCTCAGAGAAATCATTCTGAGAGGCTGAACTGGAGGAGGTCAGCCAGGATGTTTTCATGCCCAAGACAATGATGTATGCCCCGCAGCCATGCAATGACCAGGGAGATGGAGGGCCATTCACACCTATAAGTGAGGTAGCACACTTATTCAAGCTGGCTGCCTATAACTATTTTCTCAAACCTAAAATCACAGTTTTGCTTTCTGTAATTTAAAGCCTGTTCATCTTTTATGGGAATATAGCGGTTTTTCGCATCATGCTTAATAAAATGGTTATATAAAACAATAAATGACAGATGATGTTGCTTGAACACAGATTTCTGCAGAAGGTGCATCATCTGACTGTGGGACCTTACAAATTACATTCAAAGTATTTATTCTGCATTATGCATTAACTACTTGAGTACAAGAAAAAAATATAAGGTTGATAGTAACTCAAATGTAATTCTGGAGTGTAGTAAAATAAAAAAGTGATAGATGTATGGTTTTGAATAAAACATTACCACTACCTTTGCTCTGCGCAACATTCCATGACATAATTCTGTAGTATGTCTGTGTCATTATAGAATGGGACAAGCCATTAGCAAATGAATGTTGGTGCTGCCATTAAAAGGTGCAGTCCAATCTCAATTGCTAGCCATGACCCCTGGTACCCTGGAACACAGCAACCACATGCATTTTTAGGCCTTGTCGTTTAGCAGTTTGGGAAGGGCATCTCGCATTGGTGAATGGGCCAAGGCTGATTTGCAAACAATGGTAAGTGCAATGCCAGTGGTTATGATTGAATCAGACTTTTTTCCTATTAGGTTCAAGACACCACTCATGCTGTGGAACACAGATAGGGTGGAGATAGAATGTAAGGAAAAACACACATCCTATGGGTGTATTTGGTCATTTACCCACCCAATGACTAGCAATGGCTATGTTAGAGCCCATGGCATTACCACCAACTACCTGCCTCTCGCCACCAAAAGTAACCTTTCTGGAACTCTGAGCAAGCTCTATCACAATGTAACACCAAATGTGTTGCTATATAGGGCCTGCCAGAGTTATATCTAAGCATTATTTTAGTGTTTAATTACTTAATTGCCACTGTAAATGAACTCCTGGTATGACACAAAAAAAAACTCTTAATGTGTGTCTTTAGCCAATTGATTTTATAAGCAATATCTTTGTCAATGCCTTAGCCTGAAGCACTGTCTTAAGCAAGCAATCACAAAGCCAACAGTTTTGGCTTGTGTATAGATATTAGTTATTTGCCAGGCAATGCCATCATATGCCCAGTTACTGGCACCATTTTCCAGATGTTCTCATGTTATGGCCAGCTGGTACACTTATGGCAGTGCCGGGCAAATGCCTATCTATGCCTAATCAAAAGCCCAAGCTGTTAGCTTTGCCAATGCATGTTGGCTTCAGTTTGTCTCCCGAAGTGAACACATATATGCCCAGATGTGAGTGTCCTGCTTGCTACACCTAGGTAATCAAGCCGCACCTAACTAGGTTGGTCCAACAAGGCCCTACCTGAAAATGATAAGGCTAGGCTGGCAGGTATGGACCAGTTTCAGATCTTCTCATGCATACTTAGCAGTGGGGCTCCGACCTAAATAGAATGTATCTTTGTCTGTGTGGAAGCCTAGGCTAGTCTACCAGAGCGTTTCAAGATTCAAACTAAGTACCGACTTGATAAGCTCATACTGTTTGAGTAGCTTAACAGAGTTTGCATGCCAACAGAATATGTCATGTGCATTGTGGGTCTTGTTTGGCATCATGGGTGCTGGGTGTTTGGGCCGTGCTGGAATCCCTTAAAGAGCACCTTTAAAATAACACAAGAGAAGAGCGTTTCCTATAATGTTGCGTGCAAAGTATAAAAGGTGTACATCTTTTAAAACTAAAAAGCAGTATTTAAATATTTCTAAAGAGTGCAATTAGAGGTGGATTTAACATTTGGACCTGGGACAAATACCCATGCCCCCCTGCTCTGCCTCTCTCCCCCAAATACAAACAGCCAGGGCTGCACAGGCCCTCCCACTGAGGCTGTATATTCTTAAGGTGTCTCAGGGGCAACCTATTTACAACAGGAAGTGATTAACAGAAAGTAATTAGAGATGAGAAAAGGTAACAGGTTGTGACCATTGCTGTGGCACTTTTTTCTTTACATTATATAGGGTTTTAACAAGCTGTTTAAGTGTGATTCTTGGGTGATTGATTAGGATACATAACAAGCGGTGTGAAACAATGATCTTGTCATGCATTTAATTTCACTTTGTGTCTGTATGAGATGTTTTGTAAATTCTCCTTAATGTCTATGCTGGAGCCTATATGCTTCCATTCAGGATGGGGAAAACAAAGCTACAAACATAGAGGGTCATTTTCCAAGCGAAGCAGAGTGCAAGAAGTGGCGATAAATGCATTTAGCTCCACCTTTATGACCTGTATGATTTGGCATGTGAGGTTGGATACCAGAGGTCCCTCTGCCAAATAAGATTGGTTTTCCACCAGCATGTATTTCTATGTTGGCAGAAAACCAATGGATTCCTCTGGGATCCATCTGACATTTACACCTGGTAAAAGTAGGCAGATTCCAAAGGAATCCATTGTGGTTGGTGCCCACAATCCTTAATTGTAGAAGTGATTTACACTTTCCCACACACGTAGTGGAAATGTAAAGAGCAAAGGCGATTTTCGCCTGAGTTTTACAGTTTACTTTTCCAGTGCTTGGTTGAAACAATTACAATTAATGAATGTCCCCTTTTCCAAAAAGTGAAAACAGGAGTGGTCCATTTTTGTGCAATTTAGGATTCAAAACAAAATGCCCATCTTACTCTTTTCATCGACACGTTTCTACAATGATGAATACATTGTCAGGGTGATTTATCATTTGACTTGTGCATTTTTAAAGTAATCTGTATAAAATTAATTATTATTGTAGGTATTCAAAACCAAACTGCAACACATATTTGTACCAAGTTGAGCTTGGAAGATGCATGGTCAAGTATCTAAATTTCAGGCGAGGTTCAAATTCTGGCTTTACCACTCAACCAAAGTGTATGATCCTGTACAAATCATTTAATTTTGTACCTGCTAAAATTAGGTGCCCCTAGAAGTGATTAATTTTGCATTATAAGCTATTCCAAATGCCCCACTCATGGTTTAATAGATGGCCAGCACAAGCATTGGAACCCGCCAAGAACACACACACACACACACATCTTTATTTAAAAATATCAGGCTGTATTTGTTTAACAGAATTGGGTTATTCAATAGCAAATCAAAGTAAACACATCAAACAAAAGGTCATCATGGGCAATTGCATATTATTACCAGTATGTACCAAACAATGATGTACAGGGGCATGGCAGGAAAGCAAGGCTCTCTCCTCCCTGCCACACCTCACCAGGAGTGATAACTGGAGGCCGGAAACCCCTCAACCTGCACAGTCTGCCTCGTCGTGCAGCTCCCCCAGCCCTGGCACTCTCTCCCACATGCTAGCACTCCCTCACACCCTCAACTCAATAAAAAATGTGCTGTAAAAATGCATTGTAATTTTCTAAGAAACACAATCTCCTATTCCTTACGTCAGTATTCTGGGACGGGGTCTATCTTTCACATAAGATGGAGGGACCACAAGCACCTCCTCTGGCGCCTCTTGGGATAGCCACAGTGTTCAGGAAGGCATTGTTGGGGGTACACCACCATCTGAGATGGTACAAAGGAGGAGGTGGAGGATACATCACCCTCGATGTTCCCCAGCCAGGCTAAGAAAGACATGCTGGGGGCTGGTCGGGGTAGGTCGTAGTGGAGGTAAATGGGAATGGTGATTAGGGGAACTGAAGGAAGGTGGCTGGGGTGAAAGGGGGAGAAGGATAGGACATAATAGCAAGGGAGGAGCAGATGGGAAGGGAAGATAGGTAGAATGATTTTGCAACACTATTTTCCTCGTTTCTCCTTTTGCTCTGCACTATTTCTTTTTATAGAGAGATGCAAATGTATTTTTCCAGATCTGGGAAGACATTTTTGCAGGATCACTGATCTATGAAATCTGGATCGATGCCAGCACTTTCTTTAGGGCGCTCCTAGACCCAACCCCAGTGGAATTTGGCCCCCCTTATCACAAAAATGGCCCACCCAGATGAATATTCCTGGAGCTGGGCCTGCATAGGATGCACAATTCTGGACCATTATCAGATAATAGTGCCCAGCATCTGCCCAAATTCTGCGTTTCCGATTGGCTGAGCCAACTCTATCTTCCAAAAAGGGGGCTAATGCACCATGAATAACTACGTACAAAATAAGTTAGTTATTATTCTCACATTTGTGTATGTTACTAAGCACCAGGAGCAGTGCAGGAAAGTATCCTGCAGTGTTACCCACAACAGACAAATGATGCATCATTGTGAATCACTTCATTAGCTCAGAATGGTCTACAGCACCTTTCCCCTTTTGGCTGGCTCAGATATGTAGGCGCTGTACCGATGCATTAATACAGACATATCTATCTATGTAGGACCAGAGACTTGTTCAGGCTGCCATTACAGATCATTTTAGGTCCAGATAGGCCGAGCATGAACCGGAAACAATGTTTTGTCCTACGGAAGAATTGGTGGCCACCACAGGAAGCTTGCTCTTTCCCAAACCAAGGCCATTTGCGATGTTATGCAACCAAGTAACTGCCTAGATGAAATAGTTTCTTCCAGACAAAATTGTACCAATAGGAAATAAGGTGTTGTGCTTATGCTAAAAATTCCCAACATAAATACTGAGCCAGGAGAAGGAATTCCCATGTGGAATGTTGTCCCAGGACAAATAGAGCTGTGAGGAACTTCAAGAGGATACACATTAGTGTATCCTCAGGCTTTATAAAGAGTTTATCCTGATAACCAATTATAATTAGAAATACCGTTGCATAGTTGGGCACAGAAAATTCATGTTTGCCCTAGAAAGTGGGCTGAGCCTTCCGCTCTTCTACATCTTAATGGGAACTCATAAACTCATTTTATGTATACATTTTTTACATTTCCAAAGCGCTCTAAACCCGAGAGCATCAAGGCGCTGGTTGCATTACAAGCTACAGAGAGTAATACATCATTGTACAAAAAAGGTAGATCGTCAGTGGTCGACGTTTAGGGGATTTCTAGATGACGAGCCAGGTTTTCAAGAGTTTGCGGAAGGACCAGTAGGTCTTTGCCTGAATCCTCCCAACTTCTTGCCATACATGTGAAAGTGCATACTAACATGCTCTTTAACAAATACCACATTAGAGGGTACTACATGGGCTGCCTGCGGGATGCCTGAAAACCAGTTGCCTTCGTCTATATACACTGTCTGGTGATTGGCAGCTGGCAGTCAACTAGGTCTATGAGCTGTCTCTAACAAAGCAAAGAGAACTGTCGCTCTTCCAAGTAAGCAGTCTTCTTTCAGCAGAAATGCCCATTGAAGCACAGCAGCAGTGCAGTGCACAGCGGGGCAGCACTAGGAATGACCACAAACCACCAGTCAGTGGAACCAGGCTTTAAAGACCAGGACCTTCCCTTATAACTCTCTGCAAATTACTGGTTATGCTCTTCTCCACACCAATATGCCAGTACACAGACTATATCAGCCACTATACAATCCGCAGGCATTTCAGTGATGCAGGAAACCTGTACTGCCTCTCTTCAACTCAAGCTGATCATCACAAGTGTTTTCCTTTAAGCAGGCTTACAAGTATGGCAGAAAGTGCATCTTGTCTGAGAGCGTGTCACCCCACATCACTCGCATGACCAGGCCTGCAGATCTTTTTGTACTGACCCATTTCTTCACATCAAGTAAGGCAGAGTAAGCGGAGACTGCCTGTCCACAGACTGCTGCCCAAGTGGATTAGTTGAACAGGAAATCTGAACGTGGTACCTGACACACTCCCCCTTGACACACTTTCAATATGGAGGCAACACGTTTCAGAAATGTAACAGCCTCCTGTCAGTTTTATTTGTGACATAAGGAAAGGGGGTTAAATAGGTCCTCCCTGACCTATGACAACCATTTCCAAAAACACTGCTACTACTCACTAAAATGTATGTGGAGTGTTGTACGAAGATTTGTATTTTCATACATTTGATTAAATTCTAGGCTCACGTCAGCTTGGCTCACTGATTTAACATCCACAGGTAATACAATAGCACCCCACAATTCAGGGCGATGAGCTGGACAGTATATTTCTCAAAAATTCGAAATGCATTTAAAAGAATAAAGTAACTCCAAATAAGGTGGTCTCCAACTTTACCCTGGAAATGTCTATGATGGTATCTGTATACAAAAATGTATAATCGCCACATAAATGTACCTACCTACATAAATCTCACTATTGATAGTAATTTAGTCATTCCCTCCCAATTCTAAATATATCTATATATCAGTGAAAAAACTTTAGTTTAGATGACCTTCAATTGATGCAATCTGATGCAAGATAACCCTTGAAATTCTGTGAAAAACATTTAGCTGAAGTGACGTTAAGGTGCTGATTTAATGCAACAAACCCCCTGAAATGTGTTAGGTGCTAGAAGCTACGCCACCTTAACTATGATGCCCCCATTGCGTGGAGCCTAAGCACACTGTTGACATCACAAATGACATCACTGAGGATATCACATATGACATCACTTATGGCATCATGAGTGATATAACTGGGACAGCAGATCACGCACGCAAGAAAGAGAGATGCAACATTTCAAAAGTGTTTTTCTGCATGTAACGGTGGATTCAGGTGCAAAGCTTGGGAGATTGAAATGAGGAAGACTAAAGTTCTCAATGTTCTCAATGTCACTGCGCTGGTAAGATTGTTTGTTTTGTTCTCCCTCTGTTCCCTTCCCTTGTCGCGCTCTGAAACACTTGTGTACGAGCGCGATATAAATAAAATATCAATATCAACATCAAAAAGTTTCGTAGTTTGGGATTGTGATGAAGAAGAGTGAGGTGTGGTATTTTGGGAATGTGATTAGGAATAGTGAAGCTTGGTTAGTGGAGGACTGTGACGAGGAAGAACAAGTTGTTATACAAATATACCTCACACATTATAAACACAGAACTCATTTTAAGGACTACCTATACCTAAATAAAATTCAAAACTAATACGTGGATCGAGATCTACGAAAGTACTGGAACGATGAAGAGGGTTGTGCTGTTATAAGATCTATAATTATGAACAATATCTGTGTCTTCGAGTACTGAGATCCAGAATTAACAAAAAAGGAAAGATATTACGACAGTATGTGAAGCGAGAAGTCATAATGTTACAAATTATTCAGATGATACTGAGACGAGGAAGAGTACAATGAACAACAATGCAGATCAAGAACCACCTATATACCCAATCTAATAAAAAACGCATCTTAATCTTCCAATAACTTTATTTTATGTGAAGGGAGAATGTAAACACTACAAAAAACATAAATAGTTGCACTCTATTTTGAAAAAAGTTGAATAAAAACAGAGCAACACTAATATTCGTCATTCGATTCTCAAATTGGGATCCGTCAGAATATTCATATAAGGATAAACATACATATAACATTTGTAGAAATAAGTATTTACCACGCCTGATCAAATCAACAACCACATTGGCACTTAACATATTGAAAAATCTTTAATATAAAAAGAATACAAACTGACTTATTTTTCAAATCACGATTCACAGGTACAAACAAATCTGCAATGGTCTAGTCTAAGGGCATGTGCATGGTATAAAATTTGAGAGGTGATTTGATCATAGAAACAGAGATCACAAATTGCATACATAGACTGCAGAAATCCTTACCTTTACTCATTGCTTTGGAGACAAATTCAGGTAGACACAGTGAACCCTTTGTCTACTAGATTTGCACAATTGCCACTATTTCCTGCCGAAAACGTTTCCCTTTGTGTTTTCCCTATGTTGTACCTTGTCTGTTTATTTGTTTTGATTTCTTTTTTGTTTTTTTATTACCTTTTTAAGGATTTTTTAATCCTTCTTTTAATTATTTCTTTTCAATGTTTTTACTATTTTCTGGAGATGGCGGCATAACATCCCCAGGCACCTCCCCCAACCCCCAGCAAGGAAGAGATCAACCTTGTCACGGTCCCTGAAGACCCTAAAGACATGAGGCTTCATTACAAGTCAGCCGGTCTGGAAACAACGGTGGTGGTAAAATCGCTGCCACCGTTGTTTCCAGACCGGTTGATTCCAAGTCCTGCAGGCGGGAGGCGTGACTCCCGCCAGGTCTGACCTGGCGGTATTAACACCACCCGCCCGCAGGCAGAAATGGAAACACCAGCTCTGTCATAGACAGAACCAGTGTTTCCATGGTCCCCATCCCCATGGAGTCCTTTAGGGTGTAGTCCTTTTTTACATTATATCCTTTAGGACTCCATGGTAATGGGGATTTACAGAATTCCGCCTCCAGAATTACCGGGTCACCAGGGTTGTAATGCCCCGGTGATTCCGCCAATCACGGTGGCATAATGGTATAACCGGTACGGCGGTAGCCTGCCGTTTTTTCCAGCACGGCTACCGCCAGACTCGTAATGAGGCCCATGGAGTGGTAGAGTAGGCAGCTCCACCCAAGATGTACCGCCGCAGGAGATTCACAACTTCACTTTGCTGGCAGTTCTTCAAGGTGCCTAAAGACACTGTCAGATGTCGACGTGGGTCCCGTGCCTGCTGGGCCTAGAGACCCAAGCCACTCCTCACTGATGAGGCCGAACAAGGCCGAAACATGTTTGGGGATGCTTGTGGTCTCGTGCAGAAGGGATGTGACCTAGCAGTTCGGACTGGACTGCCCCTTCTGAGGTGGGACCAAGCCTGATTTGCATATGGTCTTTCCCCTTCTGTAATGGCCTGGCAGGCGAAGAACGATGGTCTGGAGGGTTGCCCCGAACAATGCCAGTGGTTAAGATTCAGTCTAAACCTTCCAGCCATCACCTCTTTGTTTTTGCTTTGTCACCCCGAGTGGGACGGGTATGCCCAGACGTGGGTCCCGTGCCTGCTGGGCCTAGACAGCCAAGCCACTAGTCACTGATGAGGCCCAACAAGGCCGAAACATGTTTGGGGATGCTTGTGGCCTCGTGCAGAAGGGATGTGACCTAGCAGTTCGGGCTGGACTGCCCCTTTTGGGGTGGGACCAAGCCTGATTTGCATATGGTCTTTCCCCTTCTGTAATGGCTTGGCAAGCAAAGAACGATGGTCTGGAGGGTTGCCTCGAGCAATGCCAGTGGTTAAGATTCAGTCTAAACCTTCCAGCCATCACCTCTTTGTTTTTGCAGATGTCGAGAAGGGACAGTAGGCATTTTGTGGCGAGGTGCACGGTTCCTGCACAAAGCCTTGGCGCCAGGCTTCATCAACCACCTGATCTGTTATCACTGGCAGCAAGTGGATGAGCGGTTCAGGAGCAGGTTCCGGCAACAGACAATCTGACTTGGTTGCAATGATCTGCAGCCCACCGCCGGACGTGTAATGCCACAGGCCACAGCGGAAGCAGGACAATCATCACCTGCTGCGTTATCCTCTGGACCTCTCCTATCGACTTCATCTGGTGCCAATGATGGGAGTGTCGCCTCTGCTGCTCCAGCGTTGGACCCTCCATGCCAATACAGGTCTCCAGTAGGTGGTGGTTTCACCTGCAGGAAGTGCTATCTGCCAATAGTACTGAAGGCAACAACGTTTGAGGCAAATGAGGAGGCCTGGGGTTTTTACCTGACTGTTAATTAAAAAGCAAAAATATAACTCACTTTCCCTTGACCTTTCCAGCCCCTCATTAATCCCACAACGGTTCTTTTCAGAACCACCCAAGAACCACCCAAAAACGTTTTTAAAAAGATCTAAACTGGGGCGCCTGGGTTAACATCAAGCACCACTGCAGCAGGCAAACTCTACCAGTAACCAGCAGGGTTCCTCAACGCAGGCAGCAGTACCATTACCTGCAGTCTGGAACTTCAGCCCCACTTTTAAAAACCATTAAACAGCCTTTTCACCATACAGGTGCTAAGTATGTTTAATCAAAAAAAGAGCACACTTATCTTGCAGCACACCTCTGCGCAACACCCTAGTTCCTGAAATCCATTTTCTCTGTCGATGACCGGTATATCATCAACAGGGAAACAAGGTTCTAAAGGTATGGCATGGCACAGTTCCACACCTATATATACATTAATGTATTCACCCTTAGCACTCTCATAGTTAATACATGGATGCTAAGACACAAGGGAAGAGCGGGGAACGGAAGGATGCATAGAGGAAGGAGGTGCAGGCCATGATCCAAGCATTCTGATTAGCGAGGGGAAGGAGGTGCAGGCCATGTTCCAAGCATTCTGATTAGCTAGGGGAAGGAGGTGCAGGCCATGTTCCAAGCATTCTGATTAGCGAGGGGAAGGAGGTGCAGGCCATGTTCCAAGCATTCTGATTAGCGAGGGGAAGGAGGTGCAGGCCATGTTCCAAGCATTCTGATTAGCGAGGGGAAGGAGGTGCATGCCATGTTCCAAGCATTCTGATTAGCTAGGGGAAGGAGGTGCAGGCCATGTTCCAAGCATTCTGATTAGCTAGGGGAAGGAGGTGCAGGCCATGTTCCAAGCATTCTGATTAGCGAGGGGAAGGAGGTGCATGCCATGTTCCAAGCATTCTGATTAGCTAGGGGAAGGAGGTGCAGGCCATGTTCCAAGCATTCTGATTAGCGAGGGGAAGGAGGTGCAGGCCATGATCCAAGCATTCTGATTAGCGAGGGGAAGGAGGTGCATGCCATGTTCCAAGCATTCTGATTAGCTAGGGGAAGGAGGTGCAGGCCATGTTCCAAGCATTCTGATTAGCGAGGGGAAGGAGGTGCAGGCCATGATCCAAGCATTCTGATTAGCGAGGGGAAGGAGGTGCAGGCCATGTTCCAAGCATTCTGATTAGCTAGGGGAAGGAGGTGCAGGCCATGTTCCAGGCATTCTGATTAGCTAAGGGAAGGAGGTGCAGGCCATGTTCCAGGCATTCTGATTAGCTAGGGAAGGAGGTGCAGGCCCTGATCCAAGCATTCTGATTAGCTAAGGGAAGGAGGTGCATGCCATGTTCCAAGCATTCTGATTAGCTAGGGGAAGGAGGTGCAGGCCATGTTCCAAGCATTCTGATTAGCGAGGGGAAGGAGGTGCAGGCCATGATCCAAGCATTCTGATTAGCGAGGGGAAGGAGGTGCATGCCATGTTCCAAGCATTCTGATTAGCTAGGGGAAGGAGGTGCAGGCCATGTTCCAGGCATTCTGATTAGCGAGGGGAAGGAGGTGCAGGCCATGATCCAGGCATTCTGATTAGCGAGGGGAAGGAGGTGCAGGCCATGTTCCAAGCATTCTGATTAGCTAGGGGAAGGAGGTGCAGGCCATGTTCCAGGCATTCTGATTAGCGAGGAGAAGGAGGTGCAGGCGATGTTCCAAGCATTCTGATTAGCTAAGGGAAGGAGGTGCAGGCCCTGATCCAAGCATTCTGATTAGCTAGGGGAAGGAGGTGCAGGCCATGTTCCAAGCATTCTGATTAGCTAGGGGAAGGAGGTGCAGGCCATGTTCCAAGCATTCTGATTAGCTAGGGGAAGGAGGTGCAGGCCATGTTCCAAGCATTCTGATTAGCTAAGGGAAGGAGGTGCAGGCCCTGATCCAAGCATTCTGATTAGCTAGGGGAAGGAGGTGCAGGCCATGTTCCAAGCATTCTGATTAGCTAGGGAGGGAGGTGCAGGCCATGTTCCAGGTATTCTGATTAGCGAGGGGAAGGAGGTGCAGGCCATGTTCCAAGCATTCTGATTAGCGAGGGGAAGGAGGTGCAGGCCATGATCCAAGCATTCTGATTAGCGAGGGGAAGGAGGTGCAGGCCATGTTCCAAGCATTCTGATTAGCGAGGGGAAGGAGGTGCAGGCCATGTTCCAAGCATTCTGATTAGCGAGGGGAAGGAGGTGCAGGCCATGTTCCAAGCATTCTGATTAGCGAGGGGAAGGAGGTGCAGGCCATGTTCCAAGCATTCTGATTAGCGAGGGGAAGGAGGTGCAGGCCATGTTCCAAGCATTCTGATTAGCGAGGGGAAGGAGGTGCAGGCCATGTTCCAAGCATTCTGATTAGCGAGGGGAAGGAGGTGCAGGCCATGTTCCAAGCATTCTGATTAGCTAGGGGAAGGAGGTGCAGGCCATGTTCCAAGCCAGCGGATCCTTCCAGGAACCAAATGAAAAAAAGGAAAACTTACCTTCAGCTTCTGCTACACCACTACCCAACAGAGGTCAAAGTGGGCCAGAACTAAAGGGTACAACGTTCCCTTACGTCTTGGGGAAATCCATGTTCGTTCACTTACTTGATGTAACCAGAACTACTGTTCCATGATGGCAACTTTGTTATTACAGTTTTCCTTTCTTAGTTACTCGAACCTGAGCCCAGTCAATAACTAAACAATGCCACTTGCCACTGCGCTATCTTGCATGCCTAGATTCTTGCCTCTTTCAGTAGACTGCTTGGGACATAAAACACATTCCCGTGCAGCCAAAATGCTCAGATCTGCCTATGAAATGCTGTAGGTGCAGCAGTGTTTGCAGGTATGTCTGGCTATAGACATGGGCATGTCCCTTAAGGGGTGAGAATGGTGGGTGGTTGGAAGGGGAGCCTGTATAAAGCTGCATGCTGTGTGCGGAAATGACACACTAATGCATTTTCTTGCACTGTGTTTTCCTGAGTCTTGCTAAACTGCTGTAAAACACAGCATGGCAGGATGGAGTGGACGAAAGGGAGGACCAGGTATGGGGTTTGATTTGGGCAGTGACAGTGAATATGGGTAGGGGAGTGGGAAGAAAAGGGGGTGTGGCAATAGAAACATAGTTCCACTACTTTTTGTTTTACACTTTGACCACTGCTGCCCAATCCCCCTGAACTCTTTTTCATATAAACGTAAAAATAAAAACCTTAACACAATACCATCAACTTCTAATGTTCAAACATACTGAATCGAGAATCACAGTTCTCGAACCAATAGTCATACACCTTTTATTTTCAGAAAATAAACGTCACCTTTTTTACATTATATCCTTTTTGTTAGTTATGTCTTACGAATTAAGCAATCATGCAAAATAATGCAAATGTATTTTTGTGCCCACTGCCTCTTTCCCAAAACTAACACAACCCTTCCTGCTTTATATCCCCCACATCATCCCTTCAAACAAATCAAACATTAAACACTCCTAAATGCAACTTATACAGTTTTCAAACTGCAGCAGCCAATCTGCTACTTACTTGTATTTTGCTGCATTGAAAACAAGGGAGCATAGAAGTCTGCTGTGATGAAATCCGATTTGATCTAGAAGAGGTACAGTGCAGAGCAAAAAAATTGTACCACAACTTGGTTCAGTGGTGTTTCTGTTTTAACTAGGGGTATACTGAACTTCGTCTTCGGTTGAGTCTTCAGCCAAAGTTCGGCCGAAATCCAGCTATTCGACTTCAGACGAATACTTCCTGGAACACTCACTCAAAGTCAAAGTCAATTTATGTGATTGGCCATACTCTCTCTGTTTGAGAGATGATAGTGAATCACAGAGAGTGGCACTGCAGGGGGGAAGGCTGCAGCAGCCAATACGCACGTAGCTTATTGGCAGTCAATACTTCCCCAGGCACCACTTGCTCACAGACAATCTCCAAGGATTTCCTTTGGAGAGACACTGTGAGTAAAAAACTGCCAGGGGAAGGCTGCAGCAACTAGTACGCTACTTGCTTGTTGGCTGCAGTCTCCCCCCAGCAGTATTTTGCCAACTGGGTTTTACTCCCAGAGAGTTATCTACAAACGTAATTCTTTGAGACACTCTGTCAGCAAAACCTCTTCTGCACACCAGAGAGGTGGTGTTACTTAAACACCTACCTTCCCTGGTGTGCAGAATGGATTTTGCTCACAGAAAGTCTCCAAGGATTACCTTTGAAGATGCAAACTGCAGCAGCCAATAAGCTACTTGCTTGTTGGACACTGCAGCTTTCCCGAGGCAGTATTTTGCTGACATTGTATGTGCTTACGGAGTGTCCCCAAAGGTAATTCTTGGAGACTCACCATGAGCAAAATACATTCTGCACACCAGGGGAGGTAGGGTTAAAACGTTAATATAACACCACTTCACTGGTGTGCAGAAAGTATTTCCATAACGTGACTCCAGCAGTATCTAATATACTGCTGGAGACACGTTATGGGAATGGCACAGCAGTTTCCTATTGGTACATTATTAAACCAATCACAAAATGTACAACTATCCATAGGAAAGTGCTACGCCATTTCCATAATGTGCCTCCAGCAGTATATTAAACTTGAAATTACTGCAGGAGGCACCATACTTCTAGCAGTATCTAATATAATGAAAATTAAACTACTCGGCCCAGGTATTTGGCATCGGACGAATTCTTGGGCGGACTATTCGGTATTCGGCCGAATAGTAATTTTACTATTCGGTACGCCCCTAGTCTTAGTCTAGTCTTAACTGCTAAATCGTTAGAAGGTGAAAGTGCTATGCACTTCAGAGATGGGAGTCAGCACTGGAAGCCACCAAACAACCATTGTACTGTAAGTTACACGATAAAAGGAATCTCCAAGCAAGTTTCTATAAAAATATGTACTTTATACAAGCACAAATAACTACTAAAATCTCTACAAGGAAACCACACAGATAATGCAGGCGAGACATAAGCCAACCTATGTTAAACACACCCAAAGCACACAGCTAAAGCTGTGTATGGAACACATAGAGACAAACATCCTTGCTCACGCACAAGTAGATTTCAGACCAATCGAGGTTGGTGGGGTGGCATAACCAGCACCGGTATCTATCTGCGATGACCTGAAGGCATTATCACCCTCTGCCCCCATACTCCAGTATAGCTTTTGGGGCTTTTGACACCTTCTACCTCAGATCTTTATTAAGGGGGTTGGAGCAACATGGATTACACAACACACTACAATACAGTGGATGAACCCTTTCATCGCCAATAGAACCGAAATGGCCTGTCTGCCCTTTCCAGCTCCTACTCATGAAAAAATAACCACAAGTATCGAGCTAATTGCCCCTCCTCTTGAACATTTATAGGCTCCACTTTTGAGATTCATGTTAAAACACAGACTCCCCATCTACATGGATGACAAACAAGTCATTTTCAAAATGACCAGCAACAATGAGGCCAACTATGCCCTCTTGGGGAGGAGATGAGCCATGTTGGGGATCCAGTCAGCAGTGATCTAGGAAACGGTATTATCCTCATTATCCCCACCTGCATTTTAACATATCCAGGTCAGGATAATGAGCCCCTTCTGTCTTGCCCAACCTGGGGGGATCTCCTTCAGATCCCCTCTATTCCCTTTTACCCTTTCCCCAGCCAGACCCGTTTTGCTTTTTTTTTACCAAAATAGTGTTAATGTTCCCAAATTTGTATTTTAGTGAATTCATTCCCAAAATCCAAATTGTGAGCATTGTGGCGAAAACAAAGTAGAAAACCTACAAAAACACATCCAAGGATGAAGTCCAATGTTGAGTCCAGTGGGAGACATGAATGCTATTGTTGGAGATCCATTAATATGCATATATTTCCTTAATGAGATTGTTGTTAATAAAATGCTCATTCTTTACAAATGGACAAAACATGTGAGTCTCATCTCTTCGCATCCTTCCCAAGCCATCTCACCATATAGGTTTGGTGCCTTCAAAGGTGCAATGTCCTTTGAATTTGAATTTTTGTGTTGCTAATGCTTAATTATATTATTGACCATGGCGGGGAGCATGCTAACCCTCCCATTGGATGATAGTTTGGCCTTACTCCATGGCAGGGGAGTTGCTAGGTCTGGAAAAGACCCGGGGCTAAGCTGATGTCGGAACTGTTGGGACTGGGGGCTAGCTAGTCTTTTGGCTGAAGATCCTGAGATTCTATCCGGGGCTACAACCAAAAGATTAAGGGCTATAGCCCCCTTAGCCCCCCTAGCAACGCCCCTGCTCCATGGTAAGGCTCGCAACTTCACCTACTGCTCATGATATTGCTGGCCATCCTCTCCTCAGGGTTGTTCCCTCACCTGCTGTGCAAGACCTCCCACTCCGGCCAGCCCGGCTCCCAGTTGTGGCAGACTTTTCCACTGTACCGCCTTTCTCCTGCCATTGTCTGTCACTGCATTTCTTTCCATGAGCCTGGTGCTGCCACCTTACTGCTCTGCATGCTGCTTTAGTTCTGGCTCTGCCTCCCCCCAGGGGTCTGCAACCTTTGGCTCCCAGATGTGTTTGGACTACCATTCCCATCCGGCCTGTACAGCATAGTCAATGTCAGGAGATCATGGGAATGGTAGTCCAAACACATCTGGGAGCCAAAGGTTGCAGACCCCTGCGGGCTAGTCCTTCATTTGTTTCTCCTGCTCATATCAGGCAACTCTTCCCTCTTCCGGCCACCATCCTTCATAATCTTGCCCTTTGTGCCAAGGGACTCCTTGTCAACATTACCGTGGTATTGTGGTAATAATGGTTATACACCTCTTGGAAGTGGGCTCTGCAAGTCAGTAACTGCACTGGACCAAGTAAAGGCCCTCTCTTTATTCAGAAAGATAAATTCGTCCCTGAGCTGTTACCGAACAGTAAATCTCACCACCTCAGGGTGTACTGCTCACCTTTGTTCATAACTACTTTATCTAAAACTAATGAAAGAGTTCAAAAATCTGTTTTTGATAAAGTACTGACAGTAGTAAGGTTGGACTTGAAGTGTGAACCAGATGCCTGGCATGAGTCAGATAATGAGGAGTCTTCTCTTGTCACTGGCACTCTTACACCTGTAGACTTTAACTTTGAGGACATCACTGACAGATTAGAGGTTAAAGAGGACTACAGGATCTACCTGCACTCTCACAACCTACCCGCCCACTTTATTTGTAATCTGAGAAATGCGGTTGTCAATGATTTGATCGAATGAGAAATGTCCGAGGGAGAAAATCATTCAAACAAAAATGACTTTCGGTTGTTCCTCCCGCCTACATTTCTGGTAACCCGCACTCCCCCACTCCCTTACTTACCTTTTGGCAGCACACTTCGCTGTGTGCCTCTGACTCATCCATTCCTCTGCAACGCTGGTTCCCTTCACTTACGTGCATGGGAACCACACCTGCAGAGTCCTTTTTTCTTTTTTAACTTTAGTGTTTAGGTCGAGGGGGACACCCCTGCATCCCCCGATGCGATTATAGTGAGCAAGGGTGCACCCCGCAATCCCTGCACCTCTTCATAATTTTCATACAGCCAAAATTCAAATAAATGTCCCATTCGTTTTGATTTATTCTGTCATTTCTACGGATTCCGAGAAATGCCAGAGGCATCCTTGATATATCCTCGGGTTGCTTCCTGATTGGGCCTGAACTCTCATCTAAACTTCAGAAGGTCTGCTGGAGAATGCATCATCACAATGGCATTAGCAAAGAAGTTATAAAAAAAGGAATAAGTATTGTGGGTAAGTCATCCTTGAAATAAATGGTAGGGCCAACATTATTGGCCTATGAAGCTCCGTCTCACTTTTAAAATGTATTCTCCACATTATATGAGCTTTGTTGCACCTCATTGTGATTGGAAAACATCAAGGTATGTTGAGAAAAGAAAAGGGCTCAGAGGCACTAAACAATTCACAGACAGAGGAACAAAGTTGAGGTCATGCAACAGCTGGATGTTAACTGTTGGCAAGCACCTTCATAATACAGCACTCATTGAGGAGAAGACCAAATGCACAGCTCAACCGAGCCAGAAGCAGGGCCAGATGCGGAGGTTGTAGAGGAACAGAGAACAGACCAGACCGCTCTGCTTCTAGAACCTCTCTAATGAAGCCAGTCTTGAAGGATAAGGAGATGGGTTTGGTGAAAGTCACTGAGAATCAGTAGCCTGGCAATGCCAGGAGGCTGGCAAAAGTCTTTGAGCAATGACTGTCTGAGTGGCTAGTGACAATCACTTAGATTAGCTTGTCTGAGAAAGCCAAATGGTTGCTGAATGCCGTTAAGGAACGCTTGCCTGACAAAGCCAAGCGACTGGTGGACGTCTCAGAGGAACTTCTGCCAGGCAAATCTAATAGGCTGTTGGAAGTCTTTTTAGAATGTGGCCTGATGACTCACGAGTACAAAGAGAGCATGTTAAGAAGTAGCGGCAGAAAAGAATCTTTAATCCAGTATCGTCTGGAAAACTCTAGAACTTAATGTACCGGATAGACCCAAGAGGTTGGCAAAGCCTCTGAGGAACATTGCCCTGATAACTTCCACAGGTGATGGTAACCACAAAAGGTTGATGAGAGCCTTTGAGAAAACGGCTCAGTAACAGAGTCAAAAGGCTAGCGGGATTGCTGAAGGAACATTTGTGTGTAACAGTTGAAGGTTGGTGACAGCCCCTGAGAATCAGAGAAAGGAAAACGTGAAGAGACGGAAACAATGTATTAAATGTGTCTTCTTTCAAATCTTTCCCTGACCCAATTTTTAATAAAGAAACCGAAACATAATCATTCCTGCTTAATGCTTTCCTTAGTGCTGAATAGTCAACACAACATGGTAAAACTTCTCCGAAAGGGAGCTCATACCATCTCCCACGGGTTTTCCATAGCCTGAGATATCACTAGCCTTTTGAAGCAGAGTTCAAGCCTTTGTGTTATTCTAGGTCCAATCACCTGAGATGAAACTCTCAGTCACATCTGAAAGTAGAGTGAGTCTTATGGTGAGTCAAGGTTGCATGTGGGATCTAGCTATTGGAAGGATTCGGAGGCATTTTTGCAGTTGGATAGTTTTTATGATACTGGTGGGAGCAATTTTTATTTTTTTACCCCTTTTGTTTATTCATGTTTATTTTATTTTATTGCTTAGAGTGCAAACCTAGCTCCAGAGCAGCAGAGTGGTTTACAAAAGTAGGGTGCCAGGACTGGGCTTGTCATTTTGCACTATAGCACAGTAGGTTTGGTGGAGAGAGAGAGAGAGATCCGTATTTGTCTAGCCCATTTTTTTTTGTTTTCGCGGAACTGGATAATGGTGCGGGTATTTCGAAGTCTCTGCTGGAATTGAGTTCCAGATGGTTGTGGCATGGTAGGAGGTCTGCTTGCGAGTCATCTCTTTACAGGCTGGCTTAGACTCCATCCTTATGATAGCTTTGCTACGTGAGGTGTAAGAGCCTCTAGTGGTGTGGAGGTTAGCCCCCATGTAGGTTGTTGTTCCGTTTGAGACTGTTTTGTAGGTGGTACGGAGCTATGTGATTTTACCAAACTGAAAAGTTTGACTCCCAAAAGTCTGTTTTTTTTTCGATTTTCCGCAAATATATATGTGGGGGGAGACCCCCAGAAACTCCCCACATTACCCCAATACAGTTGTTATTCACTCTACCCCCCAACATATATATATGCGGAAAATTGGGGGTCGCACTTTTGGGAGTAGGTTATTTTGTACAATAATACCAGGTGATATATGCAGTTTTGAATCTGATCCAGCGGGGAGCTTGCTCAGTGTTGTAGATATATATTCAAACTTGCGGGCACCTGTCATGGGGCGGGCTGAGGCTTGGTGGGCTGCTTTGAGGGGGTCAGGTTTGTGGCTGGAAGCCCAATAAGGTGGCTGTTTCCCCGTCTATGTGTGAGATTCTGTGGGCTTGGACCACCATGAGGAAGTCATGCAGGGGAATGAAAGCTTTGATTCTGTGGAGTCTGAGGAGCTGTAGTTATGCAGTTTTCAGTTTTTTGGTTATGTGATTTTGGACAGAAAGGCTACTGTGACCAACAAAGCCCAGGCATTTGGCAGCTTGCCAGCTGAGGGTTGAATCCTTCCAAGTACATGCGTGTGTAGTTGTACACCTTTTTACTTTTTGTGCATTGAGACTTGTGTGGGAAAACTAAAATTATAATAATAATAACAATAATAATAATAATAATGTGTGTTCTTAAGTAGGGATTCAAGATGGATTTCTCCTGCTTCTAAGCACTGCAATACATTTCTGAACCTCAGAAGGATGAAGGCCTGAGTGGTTTCTGCAGTGATTCGATACTGAGAAGCGTAGCCTGGCCCCTTGCCTACGGCAAGCACTTAACATGCAAATTATCCACTGAGACAAAATGGAAAGTTAGAAATTGAAAGGAGCCAGCTGCTTCATTAACTTTTTGGTTCCTCGTCTCTGGAAGAAGCTGGTGAGGAGGTAGAGTTGGTGGATGTGGGAATAGCAGCAGCGATGGGGCAAAGTATTCGTTTGGTGGTGACATAGAAGTCACAGCATGTTTGCTGCTGTTGATACACAGATCTATGTTCGGCTAAGAGAACCCTTGGAAGCAATGGACAGAGTGCTGGCAGTAAAATTAAAAGTTGGATGCTGACCAACAAGCTTCAACTCAATCTAACTAAAACAGAGATCATACTATTTGGAACTAAGACAAAAATCACAAATATTTCACAGTATACATCTTGCCCTGCACTTTATGGGGTCCCAGTATCTTTTGCATCCAAGGTAAGGAACCTCGGTTGTATCTGGCAGACAAATCAAGGCTGTAATTTACGGGTAAACGAAATTATAAAATCTGTGTACTACTACCTTAAATTGCTGAAACCTCTGCTGCCACTTGTTCTATATAAAGATCGTCACTTGATAGTTGGTTCATTGGTGAACTCCAGATTGGATTATTGCAATGCCCTGCTAATGGGCATCCCAAAATGCCAATCCCAGAGCCTACAGGTCACTCAAAATGCAGCCGTTAGGCTGCTCTACCCACTACTGAGTAGGTCATCCATCTCACAGTTCAGGAGAAATCTCCATTGGCTACCAGTTCAGCAAAGAGTCCTGTTTAAGGTAATTTGCCTGGTCTTTAAGTGCCTTACAGGAACTGCTCCTATATATCTTTCCTCCAAAATTGTCCCTTACCACCCAGTTCACTGTTTACGATCCTCAGGACAACATCTTCTAACGATCCCACCATCAAGGTCGGTTTCCTGGGGCGATAGAAGATTCTCTTACGCAGGTCCCCGTGCCTGGAACTCCCTGCCACTTGATCTTAAGAAAATTGAAACTTTCGGCGAATTTAGAAAAAAGCTTTTCTTTTTGAGTAACTGCCCATGATGTATCTGGTTCCTGATCTGTACTATTAAATCACCTGTGCCCAGATGCAATTCTATTGCTTGGTTCCTTTGGTTATGCGCGATATAAATGCTAAAATATAATCAAATCAGAATGTTGACATGCCCAATGCTATTAGGCATGCCTCTGTAAATTGCCTTCTGTGAGGAATTGCCATATGGTAAGGGTGGAGAAGCTAGCCCTGCCTTGTTCCAATGTTGATTTAATAATAAAAGGATTCAGGCAAATTCATCTTAGAAAGGGTGGTCTACTAATCAGACCCCCTTTCAGAATGCTCTATGCCAAAAGCATAGGGTACACCTGCGTCCTGATGCATCAGTCTTCCTGGTCTGCAGGTCAGCTATCTATTGGCATAAAGCAGGTTTAAAGGTCATAGTTGCTCTGTTTGACAGTTGCAGTGACAGCAAATTCACTGTAGACCAGGGGTTGGATTTAAATATGTGTCTCTGTTCCAAAACCATAATTAATCCTTTATAACACGCTTAATACCGGGGAGCAATCTCTAAGTTCAGGACCGGGATTTGAACCTGTGTTGCTTTATGTTGCCTGGTTTCCAAGACAACGTGTTGCCCCTGAGCTATCCTCATGGCCCGGGATAGACTACTGCTGGTGGCAGAGTATGATATGATATGATATGGCATTTATAATGCGCCTATACACAAGTGTTTCAGTAATATTGAAATATAGAGTAATATTGAAATATAAGCCATAACTTTGTTTTGGTATTGTGGCTAGTAGTCTATATAATTGTTGTATCCATAGCAGATCTCTATCACACACTTGGCAACACTGAGAGCCCAGGCGAGCCAGGGAATGGTTGGGTGTGTTCTATTCAGACTATTGGTTTCTGCACAGCTAGCAGGACAATGGACAGGAAGTTTGTGCCTCTCTTTTATCCTTTGTGAGGTCAGGGAACATCTCTCTTTAGCTCAGGAGGTTCTTAGCATAGGACCCCTTGGAACCAGCTTAAAGGAGGCACACCCTAAACAAAAGGGCCAGCCTCACACAAGGGCTTTGAATACCAGAGGAACTTTGAAGTTGAAGGCTTGAGAATGGGGCGAGATTACATAGGAAGGCAGAGCAGAAAGGAATGGAGGAAGGGTTCCTCAATCTTGGTTTTATGTGGGTTTTTCTTTTCTTCCATTCTCTCCCACATCCTGCACAGCACTTTGGGCATGATGCAAGAAGGCAAAAGCCACTTAGTTCCATAACAGTGATTGGACCCCGTAAAGCAGACTTGCTTCCATCTAACCCAGGGTGACCTTTTGCCTTTTAAGGAAGGGGTCTCTTGATAGAGCTTCAAGGGCTCCAAGAGGAATTCTTTTGGACCCTGGTGTGAGAACAGTCCCTGTTGCCATTCCCCAGAGCAAATTGGGGGTGAAATCTGTTGAGCCAAGACCAGCCTCTCTTCCAGCTGCACTGGTACGCATGCCTCTCACTGGAGATGTACGACTCCTGCCGGTGCTAGCTAGCCTGCCAAGGCAGAGTGAAGAGAACAATTACTAATCTTGTCCTCGAGCCCCTGCATTCGGACTCAGGGCACCAGAAGAAGCATTGTACCATGTCTTACCATCGCCAACCGCATTCAAGCACCTTCAAACCAGCAGAACCTGTGATGCTGCTTTTGGCCCTTCTTTGAACCTCTTTGATCCAGTGTTGTTTGCCTTCATTGAACTGGTTTGATGCTGCATCATACCAAGAAGAGCACATTGCCTATTTGTCTCCAACAACTAGCTCACAACTGCTGATGACTTCCAACCATTGCCTCAAACCTCGCATAAGACCATCAGGATCACATAATCAAACCGCCGGACCTCGACTTCAAATGCTCTAAGTATCCCATCAATCACTGGCCTGACCCAGCAGTTACCAAAGACTTAAACTCACTCAGTCTTCGAAATAATCCTATGGAACCTTCCAAACTGCATTGCTCAAACGCTGCTTTCGAACCACACCGAGCAAACACTTCAAACTTACTCAATTCCAGCTCGATTAGCTTCATCCAAACATGGTTTGACCCACAATCCTGAATCCTGATTTGACACTGTCGAACCACTAGGAACTGTGAAAGATATTTTTGAGAGTCCTGAGCCTCTTGCTCCACTTCTAACCCGTAGTGACTGCTAAGACACCCATATGCACCTTTTCGAACAAGACATATCCTTTTTGGTGACATTGTTTGGTTTCCATGTGTTAAAATCGTGGCAAAAATTGCCGTGGCTACAAAATATTGCAGCGAAAATACAGTGGTTTTGCCACCGCAATCCATGTAATGTATGCAGAGGACACCCCCGGAACCCCCAGACCCATTATATCATTTAAGGGGAGCGGGGAAACCCCCGCAACCCCCGCTACCCTTAAATGGTATAACGGGTTCACCTTTACCAGGTCAAACCACAGCATTTGTCCTGCAATTTTTTGTATAGGTGACATTTGTGCCATGATTTTATCACTGCATACCATTGTTTGTGATTTATTGCCTTTCACCCATGCCATAATACCCTGTTCTTTTCACAGCGGTGGGATTTTGTTAGTGTTTTTATTGACATTTGGTATGTTTAAATAAAGTTTACATAATTATAGAACTTTGATTGGCCCTTACATTACTTTGGACTGTTGTACTATTTCTGTTTGGGTTGAACTATTGCGTGAACATGCTTTATATACTGGCATATGCTGTAGGCTGAGAAGACAGTTCTGTGCACTGTTTGTGACTCTTCATGTTCTAGCATACAAAATTGATTGCAAACTGTGTGGATTTCTACCCGGTTTTTCAGAGATAGTGCCACAAAATGCACTATTTCAACCATTATTTTAAAAAATGGTCCCGTCCGAGGCACCCTTGTTTGGTTTTTGGGCTCTCTTGCTGCAGTCAGTCGCTCACACATATTAGACACATACATTTACACCCTACCAGTTCAAAAACTCACCAGCCGACATTTCCCAAACTGAAACCCCAATTGGCGAGGGAGGGTTCCCCGGTAAGTCCCTTGGTCCCCAATTAAGCATCCCAAAAATAAACCAGAAGAAGCCACAAAATGTAGATGTGCAGCTGAGCTGCAAAGTCGACATTCTCGCCTTCCCTCTGTTGATACAGTATAGTGGCCCATTGCATAATCTAACGGGAACATGCATCTAGCCGTTGGGCATACGAACGGGTTTATTTTATACCTGTTGTAAATTGCACTTAAGTGCAAGAGGTGCCCTTAATACAGTTTTCGTAACTTCCAAAACAGAGTGAAAATATAAAGATTAAAACACAGAGGAAGTCGACTTTATGGTCCACGTTGGAAAACGTGTAATTGCCTCCTAAAAATCACAATTGCGGGAGGCATTTATAACATATTCCCATAAACTCTGTCTGCTTTTTCCGGGTGGTAATTCATGTGGACTATATATGAAAACCTCATTCTGGTGGGAATGCTGCTGTATTTCCAGGCATCATTGGTTACGCGAGCGGACATGCAAAGCCTTCTCCACCTTCCTAGCCACCAAAATCTCCTAGATCGGGAAAAGTGGCAGGAAAAGTCCACCACTTTCTAATTCCAAGTACTTTTTCACCATTTAACCGAGCCTGGGTTCAGGAAATTACACACACTTCTTCTTACACAAAGGGCCTCATCATGAGTTTGTTAGGGAGAATTCTCACACAAGTGCTAAATTCCCTCTACCTTATAGCCCTCCAGCTCTTTTGCTATATTTTGGGGCTTTGAACTTTCCATTTTAAATGTGTTTTGCTTGTGTGTTCTTTGGTTATGGTGTTTTAAACAAACTCCATAGGCGTCATCTTTTTACTGTGTGTCACCCAGCACCTTTAGTGCAGTGGCACAGGGTTGTATTTTCAGACTTCCCACTTTAAACTCTGTTTTCTGGGACTGACTACTCTCTACCAGAACATGTAAAGTTACCATTGAATTTACTAGTTTTTTTTAAATTTACAGACTCAGTACACCCTATCTTCCAATAGAGTACTGGAGCGGTTAATAGTTATCCCCTTTTGTCTGATTCTCATGGAGCATTGTTATGTTCCCCTTTCTCTAAGATTAGGCTGGTGGCAGTGGTATGTACCATTTTTATTCTACCGCAAACTATGAAAATAGCCTCAGTACCGTTAGAGGCTGTGGTCGTAGCCTCGAACTCCAACCCGGTAATCCACATTTATTTTAACTTGTTTCTGGTCGAGTTATGTTGCCATATTTATTTGTAAAGGTCTTACTTGTGTTTTACCCTGCATGCCAAACCAGATTTGGTTCCTTTGTTCGCCGTCCTTTGGTGGGCTTCTGCACAGAAGCCCTCCTTAGGCGCCTGAGTGGGCAGGATGTGAGGGAGGGGTTTGAGACCCCCTGCACAGGGCCTCATTGGAGACCCAAGTCACACTCTTGTTTGATTGGCTAGGTGGCTGCCCTGCCAGGACAGCCACCCTGCTGTGTGATTGACAGCCAGGCTGTGTGATTGGGGGATTTGGTGCATAAAAAGCCAGTCTCTGGGACTGGAAGGCAGAGTCGCCACTGGAACAAGAGAACCAGCGAGAAGCTGAAGGAAGACGACTGCTGCAACTACTGGACACCCGGTGAAGCCCTGCTGCAGGTCTGAATCGCCTGAAACTTCGACGACAGCAGAGATCTCCAAGGAATCTTTTTCCCTTCAGCTTGGTGGGAACAACCAGCTCGCCAAACGCCAGTCACCGGTCCTCATCCTGGTCGAATTTGTGGTGCATTGCTGCAGCAGATTGGATAGCCAGTGGGAAGAGAACAAGTTTGGGTTTTAAGGAGCGCACCTTTTATTCATTGTTTTGCTCCGCTGCTGGCTTCTTCCCTGGGCAGTGCAGGACCATCCAGACGTCCTCCTTCTTGTCTCCACGGCAGTCACTTCAGGAACCGTGAGCCTGCAGGATCTGCCAGGAACTTCTGCCTCAGCTACAGCATTCTTCTTCTTCTTTTGAGGTATTGTGCAAACTCTGACGTTCTTTCCGTTCGACTGCGGTGAAAGTGTTTGAAATCTTTCGCCTCTGCGAAGGCTTGTCCTTCTCTTCTCCTTTAAATAACTTTTCCAATGACAAACTTCGTTTTGAACTCTTAGAAAAGACTTAACTGCAAACTGCTCTGAACTGTGTGATCCTCTGCAAAGACTCTGAACCATTAATATTGGCCCGGACCTATTGACTTGAATCCTAGTTGTAGTAGCATTTTCTAGATTGCACTGCCTATAACTTGTTGGTGCTGTTGATTTGTGATAACTTTGTCTTTTCTCCCTTTTAAATCACTGGAGTGCCATTTTTCTCACACTTCATTTTGAGCTTAACTTGTCCAGAATTGATTGGGTGTTATTGTAGTAAATTAAGACTGTGATTTTCTGCTGCTTTATAATAGTGAACCTTTATAACTGATGTGTAAATAAATGTATATTCTTTTACTCAGAAACCTTGAATCAGTGTTTGTTTGAACCATAGTAATTGCTGTCCTTTGTGTAACTTCTGATTCTGCTCACTTTACTCTTGAAATAAGTCTGGCTGCTCAGCCATCACTATTACTTTACTGTGTAGTACAGGCTTGTACCAAAGGTGAAATTGTACTTACATTAGTAGTCTTAATTGTGTGTGGTGTTCCCAAAGGGTACAGAGTTGGGTCCTATCCCGGCGGTAAATCAGTCGGAATACCGCGCAACACAATTGTCATTACTGACACTTGGTACAGCAGTGGCGATTTAAGTCTCCATTGGGAAATTGTCGGCGCAATTACTGCAGGGGTAATTGCGCCGAAAATGGCCAGAAAATCAGCTCAGAGATGGAGGTGAATTCTCCAACTTTCCCCCAAACGCGTAATTGGGCAGTGTAGTAATGCGGCGGTAACGTTATTATCGCCGCATTTTGTACTACACACCCCAAATCCTGATGATGCCCCATCTCGTCTTCCAATCAGCCAGCCAATCTTTTTCCTGCGCCTGGGCCATACTTACCAGCTGGCCGCGTGGGTGGGCCTGCCTGCACTACCGCCTCAGCCTGGCAGTCTCCTGCTTCTCACCAGCCACTAACAAACACAAGCGCTATGGCTTTCCTCACTTCAAGGTTAGCCAGGCGCCAGGCTCACCTTTCCGCCACTGTAATAATTCTAATTATGGACATGGACGGGCCAGCTCACCTTGAAGGCCGCTTTCTGCGCGGTTTCAGTTTCCCCAAGGAGCTGGCGATAAGCGCGCAGGCGAGGTCAAAGGAGCCGCGCAAAACTACTGTGTTTCACGGGCTGTGCGCCTTGACACCGCGGTGCTGGGGAAACAGATTAGCGCAATTGCAATTAGCTAATTGGAATCCGTGCATTTAATCTTTGCTGCTCCGTAAATGAGAGTTTACCAAACGTGGACGCAGCACTTTTTAATACAACGTTATCCCCGGCAACAGCAGCGCTATTACTGTCACCTTTATAAATAGCGTGTCTGCGCCGGCACCCCAGAAAAGCGTACGGATTAGCGCTCGAAGCGGGTTATAAAGTGAGGGCCAGTGACTTCAGAGGGACAGCTGCGCTCAGAATGACTCACTGGGAGTGGGCGCTGGCGTAGCACACATGTTTGCACAAAGGTCACAGAATGTGCACCACTCGCCTCATTGCCTTGCACAGTGGAACATACACTAAGCAGGTTTCTGATACTTTTAACCAGCTATAACCCCGTGCCCCCATCCCCCGTCTTCAGAGAACAATATCTAATCAGCCACACTATCACGAGAGAGGGTTTAGATTCTATTAAAGACACATATGCACGTATTACATATTAGAATGTCCTTTCACTACCAGCCAGCAGCAAAGAAAATACCATTTTTTTTAAAAAACAGTAGCACGTTTTTTCAAACACATGAAAGAAGCTGCCAACCAAATATGGAGGCCAAGTTCACGCCCCTTCACTGACCAATAAGAATTTGCCCACTCGCGTGAATCTGCGTGACATCATCAGCCAGGGAGAACATGTACCAGAGAAGGACGGCGACCGACGCTGCTGGTATATGGAACGCCAGCAGCTGAACGTTGCTCGAAGAGCATTGTGGGTAAGAGGATCTAGTTGAATCTAAACCTCCTCTCGTGACACTGAGGGAGATGAAGCAGCCACACAGATTTGCACTGGGGAAAGCCAGGAGCAGACTTGAGGTGCTCAGGACATCTCCGGATTTCCTCCAGCATAAGTCTTTGTGATTCAGTTCCCTTATGACAACGCGTAATGCTTCCTATTATGCAAGGCCTTAGGACACATTAGGTAATATGCGCTCAATGCGCATGTGATAGAACGTCTTCACAGTTGACTCCCATTAGCAACCATTTACCTTAAGAATGTCCTATAACTTTCTGCCTAGGAAACGTGGTCTCTCCAGCTGACTGCATCCCAGAGGTAGTCATGGCAGTCATCCGCTCAACAGCCAACTCACTGAACATGCCAGAGTGGCGGAAGACACTGGAGGATGTGAGATGCTGATTACGATCGGAAATTAGCAACTGGGTGGTTGGTGAGGTTCTGCGAGCAACAGATTTCTGTTCATAACCTTGTCTAGAGTGAAACACATAGCGTTTCTGATCCTCTGGGAAAGATCGATAAGAAGTTGAAGTGGACATAGTTATTTTTACATGTGATGAAAAAGGTCACTCCTTTTGGTGAAGACACTGAGGCAATAAGCCCCGAGACGGCGGGCCATTACCACCTAAGGTAATGCCACAGGCATTACCGAGGGCGGTAATGGCCCGCCATCGAGGAGCTTATTTCCATTAGTACCCCGGCCCGTTAGACCAGGGTACTCATTATTTTTTCCTGGCTGCAAGAGGTGTTGCATTTCACAGCCGGAAAAAAAAAATGTTTTAAAAAGTTACAAAACATATGGCCGCCGTGGACAGAAAACGTAGTCTGTTTTCTGTTTCCATGGCGGCCATAGTAAAGAAAATGGCCGCCATGGAATGGGATAAGGGAGTACGCATAGTCCCTTCTCCCTTTCCATGGTAGCCACTCACTTACATTGAAAAAGAAAATGGCCACCTTGGAAAAGGGAGAATGGACTACGTGTGGTCCCTTCTCCATTTTCATGGTCACCTGAACAAAAAAAAAAAAGAAGACGACCGGCGCATAACAATAGTGTACCCGGTGCGCGATGCAAGCAAGTGCGTCCACGGAATTACACTTTGGTATGGCTCGGAAATGAGCCAATCCACATGAAGTGTATCCCGTGGATTCGCCACGCCAGGTACTAATGAACTGTCAACAACGGAAAAATGTTTAATAGAGGTAAGGCATAAAAAGCTCTTAACGTAGCTATAACTCGATGAAAGGTAAGAACATCACTCTAAGGCCATGTTTCAAACAAGCAAAATACATTAACATCCCTTAAAACTGCAGGTGGAACCCCACGGAGTGTTAATTCATTGCCTGCTCGATCAGAAACTGTTGTCCATTTGGATCACCCTGAACCATAACATTACTTGTGCATCTGAAGCTATTGAGTGTTCTGTGAGGTTTATTCTCCCTGAACAGAGAGACCAAGAATCTTGCCACTTCCACCAGAGAAAATAAAACAGAATCGATGTGCTGATCATGCATCGGTCCATTTCAACAGACGAATAGGAATCTGTGTATACTTGGTACAAGATTCCTGATGACCTGCAAAACAATCACCAAAGGTTTTGGCAAAGATCAGGAAGCACTAAAATCTTCCGGGCCATCATCGAAGGGACATGTTACCCTGAAGCAGTAGTTCATGGAGTTGATCCCTCTGGGATGCGAGGGAATGTGGAAGTTAGCAAAACAACAGAACAGTTAAAACAACAACACAACTTCATAAGGTATAATAAATAAATCAGAAGCACATATTAATCATACACACAATATAAAAATAGTCCAATACTATTGCATATCATATCACATCACAACACTTAGAAAAGGGCCATTTTGTATGAGCTCCTCCAAATCCATGCACAGTACATAAAACACGCGACTGGAAAGGTCACAGCAATATTGGATGTTGACTTGCAAAAATTTGTGGCAGCTTCAACATTTCTAATCAAATGGTTGTTCAACCAATGATTCAATCTTAAATCTCTGTTTAGAGGACATAAAAATTAAAAGTGATACAGGGTCTCTTTTACTGATGTGCATATCACCAAACCGTTGTTCGACAAGTTGGATAGACTGGGCGTCACCTACACTAACTATGCAGATGACACCCAGATCCTCATCCCCCTTTCGGGCAACTATGTAGCGGACTCGGTCTTGGTGAATAAGATATGCATCCTCATTCAGGTATGGATGGCCTCACATGGCCTATGCCTGAACGACGACAAAACTGAGATACTGATCCTAGGCTCTGACTCCAACATAAAGAAACTAAGCCCAAACTACGCATCCTTCAACCAACATTAATAACAATATCATCAAGGTGATGCCCATAGTACAAACCCTAGGATTCTACCTGGACTCCTCTTCCACCCTCAAGAAGAAGTCAATTCCCTTGCCTCTACAACAGCCTATACTTGCAAACTTATCCGAGCCTCTAGACCATTTCTGTCCAGTGCTAGCTGTATCACCCTGGCCAATGCTCTCATAATGTCCAGATTAGATTATTGCAATGCCCTATATTCTGGAGCCAACAAGTATGTCAAAAACAAACTTAAAAATCTGCAAAACAATGCCTTGAGAGCAGCACTGAACATCCCTACAGAGAGCATATAACGAAATTCAGAAAAGAGACTCATTGGCTAAAAATAAAGGACAGAATCTTCCTTAAAACAGACCCTCTCACTTCAAAATGCATGAACTGTTGAGCACCCCCTATCTGTCTGAAAAAATCACTATGAAAACAGCCACCCGACCTACACGATCTGCCAACACATCCTTACTCGAGATTCCTAGATTTAAACGGGCCAAGGCTGGAGGAACTAGTTTCCCAGTCAAAGCTGTGTAATCGTGGAATACGCTCCCACTCGACCTCAGACTACCACAACCTTACACCAAATTTAGACATAATACACTCAAATGGCTTCGCTTCAATGACTCCTAACTGCTTCCACCTTCTCTTTACTGCTACCCGACCCACTAGACTGGACCCCGGCACCTGACCTGCACTCCTTAATGGCAGGTTTGTCTATATAGCACACGCAATCATATGTTATGCACTGTCATGTAGGTATGTATGTATGTAGATCTATTTGTCCCTTGACACGCTAACTATATGTACTGCAATGTATGTATGCATGTAATGTTATTTCATCTGCGGTAAGCACTGTAACTAAGCTTCGAGACTTCCTGTACTGCTGCGCCCAGCTAACCAAGAGTTTGGTGCGCATTATCAAATCAATAAATAAATAAACAAACAAACATAAAAACATGGGGTAGCTACCAAAAGAATGCATAATCTAAACGTAATATAAAGAGATCTTGCATAATGTGGTTGAATGAAATCCAGGTAGCCCTCGAACCCTGGTGCATTTCTACACAAACAATATTCTCGCAACAATCATAATTTCTGACAATACTCAGCCATTTGGGAGGATACTTAGTTGGCATACAATTTTATTTTACTGGTAATTTAATACTGCGATTTATACTGGTGGGTTTGACACAAAATGCATTGACATCTACGTTTTTTAACGTCAGCTTTACATGTTTACACCACTGCAACTTAGAACTCCCAACCCAAGAAAAAGGTCAGACGTACGCACAGTGATCGAAGCGAGTGGGAACGGTCGGGAGCTGTGTTAAATTACTTTTATTTTTTTTTTCTGTTTACCATTCTTGTACTTTTACGACCATATTCACTGTTCGATATAGAGGATTTGTCCATTCATGTCCGTGTGCAAGTGTAAAGTTCTAATAGGAGCCTTAGTTACTAGTCACTTAAGCTATTGCAATGCCACAGCCACAAACACCTTGTTACATGTTGCACTGGGCTTCTGCCTACCCTCTCTCCCCTGCCGAGACCACAGTTCCACTACATTTTTCAGTGCACTTCTACCACTGATTGTGCCACTGTATTTACTTATCATAGGGGAGGTCCACAATCGCAATCAATACACAACAGATTTAATGTTTAAGTCATATGAGACGCTATTCAAATCAAGTTTGATTTTAAGTAAAATATTCTGAGTGTTCCTAGGAAGACCTACCACGCCCTTTAAAAACATATTGCACATTTTCGTAATTTTCATCGAATTTGAGTGGCCCCCATAGTTCAGAACAAAAGCTAGATGAAGAGCAAGCCTTGGCTTTATAAATACTCCTGGAAAGAGTAACAGTTCCATTACCATGATTACAAGCAAATCTGCATAAAAGCATGGCATTATCGTTCCAATATGAGGCCGGATTTCTCTAATTGTTCGGCCCACAGACCCTATTAATCCTACCACCCAAGTAATCATGGCTGGAGACTTGCTCTATCATTGTTCCCTCAAAAGAAAGGGACAGTTTGGGTAATTGTTTCTGTTCATAGAAATAGCCTTGGTCTTTAACAAATTAATCTCCATCCCATTGTCTTTACAAACGTTATGAAATACTCGGAGTTGCTCACTCAGGCCCTTGGGTGTTTTGGAGATCAATATAGTGTTGTCTACGAACAGAAACATCAAACTTAATTCATGTTAGGGTTGCCTGCTGGTGTGCTGTTCCAGGGTCTATGTCATCATCAGAATGTAGGCTGTGAGTGTGGAGTGTGAGGTTAGAATGTTTGGAGTTGAATTGGTTCTAACCCAGGCAGGTACAATATGTGAGCCTGGGTGGTGGGAGCCAGTGGGCTCTTGTCCCTTATCCTCTTGATATCTCAATGACTTGATGACATCTGATCCTGTAACTAAGAAGCTAATGAAGGAACCACTAAGAGTACCTGGTCTGAGTATCCTGAGTATCCTTGATGAGTGAACCCTATGACCAAGGGCTGGTCATAACAATTCATCACCCAAAGATGGATCATCTGTCATTCCAACTGTGACAAGATGTATTATTGCATTGATAAACAGACAGAAGAGAGTTGGTGCACGGCACAACCTTGCCATACTTCCTTCTGCACCGGAAGGGCCCTAGTTGTATCTTCAGATAAGTTCTATCGCCTCATTGCTTCATTATTGGTGCATAAAATACTGATTGCTTTTAGGAATGGAAATGACACCGCTACAAAGTGTGCGGGATTCAGTCACATAGATCTTCGTCTTCCTTAGCCTTACATATTTTATTAAAATTAAATACAGTGTGAAACACTGGCTTTCAGTATTTAATTCACAGTCGACCCAAAACACTTTCTGTATACATTTTGGGATAATCTCAGCCTGGGTCCACGATTCCAGCACCATAGAGTCAGTCGCTATTGTATTAAACAAACAACAGAAGAAAAGGCCCCGTATCTCGATATCTGTCATGGTGCATGCCCCCAAAACCCTGAAACCCGCGAGCCCAGCCCAAATTCTGGATTCCTTTGGGACTTCCCAGGCCCCAGCTACGCTCACCTGGGCTCAGTCCTGGCGCCGCTGGCGCCAGGTTCATGGTAAGGGTTAAACACATGGTCCATTTATTTGGCTCTGAGATGCTGAGCCATTCAGTACAGGGTGTGGCTTGGGACTACTTTACCAGAGAGACAGGATACGATGAAAGGGACTATTTTCCTGGAACTACTTTCAAGGCTATTTAAACTGCACCTTGCAAACTGAACACGCTTCGCGTTAATCTGCACTCCTGCAGCGTAACGCTCACCGTATCAGTTCTTGCTTCCTTTCTGCCACGCCTGTCCAGAGTCTTCTATCCATCGGCACCTGTAAAAATAGAAGAACAAGAGTTATTCACGCATTGAAGGCCTTACCTGCAGAACATCCGGACCTCCCCTTTACGCTGATCCAAAGGCCGCCGCATCTGTAGAAGATCAGAACAGAAGGTCCCCTCTCAGGTAGTGACGCACCTGACTCGGCCTCCTCCAGGAACTCCAGCGAGCAGTTCTCCATCCTTCTGCATCACGCTGCATCTCGACACCGTCAGTCGGACCTTCCATCTTCTTCCTGGAAAAGCGCCACACCTGCCGAACAGAAAAGACAAAGCAGGTTAGTCACACACAACAAGAAGGCTAAAATAAAGCAAACTATTAGCACATCTCGCACAGCGCTCTACTTACCGGCAAGAATCCTGCACATCATTGTCAGGAGAGTCATCCATCATCCGAAAACCGCTTTTGTGCCGCACCTGAAAGACAAAAAAACGAACATTAGATATCTTGCAGGCAAGGATTTAAGGCAGCTATTTAAAGGAGTTATTGGAATAGAGACGTACCTGCTTACTCCGGTCCATCCAATTCTGCAACCTCCATCGGATCAGTGAAGTAACTCGATCCTGGAACTACAGAGTTACCGCACCCCTGCCAGAGAGTGTGCAGGACGGAGAGCTCACCCATATAATAGACAAGGTGAGCCAGGGAAAGAGAAGAATAACAAGGAAGGAGGTGAAAACCAAAACCAGCTCCACACAGTTGGCTAATATCTTGTTTCAACTTGCAGACGAACATCTCCTGAGGCAAGACAGAAGGGAAGACGCAAGCAGGCCCTCATTAAGCAGAACAACACCAGTGCAGACATCATCCTTCGCACACGGGCACGTGCCCATTGAGACCAGGTGATGTGACAATATCTTCCTTATAGATATCAACTGTGATTTTGTCTAAACCCTTTTTTTCTGTGATTGGATCACCAAGTTAATCTCCTCCAGGATGAAGTGCAAGGGCTTGGTAATTGTGCTTCCAACAGTGAGAATGCTACCACTGCTTAGGTCTGAAATCGGAACAAGAAAAAAGTGTCTATTTCTAAAGACACTCCCGTCCCCTGCACACCATTAAAGCTGATACAAAATCAGTCAAAACACTCTTTGAGTTTTTACAACACTGTAATCAAGTTCTTAAGAGAACAACACAAATAATTACATCCAGTAACTTCTGGTTAATATTTGAATATAAACATGTAATAGAAAGAAAACAACGGCCATCATGAAAAAAGAATATATACAATGTTCTTGTGATGAGATGAAGATTCAAGCTCTATGCGTTTCGGGGGACCACCCCTTCTTCAGGAGCAAAGTAATCTGTAATCACATATATATATACAAAGATATCCATCAGCCCATTTTCCAACAATTTTTAAATGTACCTAAACAGTTTAATGCAAAAATTATTTTTAGACCAACATACCCAAGCTACCACTGAACTTTTGCAAGTGTAAAGATAATATTAAAGCGCACACTATCTTGATGCATAGTGTAACCAAAATTACATATGGTGTGACTCCAAAAAGTAAAACCGAAAGTGAAACATGTGATTTAACTCAGAAGAGTCTAAAATAAGGCAAATACAGTAAACTAGCCCTTATGATGTACCTGTAGGGAGACGTGCTCAATCACAATATGAAGAGTTAGATTGGCCGAAAATACCAACTTCTCAGACTTTTATCTGTTCAAGGTGGACACAGATACCCACCAGGGGAAATCCCATGTGTTGTATCTAATCTGAAGTAGCCCGCATTCAGTGGATTCTGAGATGTCATGTTTTTTTACCAGCATTCCAATGTTTGTGCTGAGCGGCTTTTGTACTCTGCACTTTAGAGACATGCACACATCTTTATAGGTTTTGCAAAGAAATTGATCTCAGCTACCGGAACGTTGACCGTAGTTGTGCTAGTTCCATGGATAGTGTGTAAGCACTCCCTTCAAGCATGTTACATGAATATTCCCTCCAATGTACAGCACTTATACGCTAATTAGGTAAGCATCTCATTTAGATCATAGTCTGGTGGAAACATCGTTAGACCGTGTTTCTATGTATTCAACTCCTTCTGCATTTTTTTTGTAGAGCACTCTCAGAATCCACTGAATACGGGCTACTTCAGATTAGATGCAACACATGGGATTTCCCTTGGTGGGTATCTGTGTCCACCTTGAACAGATAAAAGTCTGAGAAGTTGGTATTTTCGGCCAATCTAACTCTTCATATTGTGATTGAGCACGTCTCCCTACAGGTACATCATAAGGGCTAGTTTACTGTATTTGCCTTATTTTAGACTCTTCTGAGTTAAATCACATGTTCACTTTCAGTTTTACTTTTTGGAGTCACACCATATGTAAACTTGGTTACACTATGCATGAAGATAGTGTGTGCTTTAATATTATCTGTACACTTGCAAAAGTTCAGTGGTAGCTTGGGCATGTTGGTCTAAAAATAATTTCTGCATTAAACTGTTTAGGTACATTTAAAAATTGTTGGAAAATGGGCTGATGGATATCGTTGTATATATATGTGATTACAGATTACTTTGCTCCTGAAGAAGGGGTGGTCCCCCGAAACGTATAGAGCTTGAATCTTCATCTCAACACAAGAACATTGTATATATTATTTGTTCATGATGGCTGTTGTTTTCTTTCTATTACATGTTTATATTCAAATGTTAACCAGAAGTTACTGGATGTCATTATTTGTGTTGTTCCCTTAAAAACTTGATTAGTGTTGTAAAAACTCAAAGAGTGTCTTGAGTGATTTTGTATCAGCTTTAATGGTGTGCAGGGGACGGGAGTGTCTTTAGAAATAGACACTTTTTTCTTGTTCATGTATTAAACGAGCTCCGTGTCAGGGCTTGTATTCCCCCCCAGCACTCGAAATATATTTAAGGTTTTTTCAAGAATTTAACAGAGTATCATTACATTGGTGTGCTCCTATTGAACATTATTTTGTTTAGGTCTGACATCGGGCAAATTACTTCAGATTACTCTTTGACTGCACCCTCTAGAAGGCAGAAGGATTATTCTCTCTAAGTGTACCCTTCAGGAGACTCCACCTGCCGCCAGCATACATAATCTTTTTTTTTGGCATTTAGATTTTTATTTTTAAGTCTAAGCCAGCAAATATTATTAATGTCAAGGATGCGAATATCCTCCATTGCCTTAACGAGTTCTCTTTTCGCTTTGTGGCAAACTTGATCATACCAATGAATGTTTCATAGTATTCTTTTTTACAATTGAACAAGGTTTATTAACCAGCAGATAAAAATGCAATGCCACATCCCTAAAGCAATCTAACATCTCCATACTAGAAGAGGGTGGATCGTTAAAAGGTTTTCTAAGATTGGTGTGATGTTGTGATAAATTAAAGGCCGAAATATAGATAGATGAAGGTATGACCACCTCTTCTGATTCCCCGCACACCAAATACCACACTCCTATATCCATTATTAAGATCCTCTTCCAGATTCAAAGGGGTGAGTATTCAAGGGTGCCCGGTCTGTAGTCACTCTCTATCCTGTCATGGCAACAGGGCCTTTTACAGAATTCCAGTTCCACACATCCACCAGGATGTAATCTATGTGTTAGAATGTATTGCCTATTATATAGGTTGGTGATGCTGGTCTAGGGCCCTGCGCTGTAGATAAAATAGCACTCTGGCAGAATGGAGCATCTGCTTGTAATGCCTCCTTATGGGAATAGCTGAAAGATCCACAGAACCCCACACAATATCTTCATTGGTCATGATATCAATTAATGGAACGATTGGTTCAAATTGCATGTTAAAAACACCAAGAAATATTACTAGTCCTTGTCCTCCTGGCCTCTGTTCTTCTATTAATTGTTTTACAGTTTCCATTAATTCTAAACTGGCGTCTGAGCTGGGCCTATTATACATGTTCAGAGGGGGGATTGTAAACCCTGTCTCAATGTATAATAAGGCCACCTGCAGGTCAAGGGAAGATGTTGGTCTTTCTTTTAGTTTGGCATTACGGATAATATTGATCCAAATTAACAAGCCACCACTGGACCTTCTATGTATGTCTTTAGATGCAACAATAACACCGGTTGTATAACCCTGTAGGTGTAAAGGATGAACGGCCCATGACTCCTGAAAGCACACTATTATTCTTCCAAATTAAGTCACAATAAGAATGATTCATTAGATTATTTTCCAGCCCAGCAATGTCCCAAAATAAAATACTAAGGCCTATGAGTGAACTAGGGAGGATACAATCATCCTCACTTGAGAGTCTTGGTAGATCAATTGGGGCACTTGTCAATCAACACCTCCCAGTCCTTGGTTTTCAATCACATCCTGCTCTACGTGATTAGCACATTAGAAGGGTCACTTAGATTTGAGCTGTTTGCACACTGTCCCCATAATGTTTATCATGGGAGGGCTTCTCTTTCACTCTGAACCCATGGAAACTCATACTGGCAACGGGAGGGGTACCCCTGAGCTCTATGTCAGACCCTTTTGCGGGGTATGCTCAGTATCCAATGCTTAATACCCCCTGATATAATCCTTATTGACAAAATATTATCTTGCAACTACTACATTTTACATTATCATCCTATATAATAAAAGGCAGATGTATGTATGTCGGATGCAGTCATCTGCAGTAGAGACTGCCCGCTTTGCCTGTTGTCACCACTAGAGGGTGCTGTTGCATTACGATTACAATGAGATATCCCACATAAAATATGAACACTCTGAAAATGTCTTTCCTTACGCTCTTTGGCTTGTGTACACAGGCTTTCACACTAGTCTCTAATAATAGACTGAAATCCGCTTTTTGTCCGAATACAAACATCGGAAAATCTACTGAAAATTCTATGAGGGTCGGAAACCAACCATGGGATGGCCAAAGACGAGTAAGAACAACTAGGGATGCTTGGTGCATGTGGCTTGGGCCAGGACCCATGGAAACCAGTAGAAGGGCACAAAGTATACCCCTGCTTGAGAACCAAGCATCCAAAGCCAATGTATTGGGGCATGGATAACAACTGAAAAAAGGGTACCTGACAGCTGAGGCAACAAGCAAACAAGTTCACATTAGAGGGACTGCAAAGATAAGTGGAGGAGAGGAAACTGATTGTTTCTAACACTCAATTCCATATGTCTTGAAGGTGCCCTGTGTTTCCATTTGCTACCACAGTAAGCATCCTGGAGGTATCCCTCCTTTTGTCAGGGCTTTTATTTAGACAAAGTGCCAGAAATCCTTTGCCATGTCTGCTAGGCCTAGTATGAGTCCCCTTCAAGCAATTGATGTAACAAACTGCAGACCCATTGTCCATGTGTGGACGGTCCCTACAGATCACCCTTTCTTTTACCATGCACTCCAATGCAAACCAGCGTGTTAGAAGCTGTTTATATGCAGCTGCTGTTCTTCCATTGACCATTTCCCACCCCATGGAAACATCTCTGAAACTATATTCGCAGAAAGACCGATAATCACCCGGCCTGTTCATGCTTCTGTGTGTTCCGACCACCAGAGAAGTTCATCTCAGCAGTCTGAGGATAAGTAGATAACTTGAGAGCAAGAGACATTCTTGCAGAGATGGCTGGCCTTAAGGCATTGGGGAGCTCTGGTGTATAGAGGGACAGAAAATATCGCTTGGATGAAGCTGACAGCATCCCTACCACCCATGGAAAGAAACTAAGAAGTCAATTCTCATATTTCCTTTTAATCCATTATATCTTTTGACATTATGTTCCTACTTAGACTTGAAAGGAAGCACATACACTGCTATGATTCTATGCATATCCCAAAATGTGTATCCTTTGAGTAAGAGGATGCTTTTCATGGAGTTTATGATCGTTCAGGAAGGATACAAGTAGGGAGAAATGTTGACACAGGACTCTAAAGTCCTGAATTTGAGCAATTCGTCTTTGTGGTATTCTAGTATCCTCACCCCTAGCTCTAAGATAGCCTTTGAATGGCTTCAGGAGCGTTGTGAAGAGGCCGACCAATGACAGCCCATAAAGGAGAGATGAAAACTGCCTCCTGAAAACCTGTTATGGAAACTGGAGGAATTCTGGAAGAGGGAAATGATTTGAAACCAGGGATATTTTGACCATCCAGTCACCCTGAATATGTGTGTCACTTGATATATGGATGTCAGCCATTTTTAAATGGTGATGTATGCTAAGCTTTCAGTTTGATTACTGATCGATAACACTCGTCCACTTTGGGAATCACGTAAATTGAACAGAGGATTGGCCGTAGAAGCTGAGTTTCCATTACCCTACACCCTTTTAGAATTATGTATTCGATATAGATCTATTAGAGCTTTGTTTTTCCCAGTGAAAAGAAGGGGACGAGGGAGCAACAACTGGCATGAAGGGGAGTAAACCTTTAATAACAAGAGACTGTTTGCAGGAAACATGATTATAGCTGTCCACCTTGCTAAGAATTGGGTGACTCTGCCCAGGGCTTTAAGTGGGGTAAGAAATCGAGGGGGGGCCCTCATTTGGGGGCGTGGCTTGTGGGGGGCGTGGCCTAAAACGTACGCAAATCGTAAGGTATGCACACACATATATATGCATGTTATATATCTGTGTGCGTACCTTACTATGGTTTGTGTACTTTGCAAGCCATCTTTTCTAAACATAGAAATATGTATTTCTATGTTTAGAAAAGATGGCTTGCAAAGAACACAAACCATAGTAAGGTACGCACACAGATATATAACATGCATATATGTGTGTGTGCATACCTTACGGTTTGCCTACTTTTCAGGCCATTTTTTTAAAAAAACATTTCGGTTTTATAAAAGATGGCTTTGAAAGTACACAATTCAAGCCATCTTTTATAAAGCTTTGACTACGGACAAAATTGTCCGTCGGCAAAGGTTTATAAAAGATGGCTTGAATTGTGTACTTTTCAAGCCATCTTTCATAAACCTCGAAAAATATCAAGGAATCCCCAGGTCCGCCGAGGGTTAAAGACGCCTCGGCGACCTGGGGAAACAAAGGGACAGTAACTGCCTCTGGTGACCCCTCGCGCGAGAGGTCACCAGAGGCAGTTACTATGATTTACAGAAGTGGCAGCCAGGCACAGCATCGCTGTGGTTGGCTGCCACTTTTGGCTTACTGCACAAAAACCCAGACTCATTTAAAAGTGGAAAAGGTCGCTTTAATGTGACAGGCCAAAGCTTACAATCAACGCTTAACTGGCTCCATGGCCTAACAAGCTAAGAGATGTTTGAACAATTAATTAAATAACTTAAAAATTTTCATTTTCCCCCCAACAATTAAATAATTAAATAACCAATTTCCTCCCTAATGATCCCTTGGATCCTCCCGTCTCCTTGCCCCTTTTGCAGGCGTCCCGCTTTCTCCCAGGGGCCATGCCCCTCCAGGCTCAATACCTGTTCCCCCGGGGTGACCTGCTTGTGCAAACAGCGCCACCCCCTCCTTTTCCGTGTCATTCCCCCATTGTGCTTCCCTCCCCCCACATCAAAATGGGCCATGCCCCCGGTGCCCCGACCCACTTCAACCCCCTTTTAAACTCCCCTCTACACCAAACTCCCCCTTCCTATGACCTGCAGCCAGCCTGACCTGCCACATCAGCAACAATATATTACACACAAACTTTCACAATGCCCTGACCTGTCACACGAAACTACCAACCCTGCCCTCATAACAGACCCCAAAGAACCATAAAAAAACTCCCCCTGACATCTAGAAACCCCCCCCTAATCCCGTGAACAATGCACCCCCCCCTATACCATAGATGACATTACCCTAAACCAAAATGAAGGGGTGGGAGGGCCCCCTTCTGCCAGATCGCCTGACTTCATGGCAGGCGCATATCCCGTCGCGGCTGCGTGTGGTGGGACGGGGGCCCCGGCAGGGCCCCGGCTCAGTCCCACTTTTTGGAGACTGCCGGGGCCCGGCCCACTTAAAGCCCTGACTCTGCCACCCAAACCTATGCAGAAAGAAACACACTCATTGACATGATTAACTGTGGGGGGAAAGGAGTTTCCTAAACCTCTATTGTATCAACCTCTCTAGTGGTGTCTCCTTTGAGAAATGATGGAGGCCTGTCCACCACGGGCAGAAAGCAAACCACAGTGGGCATCCCTGGCAAGGCTGGTAGGGCGGGCCGAGCTCTGGAAATAGGGGCCAGTGGGAGGTGCCTCTTCTGCTTTGCTGATCAAACACTTTTCTGATGCTGGTCTGTGCTTTGTTCAGGATTGATCAAATATGGAAATATGTGATGGGGCCTTTAATGAACCTATCCCCAAAAAGAGTGGCCTGTGCTCTAGGCCTTGCTTAAAATGAGCTGCCATGTCATTAAGCTTGGGGACTCCCTACAGAAAAGGCTATGTTGGACTTCCCGAGCAAGCTGATGGAAAAAGGGAGTCCAGCACTTGAGCGACTGCCCATCTTATCATGTATTATGCACCGCACTGTCCTATGTGTGTTCGAAAATGTGGGTTAAAGTCCTAAAACATCCAATGTTCTGTGTTAGCAGTACTTCAGAGCCTTATGAATAACCTTCTTAGCGTGTGTGCCTTTCTTGGATAGAAAAAAATACCATAGACTGGTCAAGCCCAGGTGTCTGCACTGGTGTCCAGTCATTTGGTCGAATTAAAACTGGTCGAATGACATTTGGTCGACGCAATTTGGTCGAAAACCAAAAGGTAAAATATTTTTTTTTAATTATATATTTATTTTTCGGGTTTTCGTTTTAAAAAAAAATGTTTTTTTAGAAAAAAAAGGGGGTTGGGGGGACCCCCCACCAAAAAAAGACCCCCCCCCCAAAAAAAGGAGTGAAAATAAAAAAAAAAAAAAATTCGACCATTTGGTTTTCAACCAAATTGGTTCGACCATTTGTCTGGTCGACCAATTTTTTTCGACCAAATGTCTGGTAACCGTCTGCACTACACTACCCAATAGCTACATATTTACAGAACACTTTTATTCCCAAATCGGCCACATCACCCACACATTTCAACACAATGTTTGCCCCAATTTATCTTTGATACACACCATGCCCCCTCCCCCCTTTCAAATGCTTTTTACAATGTCACCACTAGTTGTCTCCTTCCTATTAAATGGCGGTGGACACCCCCGCAGGTTCATGTGTTGGCCCTGAGAAGAGAAAGAGTGTGATGCATGCATCCTCTCAAGCACAGATAGGTGTGTGCACCTGTCACCTTCTGCAGCAGTAGTGGATGCAGTGTTGAACGCCTACCTGGTGCACCTATGACAGAATTAGGACTATGGCTTGATACTGGTGTGAGCCTCATTAACGGGGTGAGTGCCCCATTAACCGGGGACCCGTAAGTCGACTAGGTCCCAGGATTCAATCCACCCCACTGTCACATTTAATGCATTAAGTAAATAGTACATGTTATACTTGTCGTATTGATTTATTATTTGATTTGTTTTTAGCTACCCCCTACATTTACTTACTTAATATGAATTGTTCTTATTGAGCCCCTGACTCTTTGGTACATATTCGTATTAATATGTTCATTAGTTCATGTTTTATGTGTCTTAAGCTGATGCAGACTATCACAGAAGCATTTCTGTTTCTAATATTAGTATACTAAACATTAGTGCACATAATATATGCAATATTCATACCAAAGAAAGAGAATCAGGGTTTGAAGTTACTACAGTACCTGCGGATCATGAGATGATTTAAATGTCAACTCTGTTCAGCCCTTCCCATTGAATTTCCTGTGTTTATCTGATGGGAATGGTAGCGTTAAACATTTGCAGTCATTGTTCCCCTACAATACATTGGACCTACAGTACATTGGGCTGTTGGTCAGGGAGCTCCATTCTTTTTATTGCTCTATATTTACGGTACACACCCAAGATTTCGTCACTGGCAACACGTTCATCTCACTTTTACAGTTGTTCGCCATTGGCAGGTCTGCCAATAAGTCCCAGTGTCCCTGCTTCCCTTTCCGGGACTCACCGGCTCTCACTGGCATACTTCATTCTTCCTGTGGCAAGCCAGTGGTGGTCGTACAGCATCTCTTCCCGTCTCACAGCCTTCGTTCCTCTGCTTCTCTAACTCCTGTGGTTCCTGCTGGGCTCTTCTGCTTTGTGTTAGGCTTGAATAAGGTTCCTTGAGCTGGATGGCTACATGGCACTCTCTGAACCCCTTTGGCATGACAAGCTTTCCTGTGCTATCATGTCACCAAACCAAATCAGTTGGAGACAGAGAGCATCCTCTTCTCTTCCACAGCTCTTTTTCAGCAGTTGATTCTTCTCCCTGCAACTCAATTATCTGCAATATTGGAATTGCATTGACACTCTCTGGCAATGTGTCTTTCTCTTTGCTCACTTTCAGTACTGCTATTAGGTGTACTTTTTCTTCCTCACCAGGGTACAGCACATGTGATCCCTCTGGCATATATGCTGCTTCTTTTGCTGCTCTGTCTTTCGTTTCATAGTGAGATAACATCTTGACCCCCTATATGGGCTTTGTACCTTATTAAGGCTAATTCTACCGGAAGTGGTGGCATTTCCAATAGTTCTCTCAAAATGCTGCATGTTGAACGAGAGTACTATTACTTCATTTAAACTCTCTCCTTTCACATCTTGCTCGTCCTGAGAGTACTGTAGAGGTGACATAAGCTGAGTAAGAGAACATGTTCACTGCTTGGCCCTCAGACATCTTTAGTACCTCAATTAGAGCCACTAATTCAGCTGCTTGTGCAGAGTAATGATTTGGCAATTGTGTCGGTGAGTATACTTTCTTTTTTTTTATTTGATTTAGTTGAAAATTCAACTTTAAAAATATATAGAAAAAAAATCACTTTCTAATAAAATAAAGTTCATTTTGTCATAACATTATATACATAACATGTGTAATATGACAATAAGCATTAACTGTATATACATAATTTCATCATGCTCATTGTGCAATCACTTCTTAAGAGAAAGGGGTCAACAGAGTCCATATAGCAAAAGATAAAGTCTAAACTTTGTTTTCCCCTTTTTCCTCTAAGTGAGCTTAGTTGCATTGTTTTCATTTTACATCGATGGAGGGATTCCCCTCATATGGAAAGGCGGCATCAAGAATCTCTATTGTTGCAAACCTAAGAGAAAGTTTTCCCGAACTAAAGATTTCGGCCCAAATTTCATCGTAAGAGCGATCAACATATTTTCGACTCAAGCATTTTTCAAGTTTGGCTCGCTGTGAGATAAAGGCTTTACAGTCCATTATAATATGACAGAGGGTTTCTGTGAGAGATGTGTCTTTGCAAAAGCGACAATAACTTAATTATTTTTTGACAAGTCCTTGTCTTAGCAAAATTTCATTAACCGGCCACAGGTTAAGACGAAACCTCAGAATTTTCAATCTTAAATTTGGTGATGGGCATCTAACAAGATAATCCGCCATTTTGCGAAATTGTTTGCGACCAAAAGGATTTCTGCTGAAGTCCTTAAGTTCAAGGCATCTTTCTTGAGTCAAGGACCAATTCGCTTGATAAAGTTTGATCTTTGCACGGTTTGGATTTGTGACAAGCAGATCAATCGAGATATCTGCCTATGCAAGGGCATTCAAAGTGTGTAGTCTCCATTTTGAGGGAAATGAATGAGTCGAGCTCAGCAAGTGATCAGCCAGAATAGCTAGACTATCTCAGTTAGATACGCCCATGATACATTTCCTAAGTAATATGCACATTTTCCAGGTAACTTGTGCATGTGTTGATAAAAGACCAAGTTCAAATCTTAGAAGCATATTAGGAGTGCTGTTTGGTAACCCAAGTATGCTCTTCCAGAATTTGGCCTCTAACTGGTTCTAGAATTTGGGGGTCCTAGGTAACACAGATTCCATTCCGTATGTACTAACAGGTAGCACTTTTTGCTGGTAGAAGCTCATAATGGGCGTACAAGTGAATTTACCAAATTTCGCATAGATAATTTTTGCTTGAGAGATCAGCCTTGTTAGTTTGAGTCGGGTTGTTAATTCAAGCAATTTTTCTAAAATAGAATTGTTAAAGTACATCCCCAGATATTTATATCCCGATACAACTTGTAACTTGTTACTACGTATCAACCATTGAAATTTATTTTGAAAGGAAGATTTAGGCGTACCAAGAATAATAATTTGAGTTTTATTTTGATTCACAGTGAGATTATTTAATGAGGCATAATGGTCAAGCACATTGAGAAGAGTTTGATGCCCAGATGGAGTTTGGGAAATCAAAACTAAATCATCCGCATAGAGGAGCCATGCAATAGCTTGGTTTCCTAGCTTTGGAGGATCAGATTGAGCTGCTACAAATTCATCAGCTACGTCCAGTAAGAATAAATTGAACAGGGTTGATGCAAGTATACATCCTTGCTTCAAACCTCTGGCAGTTTGAATTATTTTAGATAGAAGAACTTCCATATTTAGCTTTACTACGGATGTGTTTGAGTGTAGCAAGCTCACAATTTTTATCAATTCTTTAGGACAGCCATATCTCAACAGTTTTCTCAGGAGAAGGACACGGTCCACAGAATCAAATGCCATGCAAAAGTCCACAAAGGCAGACCCAATCCCAATATATAAAAACAAAAATTTTATTGGGGATATAAAAATAACTAATTTATTTGTTTCATTACAACTGTACAACAATAAGTTTCAATTTTATACTTTCATTTGTTCAGATTTCATTTGTTATCTAAAAGTGATGAAGAACAAATTTATGTAAATGTTTCTCATTTAGTGTTCTCATTCTGTTAATGAATCTATACCAAATAATTTGTATGTACCATTTATATTACTGATTTTATATGTCTTTACAAGTTAGACCTCACCATGTATGTTATTTTTATTTGTTTTTCTTGACATAAAACATTTTTACTTTTTACTTTCAAGAATGTTTATGTCTCATTTGTGAAGGAATGACTTTGACTTCTAACCGCATATAATATGTACAAATGACACTAGCTATTTAGGGTTTGGACCAGAAAAATAATTCTAATTCACTTATTGTTATATGGGCCAACTTTTTGATGCACCAGGACCTTGCTTTGTTGTAACATAAAGTCCACAAAAAAACATAAAGTGGTTGCTTCCGCATGTCATAGGAGGACTTGATGGCATTAGGAATTGTGAGGTTAATTGCAGTACCAAGTCCTGAGACAAAACCAGTGAAATGGGTCTCTTCGTTGACTTAGAAGAGACCAGGCATTTAAGTCTCGCAGGACTAGTCTGCAAATTGTTTTTCCGGAAACATCCAAAAGGGCAATGGGATGATAACTCATTGGATTTTGCCTATTTCCTTTTTTATGAATTGGGACAATGATAGAGTGAGTCCACGATTTCGGAAGTTCTTGCTGACGGATAATAAGCCGAAATAATGAGTGTAAAATGGGAACCCATAGATCAACATTCTTCTTTAATACAGTATTTGAAAGTCCATCCGGACCTGGGGCTCTAGACATGCTAGCTTTGTTGATGAAGTAGCAAATGTCATCCTCATCAAATTTAAGATCGAAGGAAGTGGAGACCATGTCCAGGGTCTCAGGCAAGGTTGGAGAGACATAAAGGGATGTAAAATGGAGTGACCAGTCATTTTCCGACACCCCATTTATTTGCGAGGTGAGTTGAGTCGCATTGGTGACAGAATTGAGCAATTGCCAGATTTGAGCCGTATTTTTGCCTTGAATATGATAGAGCATGGATTCTCCATCTTTTTGATATTTTGTAAGCTTATATTCCAGCAACCAATTTCTGTAGGCAGTTTTAATGGATCTCAAAGCAGCAGTTTTCGGAGCTGGTAATAAGTTTTGCACTTGTCTTTTCTGTTTATTGAACAGAGCTTTTCTAAGGCGGACTGCATTGTCAGACACTTGTGTTATGTTCAATTTAGCGTTCTGCTTAGTGGCATATAATTGCATTAAATCAAAGGGAGCCACATTATTTACGTTAGTAGATACAAGACTTGCCTCCTCATAAATGTTTAGATGGTCACGGTAACATACTAATGATTGGTTGGACCATTTCAACCGATTTAGTGATTTGTTAGTTTCGAACAAGCCCCTAAATGATTGTCTCTTTGCAACCGGAGCAAGAGACAGCATGATCTTAAAAGTCAGTGGGCGATGATCACTATGTTCAGATGTTTTAACAACAAAATCGGTAGTATGTTCGAAAAGGCTTTGTGAGACAAAAATATAGTCAATGGTGGCTGACTGTTTTTGTCTAAACCAAGTTGGAAGAGGAGGAGAGTCAGCTGCACTTGTACCATTCAACATAACCAAATTCCATGACTTCACAAATTTATTCCACATTCGTACCCGTTCTTGTTGTTTGGATGTATTCCCATTCAGGAGATGTAAATTCAAGTCTCCGGCAACAATAATATGTGCAATACCATGTAAGAGCATAGCATTCTCCAATACAGTTGTTAGATTTTTGAGAAACAAAGCAGTTGAAATACCCATAGGATTCCAATACAAATTGAAACAGGCAATTTTGAAAGAGCTAATAATAAAGTAAGAGCATTGGATAAAGGGGTTAGGAGCAGGCAGTGGAAAAAGTTGTATATTAGCTAGAGAGTTAGTCGCAGTAAGTAGATCTGACATTGGTCTTCCTCTGGTTGCTCGTATGGCTGGTTCTATTTGTGTATCATAGTTATTCCAGGTTGGGACAATAGACAACCATGTCTCCTATAACAGCACCAGATCATGACCACAAAAAAAACTCTCAGGGTTGTTAATAAGGTGACTAAATCCTCGTGTGTTCCAGCTAATTACAGACAAGAACACCTGCTCTTCGTTCTGTTCTAGTTATACTCTTGTCAAATGGCTGTGTCCTATCTGCCCAAATGAATTTGCACCAGCATTGTTTCTTGGGACATAGGATTGGAGTTTTTGGGTAGACTTAAGACATGATTTTAATGGGCTTTTTGAATTATCATTAAGTGATGTCACGAAACCCAAATTAAACAAATCCTCCCGTGCAGCCCAAATGATGTTATGAATGATCAAACACCGGGTCCAAACAAGGACTCTGCTAAGATCATCTTTATTTGGAAATTCAATTTAGTCTATATCATCAGACTCAATTTCAATATTGACGTGTCAGAGAACAGTTTCAGGATGCTCTGTCGATTCATGATATATGAAAAGGATAGATCATGTCGACAGGTGAGTGACAAGGAGTGTCTATTTTCCAATTTGGGGATAATCTTTTTGGAGGATGGTATGCTCTGTCTGGAGAGCAAGATGCCCGGGGGGGCAACTGCGCGAGTATTCGAATATTGCGAGCTTGACTGATTTTTGTCAGACTTTTCCTTTGGTGGAGACACAAAATTCGATCTTGTGTTGAGCATCCACAGGCGAGCAATGGAATCTTTGATTTTGTCTAGATCCATTTGCGAGAAGGTTTTATTAGAGGCAAGAGCCTTTAATGGACCGTCAGCAGCCTGATGCTCTGGCTCAGCAAAGGAGACTCGCTTAGGTATAAGATTTTGGGTTTCTCTAAGAATCAACTTTGGCAGTGATGCAGAGGTAGTAGCAATAGTGGATTTAGCCGGGCCATTAGTTATAATGGGAAAGGTAGGGGGTTCAAATTTTTTCGAGTCTCAAGATATAAGTCAATTTCACGTCTTAAGGCTTGCCTTGATGCCGCAGTGTTGTTGGAAAGTTCAGTGTTGTCATTTACTGAGTCACGCAGAGGATTTGACGTGACAATCAGAGATACACTTTTAGATTTGCTTTGTTTAGGTGGATGGTGACCTTCAGCCAATTAAATCAATTCATCTAACGGAGGGTGATCCATGATTACTCTCGGGGAGTGACAAGATTCCAGATGTTTACTCTTTTTCAGGTTGGCCAGGGCAACCTATTTTTTAGTTATGAGGCTCGAGGCCGCTAAAGATCTGCTATTGGCACATGTTAGGTTGTTGATGAATTGTTTGGTTGACGATGAGACCGCCAACTTCGAGGCTTTAATTTTTTTTATTTTTTGTTTTTTTTTGTGCAGGAAGCGTTTTTGTGTTTGTCTTCACCGCTGCCTGATTTGCAGCTCTCATATCAAAAACAGAATATGTGGATTTAGACCCTTGATCAGAGTTTGGGATTTTTTTTATTTGATTAGACTGGGGATCGTTATATGGAGACGTATGAGACAGCGTTGGTACAATTTTTTCCGTTATGATACCGGCAACAAATGGAACAGATATTTTTGTTTTGTGTGGATGTGTAATTGAATATAATTGCTGACATATTTGAGAGTCAGGGATAATTTCTACAATTTGACAATCTACATCCTCAAATGTTTCAGTGGACGAATCTACACATATTATGATGTTTTTCATATTTGCAAATTGTTTCTGGGCCAGAGACTGGGCTATTTCTTTTTGTAAATCGACTGCATTATTTAGTTTTTCAAATCGACTGCATTATTTAGTTTTTCATTGAAGTCACCTTGCAGATGATTAACACCAATGGTCAGTTTCGTTTGTTCAGATTTTAGTGAATTGAAGTTGTCTGATAGACTTTTCAAGGTGCTATCAACAGATTCAAATAGTTTGGCAAGGACCATAAGGGCAATATTCATTACCTCAAGTGTCAAGTGAGAGGTTTTAGGAGTGTGAAAAGTTTTTGCCGGAATCATTGGGACATCATTTGTTCTGCGAGGGGTCGGGGGGATGTATGAAACATCCAACGCTGATATGTTGCAGCTAGAACGCCGAAACATATCAGGTGATTGAGATAGGTTGGAGCCATCTGCTCCGGCCGAGAAACAAGAGTTGTTAGTATCCAACTCAATTAGAGCCTCTTTGGAGGTTTCAGACATTACAGGAACCACTGACTGTGGCGCCCCAGATAGTGCATTTTGTAGAAGCATCCTATCTGTTAAAGAAATAGGCATTTTGGTCATTTTAGAATGTCCTGCCGGCTGTATGTCAGTATCCGAAGCAGGCAGAGCATAATTGCCTGTACACACATCAGAGTTCAAAGCAGCGGTACCATTATTCAAAGTGGCTAAAGGCACATTTGTAGAAGACAGGACCGTTGAAACGACATTCCCCACAGTGCCAAATCCATATTTACGAATGTCAACATTATCAAAAGGAGCCATTTTCTTCTTGTCTTTCGTTTTATATTTAACTCGAGAAGAACGATGAATGGGAGTCGAACACAGATTGATGGCTATGCCCGCTGCAGGCCGATCTTCATGTAACGACTGTGATTCAGACATTATCCGTTGCCGTATGTAAGGTGGCATGGCGGTTGTAAGGCGGTAAAGACTGCTTGATTTGAAAGCCATGTTTTCTAGTAAAAACTGTAGGCAACCAAGTTATGAGTCAATTGAGTGCTCACTAATTCTAAGCCTTAGCACAAAGAGAGGCAAAAGAAAAATGTTACAGAGGACAGAAGTATGTGGAGTCAGCCTGCTGAGTTCCGCTGAGCCTCGGACACCGCAGCAAAGCGGGACTCGACGGGACTCGCTTGGGTGCACGCGTGCGGTGCGCGCGGCTGTCTCCTTTTATACACCCTCCTCCTGAACATTGCCAGAAAGCCTAGACAAATGCAAAAAGAGTATCAATAAAAAGGCACAGTTAGCTGAATGCAAGTGATTGCACTTTTCTTAAGCAGAGGTTCACCTGCTGGTAACCGGAGTCCAAACTTGCAAAAGTCCACAGAGTTCAAACACAGAGTCGCAGCAAAGCGGGGCTCGACGGGACTCGCTCGGGTACGCGCACGCGGTGCGTGCGGCTGTCTCCTTTTATACACCCGCCTCCTGAACGTTGCCAAAAAGCCTGCTGGTGAACGGAGTCCAAACTTGCAAAAGTCCACAGAGTTCAAACACAGACTCGCGGCAAAGCGGGACTCGGTGAGTATACTATTAACTCCTCCACTTTTTGTACTTCACTTCCATACCCCACTACAGTGCACCCTGAGTGCCTTTTCCATGTGGTTTGATCAATGCTGAAACTCCTGTCAATAAAAATCATATCTCCCCCTTTGATCACTTTTTCCTTAACTAGGGGGTTACCTCAGCTCCTGTGGATGAATGCTACACAGTCATGCACATAATCTCCCTCTTCTACTTTTTCACCAGTGAACTCTGCTTGATTTATCGTTCTGCACCTCACCACTTCTATTGCTGGGTTGGTTAGTATTACCTCATACCCTGAAGACTTCTGAGTTGTCAGTGTTTATTTTGTTTTCTCCAGTATTGCAAATAATGCATGTTCCATGTACAGAACTACTGGGCACCCCAACATTATTGTGGAAACCTTTTCGATAGCTAATGGAGCAGCAGCGAGTGCCTGCTCACATGGGAAGTGTCCCTGCATAACTGCATCCAGTGACCCACAGTAATATGCAAGTGGCTTGTCCCTGTCCCTTTTTCTGTGTCAGTACTGCTGTCATCACTTTTCCATCTGAATGTGAGAACAGGTGAAATGTTACCTTATAATTGTGCCTGATGATCCATCCTTTCATACAGCGTTCTCTTTGCCTCTGCCTTCCCCAGCAATTCTTGTTGTCGTTGTCGATACCTGCGCATCTGATGCAGCCCCTAGTGAGAACGGCGTGGCTTTACCTGCAAGCTTTGTTCCTTCAACCTTGTTTTCTGTTTCATATACCATATTTGGACTACTAGAGCATCAGACTCCGCTCACGGCTCCTCATACCGGCTTGAGGTGTTAATTCATGCAATTGTTGCATCACTTTACTCGCTGCAGGAGGGGATCTTGTCTACCTCACTGTTGTATCAATATTGATTCACTTTATCTTCCCTATGTCCAGTGCAGCTGTTGTTACAAAGGCAACCCATTGTAATTTACCTGCAACTCACTTATTGTGACTGTTGCAGCCGAGTGAGTCTCATATAACTCACCCATAACCCATCATTTTTGACGGTTGCAGACATATGCTGCTAATGGTATGTACCTGTAACCTACTGATTATGAATGCTGCAGACATGTGCTGCTAATTGCAATGTACCTGTAACCTACCGACTATGACTTTTGCAGCAATGTGCTATTAATGTAATGTGCCTGTAACCTTCCGATTATCACTGCTGCAGCCGTGTTCTGCTAATGGAATGTAGTTCACCAAAAGAGGCTGAAAAGCTGGGTATAAGGGCTGCCTCCCTGCGAGATTAAAGTAAAAACATCCAAACAAGGAGGCACCCATAGAATGCTCGCCGCGCCTGCTGAGTATGTAAGGTATACCCACACCTTATATTTGAGAATAATCAGTATAATGTTTTACTCTTGGGTTGCACCAAGCAACAAAGAAAGTCCCAAAATAAATCAATGATTCTTTTTTAGATTTTTTGCTTATTTACTTAGTTAATAGTCATTGGTCAGTGAGGTCTCATCAGACCATTTTCAATTCCATCTATACGCCCGTCTTGGTTGTCACATGTTTCGGCCACCAAATCCTTTCTTAAAACCGGGTTAGCAAACATATATATCGCACTGTGTAATCAGACAGAAAGTTAGAAGTGCTATTGGGTCGGATTGTCAGGGGATGAGAGAAAACAGCATCATAACACATTAGTCGTCTCTTCAGCTCATAGAATCCTTTTGTGCTTTGTGTCTATTTCAATTCTTTTGATCAAGTATTTAACCTTTCCATCATCACATAAATCTAATCAGGTGCTTAGAACTATGACTATTAATCAGATAAAGTGGTCCCCCTTAGTGGTTAATTGTGACAAAGTGCTCCTGTAAGTTTATCTCTGTCTTAATTGCTTCTAATGCTCTAGAGACTTGCCAACTCTGATGGTAGTGCCTTACTCCTCCTGGGTGATTTACATGCATTCAGTAGTGCGTACCCGTACTGGGTGTCATTGTCTCATTACTCACCATTAAGGTTGTATTCTAGGAATACCATTCTGTTCCTGGTGGACTTTTCCTCTTAATCCTATATTTGGGGTTAGATTCTTAGTGCCTGAAACAAATCATATTGTTCTACCCTTTTTTTGGGTATCACGTTCCCGTTTGATTTTAGTTGTAATGCAGCTCGATACCCTCCATCTAAAGTTTAATCATGTGACAGGTCATGAATATTTACCCTTTACTTGATACGCATCGCCTCCTTAATTACTTTTCTTATGCCATATGGGCCACCGTTAACTCTAACATTTACCTGCTCGTTTCACTACATAACAGGGTGTCCCTCGGCATTCCGCGTTGTGACTTATTAGCCGCGGTCACCATTTTGATATAGTTCTTACATCTTAGTACACATTGGATTCCGTCACACGTGTTACGTGTTACAGCAGCCATATTTTGGACTGATATAGCCTATACGAACGCCTGCTCCGCATCTGTATTCTAATGTGGCAAATCCTTTTGGCACATTTTCAGATATTCTATGTGTTGGGTGAAGTCGAACGTACTGCGTGCAATGTTGTCCCATTCTATCGGCCATACTTTGGGCTTAGGTAACCCAAAAGTGCACAGTTGGCATTTGCATGCAAGTGAGGCAGCCCAATTTGCCAAAATTCAATATTCTATCAAGTTGAATTATATTCCCTAATGTGTCTATGTTTAAACATATATACTGTGCCCATATCTAAAAACTAAATACAAGTAATAAGTGAAGGACCTGTTCCTGTTTACTGAATGTAGTTAAATAATTTAAGCCTGTCTATAAATAATCTCTTAGCTTTCTGGGTGTTGCATACATCTAATGGCTTATGCATTGAATATGTATTCAATTTGATTATGCATCGGCTTCAAAGCCTATAACTATACTCCAGTGCAAAGATGTATTCAATCCACTGTGCCCAATTAGGGTTTTAACTTGTAGAGGGCTAGAGTAGCACATTGGGGTAACACTAGAGTGGTATTGTAACGTCTTAAGTTAACAATTAATCATGAGTTACATTACATGTATAGTTCCAATGCACAGGTCATTGCTTTCTGTTTTACACCCAATTTTAATATGCCCTCACCACTCCGATACCATGCACAGTTTATGCACAGAGGTCATTATAAGAATGAGATCATTTTATGGTCTGTGTTCAGACCAAATTCTGTTGCCTGCAGTGTGCATATCTTTCTTGCTTTCATTTGCCGCAATGTTTGCTCCCTATCACTTCACCTTTTTCCCAGGGAGATTTTCTTCAGCCCTATAAATCTCACATCCTTTTTGTTTTGGAGTTGGTGCATGGTCTGCCAGCATTGGACCAATGGCAGTTTAGGATCCTGGATTACATTAGTAGTGAAATGTTCCCTAATTCTTATCCTTAGTTCACGGATTGGACTTCCACAGACACATATTATGGCGTAAATTGCAAACTTGGATTTGCAGTTGATATTTTCTCAAATCCGTGATCTAGTTCCTCTTAAGTCAATGAATACTTTGGTGTTCGTATGTGCAATACATAGTACATATACCACATTTGTGAAAACCTTTTATTGCCGGTTGTAGGCATGTCACTGTGAGTTCTACACTTATTCTTGGTAAAAAGGACGGACTCAGTTTGTTCTTCAAGGCTTTTGCCTTTTTGAAAATCCCTGCGGGCCTGTCCTCCAGGTGTCCGGAAAGGTCCTTATCTAAGTGAAGTATGTGCCAGAACAACTTATTTATCTCATGATGATTCGCACAGAACTTAGTTATACATTTCACGCTCTGTATGCCTGGATTCGCTGCTTTTGTTTTCTGTTTCAGATTTTCACTCCTATGCATTGCTTGTGCTCTGTTGTGGGCTTTGTGAATACTTGGCAATGAGTATCCTCTCTCCTGAAATCTATCGGTTAGAAGGTTGCATTCCTCCACAAATGGTTCAGATTCTCCACAGTTATGCCTTTCCCTTATAAACTCCCCAGTTGGTATATTCTGAATGACTGATTGATGATGGCAGCTGGTTGCTAAGAGAGTCGAGTTAACTTCAGTTGGTTTCCTGTATGTCTGTGTTAGTAACTTAGGTCCCGACACATATATAGTTAGATCTAGAAAATCTATTTCTTGCTTATTGTAGTTACCAGTAAAGACAATTTCAAAGTCGTTAAGGTTTAGTCTTTGGATGAATAAGTCTAGTTCAATCTACGATCCTTTCCATATTAAGAAGACATCAGCTGTGTATCTAGACCATAAGAGAACCCTCTCATGAAACGCCTGATCAGTATAGATGAAAGTATCTTCAAAGAGGACCATGGACAAATTGGCAAGCAATGGTGCATATTTAGTGCCCATTGCCACTCCTTTAGTTTGCTGGTAATAAGTGTCATTGAAAATAAATTTGTTCGGATCCAAAGTGGCTTGCAACATTTCACACCTCGCACTCAATACTTGCAAACAATGGCCTTTTCTACAGGCCCGCTTTACCTGTTAGATCAAATTAGTATATAAGTGTCCTTCTCCACAGGCCCACCACCTTAACAATGAAGCCCTTTATTGGTGTGTTAGAAAAGGTTGTTACTCTCTTCCTTGTTTAACTATATCAGCAACTTGCGCTACGTGGCTTTGCACTATTTGCACAATAATTTGGCTCTCAACACTGACAAATGAACCGCTACTACTGACAAACACGTGGGTGCATATACTCAAATAAACTCTTCCCCAAGAAAAATAAAATGACGCGAATATACCAATTGTCTGCACTACGCTCAACTCTTGTCGAACAAGTTCTGTCACTTACTATGCAACCCTCTGTTCTAATGCAGATGTGCCACCGTCTACATGCTCCCTATCGGCGTACAGACCTAATATCTACTACTGGCACAGCCAATCGCCCCTTCACCACTAACAAGATGCGTCCTATACACCATAAAAGAGTCCCTCCCACCCATGGTGCTTTCATGCACGGGTACGCTCATGTATCCTTTTAGGAGATTCTCCATTTCCTTTGACCACGAATCCTCCCTTTGAAGGCCTGCATTTTTTCGGTCGGGGTGAAGGCAGCGCCGGACCAGGCGGACCTTTGGGAAATGGCATCCACAGACCTCTCGGCTTAAGCTCTTTGTTCTGGCCAACGGATGCTGTCCCACACTCCTCTGGCAGCACGGCTGGAATTCTCATGCCTCAGTTGAATGGCAGAGATATCTCACTGGGGCTTACAAAAATGTATCGAGGGTCACCTTGTAGAACTCACCAAAAATGACAAAAGTAGTCAAAATGGAGTGAAAGAAGTAACACAATTTTTTTCAGGGCCCCAGACGCAGCAAATTCAAACAGATCTCGGAACAGAACTGCATGAAAAGGTGCTGTCAAAGAACTGCCGTCAAAATGAAAACTTTTCTAGAAAGCAAAATAATTAGCATTTGTGATCGTGTGACATAGAAAAAATCTCCCCACACAGAAATGATTTGACCTCGCATTTTGGACACATGTTAATGTTAAAGGATATTTGTACCGTGCACTATAACCACCGGAGTGGTCCCCTGGCACGTATAGAAATATATGCATTGCAATTGATAATTGGGTCAATGAACCTCCCACACCGACCTCAATTATAGAGTTGTGACATCACAATCCACCCCCAATTCCCATAACACAAAGTTATGCGATTGAAACATTTGCGACGACCAGCAGAACTTTATTATTCTGCCCTGGTCCTGACTCTCATGGGAATGGCTACCCATCGTGACCCCATCAGAGCCTTGGACCACGGACCTACTACTGAACAATTGTTGCATATTGGGAACACGCTAACCCTCTTCCCAGGGAAAAAAGGTCTGCGGGCGATTTGAAACTGCCGTGGTTCTTGCCGGCTTCACTGGAAAATCACATTTCATAAATGATTTTGAATTATAAAATGGTCATATATTCCTCTTTCACTGGCAGACCCTCTAAGCTTTACTCAGTTGACCTCCAAAAATAACAACTTCTGTGTGCTTCTCTCAATGCTGGTCTGGGATCGCATGCTCTGTACTAATGAACCAGCTGCAGCGGCCTTTGCCACAAACAAAAATGCTTGCACACATTTAAAGCGGAAGCAAGCTTTTGGGGCCTATTTTGCTGCCCTTCATTATACCACTAAGTTTGATTATACTTACCTGTGCCCAGGATTTATGGATTTGTTTTATTAAGCTTTTACTTTCACAGATATCAGAAAGAGCATCCTCCCCTTTTATGATGCTACTCTCGCAGTTGATAAGTGCGTTCGTTCACACTGCGCTGTTCTTGCATTTTTATTACAGTCTCTTGACATGTGATGGAGAGCTCACAAACAAGAGCTATTCATAAGTCTGAAGCTAAGCTAATGTTTTGCCTACACTCCCTTGCATGTCCTGAGACAGTGCAGACTGGCAAGGTCATCCTTCAAACAGAAGACACTGGCATGAGGCCTACCGATGAGAGAGGGTAGACTCATTGAGAAAACAAGGGGAGAGCTGACGTATCTCCAAGCACCTGGGTTTAGTTTCTATGGACGTGCTGCTAGCAAGCCGAATGTCCAAGGTTGGATTTGGGTTGCCAACCAATTAGACAAGCCTGCCATGTACATTTACATACAATATTGCAAAGTATTCCGCTGCCACATTTTCTGCTATGAAGTGTATATTACACCACGTGTATAGAAGTATCTCAGGGCGTGTCTTAAAAATAAGGGACTGCCATTGAGGAACTAACACGCATATATATCTATATGTAGACATGTTCCCCTAATCCAATACCACCCCTCGATAGGTTTTATAATTTTCCACGTAGGATGACATCATAGATAACGCATCTAGCATTATATACATTGAGTATAATTGTAAAGACAGTGTGATCCTGCATGAATTGATTTGATGATTGTTTATTTGCCCTGCTTTACTTCGTTGAGATTAAAGAAGTTTTTTACCATCTCCTTTGAGTCTGTCTGGTTAATTGGTCTGAAATATTGTATTGGTAATACCATCTAACACACAGAAGCTTCAAGGTGCTAGAGCACGAAGGTGAATACCGTGCCTTGTCCGATGGGGCTCTGCTGCTCCCAGGAGGTTTTCTCCCCCATGTGATCCTCCCTCATATAGCTGCCCCCAGGGTCAGGATCAGGTAGCGGCTGTCATCCCCTGGCCACATGGGCAGAGGTCACCACCGAAAGAAGTGATGACACCATCAAACTCATCACAGTATCCAAATCAAAGGTTCTATGTGTGTGTAAGCAGAAGCGCCCCTTGCGCCCTGTATGGGTTACTGATGGCCAATTAGAATGGGTAAATTCCTTTAACTGCTTGGGTGTAATTATTACACAGGACCTAAATTGGTCCGCACACATTGAACATCAAGCTACAAAAATGACTAGGATGATATGAGCCCTCACTAATTAATGGACAACAAATTGGTTGAATGCCTGTGAATTGTGCAATTCAGATTATAATGCTAAACCGATGTTGGTCGGTACATTGAGTTGTTACTAATGAAGGAAAACCAGTTTCTTCGCATGACCGTGATATGGCCCCAGAGTTTCCAGGCCTTCCCATTTCATCGGGAACAGAATTTTACCTATATTTCAGACTTTAACCGCTCTCAATCCACTTTTACACTGGACTCGATTATGGGGAAATAAAAAATTAAAGTGACGTCAACAGCTCGTATGAGATGTGGTATCCTCCGACACTTGCTTAAGCCGCTCTTGACTAGTCTATATTTGGTAGTTGGATTTTCCTTCACTCAACCCATGTATGGAGGCTAGTGTTAAAATAAAACCTGGAGATCTACTGAGCCAATTGTTATTGGTCAGGGAAAAGGGGAGAGCGAAGATGCTTAACACACAGTGAATGTTACCTTTCTCACATTTGCTCTGTAGTAACTACTTGGATTGGCCGCTTAAATTAAGGCACAATGCATTCTGTATGGAACTTTCAAATGAGCACACTCCCTCGAGACGTATCAAACAGTCTGTGGGATAACAGGTCTGAGGGCAATTGTAAAGACCTTTGTAATAATGTGTCGATTGACGATTTACCTCATTTTTGTATTATTCTGGCCATTATATGGAGCTGCAAGAAGAAAGTATGTCTTCCCTTTCTATAGAAATGCAGTGAATACTCGGCCAATGTAATTTAGCTTCACGTGCGCTTCACATTAAGAAAAACATGTTGGCTACCAACATCTCTTAAACATGCAACACGCACCTGATTTCAGGCACAACATGTTGTCTAGCGTTAGTTTATGCACACAAAACGACTACATTTTTGAACGTTTTTAAATGTTGACTCCATCTATATTCATGTGATGTTTTTAATGTGAGTGTATTAATATAATAGCTGCGTTTGTACTTTTATGGGATTTGGTTAATGTTTCCAAAATAAAGGATGACGAATACACCATTTACCCATCGCCATGCTCAATTCTGCCCTTCCATGGGTGCACTTTACCAATGGTGTGATAGTAGATAGCAGAACAAATGAGGGCAATATCGAGAGTTAGGGGGCAATCGTGGATTTCTGAAAAGGAACACCCAGCATAAGGCTCGGAAAAGGACCAATGTGTAAGTGGCTTTTTTATTTTTCGCTCCGCGCTGAGTACTAATGCTCAATGCTACTATAGAAGCAACAAAATGAAGCAAATTTTTTTTTTTTAAAACAAGCTAATAAAAAAGACGCTGTAGGTAGTAGAGACGAACCCAGCTCCCATTGCCGCTCGTCATCACAGCCAAATGATCTCAGCAACCATCACTCTGACCATGAAACCCATGGGAGCGTAGCCATCATGCTTCACCGTGTACTCAGGGGAGGCAAAGGTGTGTGCATCAAAACATTCCAAAATTCAAAAAACGTGGCTCCGGCTGTTTGCTCATACTGCCCTGGAAGTGGTCAGTTTCTTGCTTCTTCCTCTTCAGGTGAAAGTCTGAACCGTCACGGCTGGAATAAGACATTGGGCCTCATTCCGACCCTGGCGTTAACCAAGGCGCTATTAGCGCCTTGGTTGACGCCGTTATCTTTCCGACTCCGCCATGGTGAATGGCGGAATTACCGCCCCATTCCAAGGTTGGCGGGGTCGGTAATTCCCCATTCACCATGGGCCCTTCTCCATTCCCATTTTTGCCCCATAGGGCTCAATGGGAATGGGGAAGGTGCTAATTACGGCACCGTAAATTACGGTGCCGTAATTAGCTCCAAGGTCCCTTTGCGGGTTGGTTTTTTAACGCCTGCAAAAAGCAGGTGTTAAGTTCCAACCCGCAAAGGGAACTCGGAATAGGGCGGTAAGGGTTTAACGGCACCGGTCTCGTTACCGGTGACCGTTAACCCTTACCGCCCGACTCGGAATGAGGCCCATTGAGAGACTCTGAGGGGACCCCAGTGATGTGCAAATCTTCTTGACTTCTATCTTGCACTGATCAGCGTGACCTCTCTGTATTTCCTCTTTTCCTCTTCAGGGCCCCCAGGAGCGGCATTGAGCTCCTGGGAGAACTCCTCCACAGCGTGTGTTGTCTTTCTCGCCTGCGTGGCATAGGAGGGCTTTGTGAGACGTTCGGGCACAAGGCAAAGTGTAAGAGATATTAAATAGGTGGTAGTTTTTATTATAATTTTTATTTTTATAATAATTGGTTATTTATAACACACTTAATACCCACAGGTTTCTAAGCACGGACCAAACCTGTGTTGCTCCGCGTCGCCTTGCTCCCATGGCGAGCCTGTTGCCCCTGAGCTATCCTCCCGAGTTGCACTTCAAATTATAGACCTGTCAAATACAGAGGCAGAAGTATGGCTTACGCCCTAAAGGAGCTAGACCATAGGGTCTCATTACAAGCCCGGCGGTAACCCTGCCGGTGCTGCCGGCGGGTTGCCGCCGGACTTACAATATGTACCGGCACCTGGCTTGCCGGAATCGCCGGGGGATTACGACCCCGGTGTTCCGGGAAGTCAGGTGTCTGTAAATTGTTAATCCCCATTCTCATTTGAGTCCCATAGGACTCAATGGGAATGGGGATGAAGGAAGCACCGGCACCGTTAATAACGGTGCCGGTGCTTCCGTGAAAGTCTGTGGGCGGGTGCCGTTCCGCCTGCCAAGTCTGACCCTGGCGGGCAAGACGCCACCCGTCCGCAGACTCGTACTGTGTCGGTCCGGAAACACTGGTGCTGGTAGGCTTACTGGCACCGGTTTTTCCAGGCCGGCACAGTCGTAATGATGCCCATAGTCTTCTGAACCATCCTGATGGCAGAAGCAAAGGTGCCTCTAGTACCGGCAAGAAAGATAGACCAATGGTCTAAGTGTAAAAAGAAATTAATACAACTATGTTCCCTGTCTGCCACTACTCCGCCCCCCAAAACCCTCATGCTTACCCCTCACCCTCCCTCACCCCCATTACAAAGTACATACCTGGTTCCTGCCTTTCCTCTTCTCCACCCCCAACACTGTAACAGGACTATCAAAACCGAAAGAAACATAGTGAAAGAAAATGCATCTTAAATGACCAATATTACTTTCAGTCATTGTACAACCCTGCTCCCTCCCCCCCGCCCCCGATTCAGCTTCACGCAGCCTCTCCTTTCTAATCACCCACTATTTGCACCACTTAAGGGACATACCAAATCCCATAGTCACTTCTCCAGTCTTTACCTACATGCACAGATTTGCCTGCAGCAATTTCACATTAATCATGCTTTAATGCAGAAGACGAATGCTGATCACTGCAAGTGCAGGCTTAGTGGCAGCTCGGGAATGGGCTTTATGTGCCAAGCAACTGAAATGAATAAAAGCAAGCCATTGTCTACCATTAGAGCGTTCACAGCAGGGCTCAGGTTCGAATCCCCGCTTGGGTAGAAGTAAAAAGCATGGGTCGGTTTGGCAACTTCGACCTCTGAAACAGACAGTCACACATACACTCACACACTCAATGTCACGAGCAAGACATGGAGCATAGTAAGGGCTGGAAGAAGTGGACCGTTGCCAGCGCACAATGGAGCAAAAGGCTCAGTGCAGCACTCGAGGTCCTGCAGTATAAGGCCTCTGACTAAAATGGAGACTGAGAGGCCGCTGAAGAGTGAGCTTGCGGTGTGAGCCTCCTTCGTCACTTGGGGGATAATTCATAGAATTTAGTGCACAAGTGGCGCATGTGAATCCCTGCGCCAGCCGCGTGCGCTAAAATCCATTTCCGCGAACAGCGTATTCATGGATTTCAGCTACCAAAACCAGCCGTGGTGCACAGTGGCGCAGCGACCCTGCAGCAGCGCCAGTTACTCCCCCAAGAACGCCCCTCGCGCAGGGAAAAGCCATCAAAATCCCCAATCCAGTGCAAAGGGCTGCGATAACCCTGTACCAGCACGGCAAGCGGGGTACGTGTATTACTGGGGTTCGCAGGAAGTTTCACACGCGATTGGCCCTGTGCGAGCGGCGTACGTGCATTTCAGGGGTGCGCAGGAAGTTACACACGCAGGCCCCCACTCATGTCCCCTTGCACACCCACCCCCCAGCAGTGCAGAGCACCTGCCAGCAGGCCCCCACTCATGTCCCACTCATGTCCCCTTGCACCCCCACTCCCCAGCAGTGCAGGGCACCTGCCAGCAGGCCCCCACTCATGTCCCACTCATGTCCCCTTGCACCCCCACCCCCCAAGCAGTGCAGGGCACCTGCCAGCAGGCCCCGACGCATGTCCCCTTGCACACCCACCCCCCAGCAGTGCAGGGCACCTGCCAGCAGGCCCCCACTCATGTCCCCTTGAACCCCCACCCCCCAGCACTGAGGGGCACCTGCCAACAGGCCCCCACTCATGTCCCCTTGCACCCCCACCCCCCAGCAGTGCAGGGCACCTGCCAGCAGGCCCCGACACATGTCCCCCAGCCAACACGTCACCACAATCTAGATCCCTGGCCCTTATGGCCAGCCTCCACATGCCAAAGACCCACCCAAGTATTGCATCCACCCACATAGAAATGCCAATTACATGATACAACCCCAATGGCAAGTATGCAAATGAACACATGTCCGTCACACACATACAATGGTGCAAGTGTATGTCAAAACCCATATCATGACATGCATGAAACCAATGAGATAATACCACAAATGGAAGTATAAAAAAATATATACATTAAAGATAACATGAACGTAAATCAAATTAAACACACAACAATGGGAATAACTAAAATGGTCCATGTCCGATAAATAATGAAAATCAAGAAAACATAAGCAAAAGAAATCCAAAAAGAAATGTTGTCCAAAGTCACAGTCCAAAAAAATCAAATCCAAGGGAAAATAAAAAGTAAAAACCATTGCTCCATGGTGAACACAAAAAAAATATTAAAAAAGATGAATCCAATGTAGAACTATGTACAATTGAAGAATCCAGGGTCCATGAGCCCAACTTAAGAAATGAAACCTACCAAAAACTACTACCTAATAAAAAAACTATATACAAAAATGTGGTGCATTGTCCAAGCGGTCCAAAATAAAGAAATAACGAAAGGAAACCTAATACTAACTGACTAACTATTTACAAGGGCAGCGGGCAAGTCCAACGGCTCACTTGTTGATGTCCCGGGCCAGGGCATCATCGAACTCCTGCTCGATGTCCCGGAGGCGGTCCTCTTCCATGGCCCCGAGGGTACGCAGGGACGATGACATCTGGATCTCCAGGTCCCTGCGAATGGCCTTGAGGCACTTGGCCCGCCTCATGGCCCTACGCATGGAGTTCTCCGCCCTGACCATCGTGAGCCGTGCCTCTTCCGCCTGCTGCCGCTCCGCATCTATCGCATGGCCCAACCACTGCCACACGGAAGACACTTCCCGTCCAGGGTCCTCCTGCCCTCCGGCCGATGCCTGCCCCTCCGATGATGAAGGCCCCGAACCATCATGGCTCCCACCTTGTTGCTGCTGCTGCTGTGCCGCTGCCTGTGCCCTGGCTCCTGCTGCCTGCACATCCTCCTCCAGCTGGGGTGCAGTTGTTGAGGTGGCCACCCCTGCTGGATGTCCGACTCCCGACTATGGCAGGGATGTGTCCTCCACCAGCCTGGCCGCAGGGTCAGAGGCAGCTCCACCGGGCACCCAGGTGACACATGGGTGGGAAGATGGCATGGAGGATGACTGGCGCATAGGGGGTTCAGTTGAGGAGGGGGTGGGAACAACGTCCAGAAAACGGAGGAATCCGGCCCTGGTGAGCTGTCCCAGTGGGTCAACGTGGTCAACGAGCCATGCGAGAAGACGTGCAGTCTCCTCATGAAAAGACTGCAGGTCAGCTCGCATGGCACGTTGACGCAATGCCACCCCACCCAGGACAGGCTCAACCCGGTGCTGGATAGCCACATCCGCACGGAGAGGAAGGCCAGTTGGTGTAAGCCGATCCCCTCCCTGAGAACGGGTCTGGACGTAGGCATCCCTGCTGGTGCAAGATGATGCAGTCACAGGATCGGGGACAGGATTACACACAGGCACCTCCGCGGCAGCCTGTGCTGCCTCCTGTCCCTGCCCCTGCACTGCACCACTAGCACCAGTGGAATCCCCACCTCCAGACCGCGTCTCTGTCCCTTGCACGGCCTCCTCCTCCACCAAACCCCCAACCAACCTGGATGACTCCGTGCCATCTTCCTCCGTCGGGCCCTGTGGGGTCTCAGCTGCCCCTTCGGCTGCCGAGGAGTCCAGCTCCAACCTCTGCCTCTTGGACCTCCCCTCGGCAGCTGCGACCTGGGACAAGGCACCGGACTCGTCACTCCCCGACGAGATGACAACCTGGGAGGGGAGCCAGGCCTTGCGTCTCCGGCTGGCGGTGCGATCCCTGCCGCTGTGCTCCACAGCACCCTCTCCACCCTCTTCATCAGTCGACACTGCAGACAGGGAGAGATAGGACACAGGCATCAGGGCACTGTACAATGGACTCATACACACATGACAGTTGCACACGAGTGTCATTGTCAAATTTCAGACATGGCATCACAATCCCCAACACACATGTCATTTCAAATCACACACATGAGCTATTCCACAGCCATATCGCAACAGCCAGCACCATCCATACACATACAACAGCATGAGCAGGCAAAGGTGAGCCAGACATCACATGAGACACAGGGAGTGCACTAGACATGCACACACGCCACCACACTTACATGCATGTGTACACCGCCACCGAGTGTCGCAGTGATGAGATCGGCATCCATGTCACATCTGGCAATCAGTCTTCTACATATCAGTCTCACATGCATCCATGTTGCATGACAGTTGCACACTTGTCAGATACACATACATGCACATGTACACAGTGCAGATACATGCAGCTGGAACCAACATCCATGTGTGACACCACAACCTTGACAGCTGACATACACAGTCATTCAAATATGTGTGCTCACACATCTGCATTTTGCCTGCATGCTTACCCACAAATACACCATCCATGTGTCTCACACATGAAAGGACTCGCATGTGTCAGCCTCACGGCCCTGTACATACACATCCATACATGGCCCTACAAAACCACATGTGCAACCTGCACACTACTGTCACACCACCACACGCACAGCTTCCAATCAGTATGCATGTACACTTACCGCTCGACTCCAGACGGGTCTGCCTCTCAAGGAACTGGACGTGGAGCGCTGGGCATACGCGTTCCAGGACCCTCATTTGGTCTTCCGACAGGTGGCCGCTTAGCATCCGCTGCCTTCAAGAGGCGCCGGGCCTTGTTGAGGGTCCTGGACCTGAAGTCCTCCCAGCGCTTCTTGACATGATGGAATTCGCGGACTGCCACCCCCTCCGCATTGATGGCAGTCACGATGTCCGTCCAGATCCTGGTCCGTCCTTCCTTGTCAGCGCGCGACCTTCCGAAGAGGGCATCATACTGCCCCAGGACTTGCTCCACCAGGACACCAACTTCGGTGGCAGTGAAGCTGGAGGCCCTCTGCCTCTATGGCTGGGGGTTGACAGTGGTCTCAGATGGTGGTGTGCCCGACATGGCAACCCCAGAGGCAGGAGTGGGTGGGCAACTGGGTCCTGGGGCTGGGCTGTGGAGCGATGAAATCCCAGTCGGGAGTCTTCGGTTCCAGTAAGGGTGGTCACAGCAACAGCACCCCTGGCTGACATGTAGGCAGCAAATGGCAGGGCACGTGGGCAGCAGGTAGGCAGGCAGCAGCAAATGGCAGGTTGGAGCGTGCTCGGGGCCCTGGGGGGGCAGTAATTCGGCCTTCTGGGCAGGAGCGTGGTCTTCCATGTGTTTTCACGTGGCCAGCTTGATACGGAGGGATTTGGCACGTGAAAATCTTGCACATCAGCGTGTAATTCGACGAAAGACCCTTAGCGCATGAGCACGTCAGCGATTTCATTGGACCAAAGGCCCTTCGCGTGTAAGCGCTTCTGTGAAGTGAGGCGCGGGGGCGTGCGCGGGCGTTTCCCCCGTGACATGGGCCTAGTGGATTAGCGCGCGTGTGAAAAAAATGCACATCCCCGTGTGAATGCATGTAATCCGAGGAAAGGGCCTACGCGCGTAAGTGACGTGACACACGCGGGCGTTTCCCTCAGCATGGGTTAAAGGTGAGCGGGGCCAGCAGTTCGCTGTACGTGCCTTTCGTGGAGACCGGCGTGTGTTGCTGCTTCCTGTTGTTTTGCGCACCATCACATCTTCACAGCTATCAAGGACGTATCTCTTCTTTTGGCGGGGGGATTGGCTACACGTGTTTTTCTGCATCGCACTAGTCAGATGGTGAGTCGGGCACGCTATTTTTCCCACTGCGGGTGCCCCTGTGTATCGCACCATTTTTGATGTCATAATAGCCTGCGTGTCCCACGCGTACGCGATTTTCGTGTTACTGGGTGCAACCGCGTACTGCGGGAGGTTGATTCCACGCACGTAGGCTGCAGGGTTTTCCAGCAGTTTGTTTTATACGCAAAATCTTTCCACCGTGAAGGGCCTTTTCTATGTCTATATTGGAAACCATGATGATGGTGAACTCACATGTTGATTGGGAAATATCAATTAACTGTGAGTGATTAGCGACTATGTTGTTTAACGAATTAACTAATTATGGAAAGGAAATGAAACTGGCAAACCTGGCTGTTAAAGTCCATATTGGAAACTATGATGATGATGAACTCAAACATTTCTTTTTGTAACAATTGCAGTGTAATTGAACCAAATAAAATAAAAAATATTCCTTTTAAGATCGAGGAATCCCCGGATGATATTGGAGAAATTTTAGCAGAGATGGGTTTTATAACCCCTTTATTGTATGTATTGTGGGTAATGTTTTAATATTAACGGTTAATTTCTTAATGTATGAAATACATGTTTTATATTGTTAAGGTTTAATGAAAACCATAAACAAATAATAAAAAGAAGAGGAATAGGGCCTGCAAGGAGGCCAGTTACAAGAAGACCAATGACGTCAGCCGGCACTGAAACAATGTGTCCTGTAAGAAGGCGGTCTTTTATTTTTAACCAATCTCGCAAGAATGTTTTGCTTGGATGGGCTAATACAGGCACTCCTAAGTATTAAATGGAAGATGTTATTGCCAACCGTTCTCCATCGATAAACCAAGCATAATTCTTCCTCTTTTTTAAAATATGTAATGATTTTGATCTTAGATGGATACATTTTTAAATAGTTTCTTTTCATAAAGTCTTTCAAAGCATCCAGAAGGCGCTGCAGTCCAATGGGTGTACTATTAAAAATATTAAAATCATCTGCATAGGCTGTCCATATAATACAGATTTTCCCCACCTTTTGGCTCACAAAAGCCATCTTGTCTAGTGTCGCTCATATGTCTGTCACATATAGATTGAAAATGCCAAGGGGCCAGGACACACCCCTGTCTTAAACCCGAGCACGTTTTCATTTCTCTTGACATACTTCCATCTCCATTGATTCTAACTTGCACAGAGGTATCTGTGGAGATACAGCAAGATGTGAGATCGAGGGCCGCCACATAAATTGAAGTTTCATCACTGTCCCAAGCTATATTTTGAATACAAGACACCAAAAAAGTGTTACAGTCCGTACCTATATTTCTATACCTATTTCTTTTTCCCATTCTTCTAGTTTCCCCAAGATAACAGCCACAAAAATGTTACAATCTGCATCTAGGTGTGTGATAGGTCTATATAGTTTGACACATTTGACCCATCCCTCTTCCTATATATAGGGATAATGAAGGATTTTGTCCAGGTAGTCGGAGTTCTATGCACCGCAACAATATTTCTGAATAGCTCAAACAATATCCCTGCCCACAATTCAGGATGTGACCTAAAGACTTTATTTGACAATTGATTTGGCCTGCCAGCTGTAGAGTCGCTGACATTCATAAGTAAACATTCTATGTCCTCTATCACAATATCCAACTGCCAGCTATCATTAAAACCCTCAAGGGCACAATCAGGAATGTCTCAAATGTTCCCATATTGACGACACAGTTTCCTTGCCCCGCTCCACACTATACATGGAAGCAATAGCGACCATGCTGACTTGGTGGCTGGCCTCCTCCTACTCACCACCTTCAGGTCCATCTTTACTGCCTTAAGGAGTTTCACACAGATTCCTTAAACCAAAGGCCCACAACCTGCAGCTCTCAAGATGTTTTGGACCACAACTCTCTTTGAGCCTTCACCATTGGCTATACTGGGTAGGGATAATGAGGGTTGTAGTGCAGTACATCTAGAGAGCCAAAAGTTGCATACCCCTGCCTTAAACAAATGTCCTCATTAGGACCTGGGCGAATTGTCACAACAAATTTCCTTCCACCAGCTGTAATGTTAAAACTATGCCCAAGTACAGGAACACCGTCATAATAGAGGTAACAGGTGTGTATTCACTAAAATACTGCCAGCAGTATTTCATATAATCCACTTTTCCAAACCTTAGGGGTGGAGAAGGATTATGTACATTACTGCATCGTACTCATTTCAGTCTCTCACAAGGCCCTGTGTTATCCCTCCCTCCACATATTCCTCTTCCTCTTGTCGTTTCGAGATATAGCGAATGGTTATATGTGATCTTACCGACCACAACAATAGAGTGGTACATAACAGAGCTGACAAAACGCCAAATATTTTTTTATTTTATTTGGGGGTTCCCTCCCTAAACCCCTCTTTTCTCAACCCTTTTAAAGCCACCCCAACCCCATCATGACCCATTTTAACCCCTGGCAACACTTACCTTTATATATTTATTTAATCCTTTCAGTGTTTTTCGGTGTTATTGTCCTCTCTGTTGTGTAACACTCTGTTTGTTCGCGATAAAATGACTGGATACCATAGACAAGTAATCCAGGGACTTGGGTTTACATAACAACGTTGCCCAGATGAGTACATGGGTAGAAATTACCCCCAAGTCTCAAAGAACATGGACCCTGTGCCATGCACCAGGAGTGTCAATGTTTTCCAACGTAAGTGTCCCTCACGTTGTGCAACCATTTCTTTCTAGTAGAAAGTACCTTTGTCTTCCAGTTCTGCGCCAGCTCCATCCTTCCGTGTTTAGCATCGCTATATGTTCTTCGGTCCAAAGTCTCCCAAAAGGGTGATCAAGCATTTTCTGGGCATGTCCTCCCTCACAATGCCCTTAATCTAGCTCAGGAGATCTTCCCAGTATAGCGGGACAAATGGCCTCCCGCAGAACAAATGGATATGATCTGCCACCCCGTTGCACCCCCCAGGCACATATTGTGCACAGTGTCCTATGCTTTAGCCGATCTCTTAGGATTATGGTGCCAACAATGTGTCGAACGTTGGCCTCTGAACGCAGCTCTGCAATTCATTCCCCAGTCCTCCACTGACTGGGTCTCCCTCAAGTCATTTTCCCATACCTTCTTGAATCCCAGCTTTTCTGCCCTCAGATGGGATATCATGCATTTAAAAAGCTTAGCTATGACCCCCCACCCCTCCTAGGACTTTCATGGGCTGTTGTTTCACACACTCCATTCCAACTCTATCAAGTGTCCTTCTCTGTTCTGTTTGAGCCAGTGTCCCCTTTATTTTCAAATACATGAAGGTTCAGACTGTGCATATACGCAGCTCTTCCTGCCTCTGATCAAATTGTTTAAACTTTACATTCCGAAAAGTGGGCCTGCCCACTCCCGTTACTAGTATTTTTATACTAATGTAAAATCTATCTCAAAGTCATCCACAAGCAGCCCCTTTAGTGAACTCAGTAGGCTCGGCCATGGGGCAAAGCGCAGTGATCCTTCAAAATCCTTCCAAAGATCCCATATTATAAACAGAACAGGTTGGTCAGTGAAATTCCTGGGCACTATCCCCTTTTGGGGGGTGATAGTAAATCCTTCATTTTAAGTGAGACATCTAGTAGCTTTCCATATCTACCCCCAACCTCTGTAGCCACTACACATTGTTTTAGAATCCACCATTTAGCCATCTTGTAATAGCAGCAAAAGTCCGGAAAGGCATATCCACCAGAAGAGGAAAAGGAGATTAGAGAGCAAATTAATTTTGACAGATGTCACTGTCCCGCACCAAAAGATAATCCTTCTACACCATCTTTGCAGGTCCTCTATTAGTGATCTCTGCAGGGGCAGTAATTGACAGGTCTGTAGTGATCCATGCTCCTGAATACTCGCTGTTCCATTCCATTATTTGCACCCCACAGCCATCCCGTCTTCCCCACTCTTTCTGGGCTCTGCTTGTCAATGGTAGATTACATGATTTGTCCATGTTGATATGTTTGCCTTCAACCGATCCATACATTCTGTAATAACCTTCATGGTTTCTTGGAGGAATGTTAGCAGGTTCAATATTTATATATATTAAGAGATCATCTGCAAAAAGTGAAAATCTCATGTTGCCCAATAGCTTTTCAGTGGCTATAAAAGCTCAGGTGAGTGGGTGCAAGGAGCAGTGGACAACCCGACTATTACTGTAAACTCCTTGTAGCACTTTGAAGCGTCCTCTATGCACTAAATGGAATTACCAATAAACATCTTCCACCAAATAACCGGACATACCCAAGGAAGATGGTAAAATACTGCTTTAATCTCAATGAAAGAAAGCAGGGAGTTGTATGGCTATCAAAATAGATGCATGCATAATCACACTTCCTCTTGTGTATACAGAGTTTATATAATTTTAAACACGTCATCTATGATGTCATTCTACATGGAATTCTGCAAAACCTACTACCAGGAGGGAATGGATTAGGGGAACATGTCTACTTATAGAATCATATAAGTGTTAATATCTCATTGGTTGCCCCTTGTCTGTAGGACACGCCCTGAGCTACTTCTACATACGTAGTACACTGATTATAGCAGAGAATATGGCAGCGGATTGGTAACTGCAACATTGTATGTGAGAGTACGTGGCAGGCCCTATGATTGGTTGGCAACCCCATCCAAAGTCGGACTTTCAGCTCGTTTCGCAGCACGTGAGTAGAAATGAAACCTAGCTGCTCGAGATGCGTCAATTCATTTCTTGTTTTTCCAATTAGTCCATAACATGTCATCAACCTGATCCTTAGCCAAGGCCTTCTGTTTGTAGTTGACCTCGAAGTCTGCTCACTGTTCTGAAACATTGAGGGGGTATGACCAGATGGATCTATGTGATTACTGCGACCCCCAGAAGTCCGACGGCCAAAAATGCTGATGTTTTTCTTTTTTCTTTCAACTCTCTTTATACCACATACATATGCGAGGGAGACCCCCCTGCACCGCTCCCCATACTTGTATTATATCCCATGCCCCCTCTCCCACATACATATGTGGTGTAAGGGGGGTATAAAGAAAGGCTGAATTTTCAGCAGTCGGAGTTCTGAAGGTGACATTTTGGTATATTTCCTGAACAGACCACTATTTCCATCTGGGTTTTCATGAATAGCCCTTGTTTTCAACTTCTGAGTCATGTGTTAACAGACCCCGATTTTGTCAATTTCAGCCTCTTATTTAGGTCTATTTGATCTTATTAACCAGGGTGTCATTAACCTGTCTGGCCGTTAGAGACTTGCTCACTCCACCTCACTTAGGCTTTTCCCCTTGTGAATGTTCAGTACTTAGCACTTGCAAATGTCCTTGTCTCTCCTAATCTTAGCAGAAATATGTCTTGCGCACGTGGTCCATTCCTTCAACTCCCTTTGTTCCTTGCACCCATCTCTCGAAATAGCCTTCTTGATTCTAGGCCACGGTACTCCCTTATTCTGCATGCGAAAACAGTTCCTTCATCAGTTCTTCAATTTGCAACCCTAGCCTTGTCTTTTGAAGTAACAGGGTTGATTCTTAACACAGGCCGCCGTCCATTTTCTTCCAATGGCTGTCCTAAATTTTATATCTGTACCTCTTTTTAGCAAGCTTCTATGTATCTTTTATACCTTGAGTTACAGTGTATTTACAATTATTGGTCAGCACGTTATTTCATCTTCTTACATTCACACTTACTTCATCTTTAGATACATGTTTCTCTTTGTGCTTCAGTTAGTCAGTTTTAAGTATTTTCACATCGTTCGGCACAGGTTCATAAATCTCCTTTATGACATCATTCTGTCATCTTCAGACTTTGTTTAGACTTCATCCATATTACTCATGACCATATTCTGACATATTGGTAGAGGGGACCCTTGCTGGTAGAATCCTTCTTCTGCTTCTACCTGAGGGTACAATCTGAATGGCTGCCTGAGTGCATATCATCTTTCATACACTCGACACGTTGTAGGAATATTACATGGATTCATGCATGGGTTCCCAACTGTGGTGAGTGGGTGGGGACTAGAGGAGATGCACCCACCTACTCCTCTACACCTATGTCACCTCTCCTTAGATCAACACTTTCACTCTGGCTCCCTCATTCAGAGCCACTGCTTAAAATGTGCCTTAATATGCACCTTCTTGATCGCAGCCATCAAGAAAGGCTATGCACCCTCTAAATGCAGTGAGTCCGAGGCATGTAGGGCTTTCATATGGTTTAATCAAGAGTCTTTCTAATGTTACCAGTTCCCTGATTGCCTTAAATAGACCACCTGATCCTCATGAGGTAGCCCCAGGAGGAATTTATCTAGCCTATTTGGCAGTACCTTTGCCAGTATTCTTGTGTCTACGGTAGGGACTGATTTTACAAGGCACTCTCCACACAATTTCTCCCTGCCATATGAATCACCTGATTAGCATCTTCATCATATGGTTAGGCAGCGTGTCCCTTTAAAGTACTGATTAAACATTTACATTAGGAATGGAGAAAGGAGATTTCTGAACCTTTTGGAGAATTGTACTGTAAATCCATATGCGACCAGATATTTCCCACCCTTCATCTCCTTTACAGCCCTTATGATTTCCTCCAAAGACAATGCTACTTGTAAAGAGTCATTGACCCCAGTAGAATAGTATGGCATAATAATCTTTCCTAAATATTTACATATGTCCTTCTTCCCTGCTTTATTTTCTTTAGTGTATAGAATCCTCATGCAACACTGCAAATCGTTTTCCTTCATCTGCCTTTTTTCATTGGGATTCCCAAGACATGGCTTCCATTTACTGTGCTCGCAACCTGTTGGCCAATAATCGCTCCACTCTACCTCCTTTTGCATTATACTTATGTCTTAAATTCTGCAGGTTGGATTCAGTTTCATTCATTTGCACCGTTTGTATCTTAGTCTTCAATGTTCCTGACCTCTAGATGCCCATCTTTGTCCTTGAGTCCATCCCCTTAATCTTCCCACTCACCTCCTTTGTCCTAACCAGAGGTTTCCCTAAGAGGAAGCCATGGCCTATCACCACTCCTCTAATGCTGGCTTTAAGGGCCTCCCACACCAAGGCCAAGCATATTTCTCTATTATCATTCTGCACTAGGTTACCAAGTAATTTCTGATGTCTTTTGCTATCTTATTCACTTTATTCTTGTCAGCTAGGAGTTGGACATTGCAGCTCTATCTACGTCTTGGTATGACAACCAGCCATCCCAATACAGCCCATGGCATAGCATGGTCCAACCAAGGAGTACGGTATATGTGTCCCTCTGTCACTTGGTGCATTGGTGAGTTGGTTGTCAGGGCATGAGCTATATGGGAGAAGATGTCATGAGTTTGAGAGCAGTAAGGAAACCCTGTGTACCATGCCCATAGGTCCCTCCAAACTGTTCTCTGTCCAACCTTGCGGCTCACTGTTAGAAAATGAAGGGTGGCATTCCCCCTCTGATGACCCTCAACGTTTCCCTCGGTAGCCTAGGTGATACTTGCTGGGGTTTATAACCATATTGAAATCCCTGTATATCATAATTCCTCCTGGACGAAAAGGGTTCAGATTAGTCCAAGACCTCTCAAAAAGGTTTCCAACCTTGATTGGGGCAATAAATTGATGCACACATGAACTTATTGCTCATTCACAGCCGGAGAATATGAAATTCTCCTCACCCTCTGACTTTTTAGCCTCCAAATTGAATGGGAAAGTGATGCTTTCAAATAAGAAACCCATATTTCTTGTGCTACGTAATCATATTGACCTGGGATATACCCTCCTTTTCAGGCCTGTCTCCATTCCTCACACAAAGTGGGTCTCCTGCGCCCCAAAAATGGACACTCCTGTCCAGAAGTCCCTTCTGAGGAGGGTGTATTTAGCAGGCGATCTCAAGCCATGCAGGATTAAATGAGCCTATCTTCACAACATTCAACTCCCTCCCATTTCTAGTTAATACAGAAGCTTTCCTCGCCATCTGGGGCCAATTGATCAGCCGGGAGTGCTCCCACAGTCATATCTAACACCCACAGTTGTCACTAGGGAATACAAGTTTTTAAAAAATCAATAAGAGCAAAAATCAAGCACACAGGCCCAACCAACTTGAGCCAGAGCAATGCCTGTCACGCTTCTTAATTCCCTCTGTGAAGCGGGAGACAACACTGAGGCTTCCAGATATCTCAATAGGGGCATTACTAGTCCACTACTTGGAGGTGCCATTCCCCCGCATCTCTCTCCCGCCCATTTTTCCATGAACATAAACTCTCCCCAAAACGTCATGCCCCCACCCACGTATCAGCACAAACAAGGCTCTGATGCCCTTAGGAAGAAGTCTCTAGAACATATATACCCTCAGTCCCATCTTGACCTCCTATAACCCAACCCAGTGAAGATACTGGTTAGCCTTTAGTACTTTAAAAATAACATTAAAGTCCACAAAGAGAGCATATTGTACTGATGCTGGTCTGTCTGTTTCAGACAGTCACCTCCATAGCTGCTTTCACTGAGGAGCATTCGATGTTCTTGAACATATAGATTCCTGTCATTTTTCTCCTCCCAGGGGTATGTTCCCTTTCTCTTCCAACTTTGTGTTCTTGCACCATTCTAGTGGGTACTCATATGCACCACTCAGTTTCACCAGCACCTCTTTCACCCTCAGTATTTTGTATTATTCCGATAGATAATAGCTCTTCTTTTCCCATCAAAAATCTGTATGAATAGGAAGCCCCACCTTTACCTAATGTTTTAATCCTGTAGCCAGTTGGTAGGTGGATGACACATTCTCCATCATTGAAGACTAAGTGGCGATGAGTCTTGATAAACAGTTATTTTAGGCCACCCAAATTCTCCCCTCTTGCCTCTGAGCTTCTGAAGAATCGTTTCTCTGCTGTGGAAGTAGTGGAATATCCCCATCAGGGCTCATGCATCAGCTCGGATCCTTGCATTTCTGTGTGCTATATCTGAGAGGACTTGCCTTCCTCCTGTATAGAACATATTGTTGATCTAGTCTTGAATTAAGCATTAAACATTGCATCTGTTTTACCAACTCCTCTTCTTTTCCGAGAGTCCAAGAAAAAGTAGATTACATCTTTGCTCTCTGTCTTCAATATCGTCCAGGTTTCTGACTATACCCCCCTCTTACCATTTCAGATTGATGTCTCCTGTGAAAGTTACTCTCTTTGGCCTTTCTATCTACCTGCTGCGATTGCTACTTGATAACTCCCCCACATCATCTATCAATTGCTTAATTTCTGTCAGGGACAATGTCGTCTGATCTCATGGTTCTTGTTTGATTGGGCACACTTTTTTCTATCTCCCTTCATCCCTGCATTATCATCTTCATTCATCACAGAGGATCTCCGTGCTTCCTCCATCTTCAGACTCAGTAGGGGTGGGCTCAGTAATCTCCAAATTATGTCGATGACTTTCTTCCGCGTCTTGTATAGGTCGCTTTTGACAGTCCATGCTGGAGATCTCTCACCCTTCCCTGCACCAACTGCAGGTTATAGCACCTTTAGTAGGGTTCCACAGTGCTAGATCAATCAATGGTGATTGGGCCTCCATCATGCATTCCTTCTCCATCAACCTGAAGTATTGCTATCTTAATATCCCAGGATCTTCACCTCAAGACCATCTTACTCTAGTCAACCGGAGCCGTGAGCTTCTTCATTTGCACTATAACTGCATCTCCGTCAACTCAGCAATTTTTGTGTGTTCTGATCTGTCTGTGTGGCTTTGGTCAGCCCAAAAATAAAACCAAAGTTAAAATAAAAAAGAATGCCATCAAACACATTATCTCTACCGACCCCTAGTCTTCTACCCTCTAGGCCTATTCCGTACCTTGATTAGCTGAATCTCACTCGCCTTATTTTCCCACTTAACTATGTGCCTCTCTGTAACTTGTATATTTGTACACTGGGCCTCATTACGACCCTGGCGGTAAGGGGTTAACGCCAGCGTTAGCTGCGCCGACCCCTTACCGCCAACTACGAGGTCCCTTAGCGCCATGGCGCTTTTAACACCTGCTTTTAGCAGGTGTTAAAATCCATGGCGCTAAGGGACCATGGAGTTAATTACGCCACCGTAATTTACGGTGGCGTAATTAACGCCTTCCCCACTCCCATTATGCCCTATGGGGCAAAAATGGGAATGGGGAAGGGTAAATGGGGATTGGGGACTTACCGCCCCGCCGACCTCGGAATGGGGCGGTAAGTCCGCCAACCACCATGGCGTAAACGTAGTTTACGCCATGGTGGTAAAGTCACGGCCCAGGCGGTAACTTACCGCCTGGGTCGTAATGAGGCCCACTGCATATTTTTTGCAATCATATAAGCCTGTATTACCTATTTTGTATATGCTATAACTATGTAAAATATGTAAGCCTTCTTTGTATATATTATATATTTGTATCTTGTAACCATGTAAGTCTTGCATCTTCCTATTGCTGTGCCCTGTTGTACTTACGGGTCTGGTGCACATAAAAAGTGAATAAACAAACAAACAAACAAACAAACAAACAAAGGTGGACCCATAAGCTGTAAAAATCTGTCCCAATCTGGTGAGAGCAACTATAAAGCAGAGACTCGACTATTGTAATGTCTTAATGAGTGGTGCTGGCAAGGGATGCTTGCAAAAACTCCAGATCCTACAGAAAGGTGCTGTCCGCTTTATCAAAGGAGTATGAAAACAGGAACACATTTCGGTGCACAGAAGGGACTTGCATTGGCTTCTGGTTGCAGCTAGAATTTTTTTTAAACCAATGTTCTCGTGCACAAATGCCTATATGGTCTAGCACCCACCTATCTAAGTGAGAAATGCATGCAGCAAACATCTACACGACCTACCCGTTCTAGTGATACTATGGGCCTCATTACGACCCTGGCGGTACGGGGTAAACGGCGCCATAAAAGGTGCTGGCGCCGTTTACCCCGTACCGCCTCATTACGAGGTCCCCTCGCGGGACCCAGGAAGCAACGCCTGGTCAAACCAGGCGTGCTTACTGGGTCCCGCGAGGGGAAGAGGGAACAAACAACGGGCCAACTCGTAACGGCCCGTTGTTTGCTCCCTCTACCATTCCCATTCAGCCCTATAGGGGCCAGGTCCTTGGAGGGAGGAATAACCGGGCCTTCCGAACTCGGAATGGCCCGGTAATTCCTCATTCTGAGGACCCGGACGCGATTTCGGCGGCAGCCATGCCGCCAATAACGGCATGGCTACCGCCAAACTCGTAATGAGTGCCTATGTATCTAACCTGCCCTGGAAGCAAATGTGGTAACGGCAATGGTAGATCCTTTCCAGTGCAGGCAGCCTGGAACAAGCTACCTGCTGCTCTGCGCAGGGAAAAGAACCCGTGGACCTTCCGCAAAAGCTTGAAGACATTTTTCAGCCGAACTCTGCGCTATGCTTTATTGTGATGTCTGTTTTTCTATGTCCTCTGTGTGCGCTTAGATGCCTGTGGGCTTCGGCGCGAAACAAACAAACAAATAAATAAATAAAATAACTTTATGCTGGGCAAGTCACAAACGATGTTATGCACTCACAGGCAACATGTCCACAGAAAAGAAATAACCTGCCTGTGAGAAGCTTGCTAATGTGCACCACCCACAAACATTCATATAAATCAACTCTCTAGACATAATATATTCCTTAACAACAATATGCAGTTCAGTTGTAACATTGCTGGTTGTCAGCCAGTGTGTATTCAAGATTTGCATAAAGAATAGGCAGCTTAATTTGTTTTGCTTTTGTTGAATAACACATTACTTAAAACACTTTATTTTCTCTAACATTTAAGTGTGGGTATCTTTGAAAGGTTGCATGGGAAAGTCAACATCAAACATACACATATGGCTTCAAAACACATTCCATATGTCTATAGTATTATCATATACGTATATATGGGACTGTTGGCTTCTAGTGTATGCATGTATGTAAAAGGCAGTCTATGGTGGGTGGCAGGCTTGGGAGTAGGGAAGCTCTGCTTTCATTTTTAGAGTGCACAGAAAAGTTCATTCACACATTGTAGGAATATAAAATTCTGTTTTTTTGAGATGACAGAACCCATCCCCCAATTCTACTTGACAATTCAAGTCTGTGTAATGTAAGGTCCACTCCACTTTGCGCGGTGTCATTAGAAAGGTTTCTGTAGTCATTTTAAATAGCATCATTTTATGGGAGTGGAAATGAACAAGCCATCGTCCCCTGATACCCAGAAGATTCCTTTTCATTTAATTATTCCTTCCACTGGACAAGATTCACTGGTCTCTACTTAGGAATTCTTCTCAGTGTAACAGGAACTATTTAGGCAAAGGGCCTCATCCCGAGTTTGGCGGTAACCCTTAAATCCGGCGGTAGCGCTATTACTGCCGGATTTAAGGGTCCGCCAAATCAGGGCTTCGGCGGATTTCTCCCCAGCTCTGACTTGGAGGGAAATCCGCAGAAAATTCACGCTCATACCGCCGGCGGGAAATCCGCCGGCGGTAAGAGCGCAAAAATTCCCCATTGAGCCCAATGGGGAATGGGGAATTCCCGAATGGGCTGAGTGGGGAATGGGCAATACCCGTTCTGCCAAACCCGTGATCCTGCGCTATTAGCACCGGGGGTTTGGCGGTAGGGCTATTAACACCGGCGCTAATAGCGCCGGCGTTACCGCCCAACTCGTGATGAGGCCCAAAGTCTGCTTTAGGCTTCCTCTGGATGTTTTAATGCACATGAGAAACAAATGGATTCTGTCGGAATATGCCTTAGCTTAGCACCTGCTAAAGATCAGGCAGATTCCATAGGGATCCATACACAAATGCTGCCCGCAAAGCATAATTTTCAAGTGGCATTTATTTCTTCACAAGACGAAGCGGAAAACTAAGAAGTAAGCATGAATACGCCCCGTTTCACTCTTTAGTGTTCCAGTCTCTCTTGTGAACTTTTAAAATTTCCTGCAGAGGACCCAGCAGGACTTAAGTGCTAATGCTGCAGGTTCCCTGCAACCAATTTACATTTTTAATAAAATGACCCATTGCAGTGTAATTTGCAGGCAGAATTATGTTCCTCGCAAAGGGTTGTAATAGAGGGGTAGTAAATCCCAGCCCTGAGCAGACAAGGCAGGCCGGGAAATCCCAGGCCCAAAAACAAAAGACCTGTTTTATTTAACAATTGTAAAACAGGGACAGCAGTAAGCACACAGGTCTCAAAGCTATCTAATTTCATAATGCAAAACAACAGTTTAAAAGACAAAATATGTCACTTCTGACATCACGTTATCTGGGTTAGTAAAATGTACAGAAAGGTGGGATTGGGTTGGTCGTATCATATGAGTATATAATTTATAGGAGTCAACATTCTGATCAGTTTCACTCTCTCTAGTGGCTTCACCTGGGATCACCTCTGAATTGATAATGGTAGCTGTATGTCATCTTTACGCCTTTGCATTGGTTCATGCAACTGTTACAAAATAACAGAATTTTAGAGCAATGATTGGTTGGCATTGGTTTCGTCAACCTGGATTACTTGGCAGGTCATCAGCACATGAGCAACATTTTATGGCAGGAAGATCGACATCCAGGTGTCACCTTTCCCAGTTATAACTCACCATTTCTTCGGCAACACGAGCAAGGGCTTCAACTTTGAACTGGGTTCTATCTTGTATCTTTTATTCCGAAAATTCAGAGGGAGTGAAGGTCTTGGTTTCTCTCTGTTTGAAGCTAATGAATAGCCCTTCTTCTGAAACTCTGGGTCACGTGAGAGGAGACAATTTTTTCAAATATTATATTTGGCTTTTACCAGGATGTTAGCCTATTTTACTACGGGTGCTGTTATCATATCTATGCACTGGAGACCTGCTCCAGCTATTTCTCTCTCAGTATTAGTCCTAATTAATGAGCACCTGTCCTTGAAGGCTGCCAGTTTCTTTATTCAATCTAAGAGAAATATGTTTTATAATTGGGAACTGTTTATTTCATGCGCTCCTCTGTATCAGTCCAAACCTCCCTTGTCTATAATTACCTTGGTGCGCTGTGCAGCTACTGTCCGGTTTGTTCATCTCTGTGCTTTCTAGCTAACTCAGCAAATTTTCTTTTCCTGCTGCTTCGATGCTCCTCCACCCTTGTCCATTCATTTAGGCATGGCAGCGGCATCCCTTTTATCCAAGATGTCTGTTTATTACTGTTGCATTTCTGCATTAAGCAGGCACTATCTGTGTTCTTGAGCATCTTGCGTTACAGCAGATATATTCAAGTACATGTTTTTTTGTGTCTATTGAATGCAATGTATATTCTTCATTTATAAATACAGGTTGACCTAGAGATGTGTAACTTCATGATGAATGTATATATGCTTTGTGTCTCGTGCATCTACGTGTGTCAGAAGCCAGGTGATATAATTTGCTTCTGTCATTCTTTGGCTACAGCATGTCCATGTATGCCAGATCTTGTAGGCTCATCTCTGCTTTGATCATTCCAGGGTCATCTTAGTGAATAATGTCTTTTGTGACTGCAGGATGGTGGGTGAGGGGGGCCAGTTGTCATGAGGGCCAGACGCCATGCATGACATATTCATCTGTCTCTCAACATTCCCCCCTCTTGTCGCAAGCTCCACCACTTCTCTTGGAGGGCCCTCTCATCGGTAAGGTGTCTTGGGTGTCCATATCTTCATCACCCCCGTCAAGTCACACGAATGCGTTATGTGTTTGTCTATGCTCCAGCTCATTTACCAGTACTCTCCATCAGTTTGACAGAATACCCATCATCCCACGTAGTTATGGGGGTCCCGGGGACAACAAAATGTGGATCCTGGAGGGACAATAGGACTTTGCTCTAAGTCCAAATGAGGTAGGTCTTCAGTTTGTGTGCATTTGTACATCGTTGAATCCATTTCTATCACTTTCTTCAATCCTAGCACCTTTTTCATGGTTGTCTTGCATTGCCTTATTGCTATTCTCAAGATGCAGAAACCCACTAGTATCAGTACCAGTAGGGCTAGCAGTATTTTGACCCAGGAGAACAAGTATGAGAGCCAAGCATCATTCAGGATGTCTTCCACTTCTTCTATCATTTTTGTCTGCAAATCGGTTTCACGCTCTGAAATACGTGTGTATGAGCGTGATATAAATAAAACATCAATTCAATTCAATGTTATTGCCTCTATATGGTCACATTTTCCTTATCATTAGCAGGTGCGTGCGTGCTGCAAGACACGCCAATTTGTGCACATACACCACCCTCCATGGCGGTTATTAGGTCAAGGACAAACCCGTTTTGAAGGGTCATTAATGTTACGGCTTTTAACTCTTCACTGATGGCATTAAACCCTTTCACCGTAGTGTTAATTGTCTGCAACAATTCCCACATTGTGATTTTCCGCTGCTTTGCATTTGCACCAGCATGTATTCTTGGAAGAAATCCCCCTCTTACTTTCATCTACGCACTTACTCTAACAGAATTGTCCCTGGACCTAGTATGATAGCAACCTCGTCTGTCGCTCCCCTATCCCCTTACTGTCCCCACCCTTCCCTCCAGCACTATCTGAAATGTTGTCTAGCCTAGTACGATAGTCGCTTGTTTTCTTCCTCCCCTCCCTTTCTTCACCCCTCTCCCTCACCTTTTGTTTTTCTCTGGCTCTACCAGAAATGTCGTCAGGCCTAGTACGGTAGTTGCCTGTCTGTTTCCATTTCCTTCCCACTCTCCCCCTCCCTTCCTTATCTATGTCTTAGCTCTTGCACTATCTGAAATGTCATCAGGCCGAGTACGATAATTAATTTCACAACCTTACTGTTCATGGCCTGTAAGAATGTCATTGTATTTTTCCTTGTTCCCTCCCTTGCCTTGAAGCGATTTGAGACACATTGTTTATAGGCACTATATAAATAAATAAACTATCATATCATATCAAGGTAGCAGAGAAAATCACTGCTGTCTTTCTAAACAACTTGTGCTCATCTGGTACAATGTCATCTGCCTCTACTGATATTGCAGAGAAATAGTTCTCCCTTAATTCACGTACAAGGATGACAGATCATTTCCTCCTCAGGTGTGCATCCATTCTGGGAACGTTTGTAGTCTGTGCAACGCGTTGAGGCACTACCAGAGGTGGTTTTTCCACAGATCTCCCCGATTTGGGGGTAGTTTAATGTAGGCTTTGGATCCCCAGGCCCAATAGTTATCCAATAATACTGCAGTTCTTGCCTTCATTCCTTTTTACATAATTATCTTCTTGTTGGCATTTTGCTTTATTTACCCATACTAATGAGGCAGTCTGTCCAAGGAATTGCCCTCTGGTCAGGCAAAGTTCCAGATGTGTCAGGCGATGTGCTTTTTCTTCAGGTATTTCTGTGGCTATAAAGACCCTGGAAGCGTCCATAGGATAGGGAATGGGAGAACACGCATTGCCGCTCTCATCAGATGTCCCTCATCCTACCTGGATCATGTGCTGATACCACATATTATTACTTATTTGGACTGATCCAGCCATGTGAACATTTATGTTCTGGAAATTGGTTCTAGTTTCAGCTTTAATCTTTTGATCTGTTTAGAAGCAACAGGGAAGTATCATGTTGTTGCCTTATCCAACATAGTTTTGGGCATCATGCTAGTATATGTTTGTTTCGGTACATTATATAGAATCACTTCTCATAGTGACAGGAAGATAAAGAGGTAGAGAAAGCAGAAGGCAACGAAGGCAGCCACAATCATCACTGCTAATATATCCACCTGTTGTAAGGGGTCACAGCTGTTAGGCAATCTCTGTGCCAAAAGCCTTTACTTGACAGAATTAAAATGATCACTTTTCTTCACTATTTACTCAATACTTCCATGTTGATCTTCTGGTTGCCAGTAGGTGCATATAGGACCAATTGCATCATAATTGTTAAGAGGATGTGTTTGAAAACAAGCCTAGTCTTAGGATTTACTAATAGTGAAATAAGAGGCACCTCACTTGTCTTACATGCCTTATAGCTGTGAGCTATAAAAATATGTTTTATATACATTAAAGAGGTAACATTGAATAGCAGGGTGCAATATTGTGTTTGCCTCTTATGGTTTTCTTCAAAGTGCAGGTAATTATTTACTGTGCAGGAGAATTCTTTTTTTGGGGGGTTGGCGTGGGCGAGGGGAGTTCGCTCCAGCTGGTTAGTTGTCTCTGTGAGAAGAAAACAATGTTTTATTGGCTTTCCACTAAAGGTGGTCTGCTCGTTGTTGCTGATCTCTTCTGGAGTCTCGTCACTTCTTCTTCTGTCTCAGCGTCTCAAGTTGATGGCAGGTGAGTTTCACCTTTGCAGGGTTTTACATCGCTGAGGTGGAGCCAGGCTCTTCTTCCTTGTACCTTGATGGCAGTAGGAGTTACCTCCTCCAGCACGTAGGGGCCCTCAAATCTTGGTTTGTGCCAGAGTATGGTAAAGTTTATTACATAAACAAGATCACCAACATATCGGGGTGGGAGTTTGGAGCAAACATTGCAGGTTGGATTGTTGGTTGTCTTTATCATTCTTCTTTGACCTCACCTGCCATGTGTCAATCTGTTGGGAATCATAGCAGAAAAACATTCATGCATTTCACGTTCAAGATTAAAAGGGTTACTATGGGCAGCTGTTCACGCTCTAGTGGGAGGAGGAAGAGGCGTGTGTATCCAGTATCCTGTCACCAGTTCATGAGGAGTCAAATGATGGTCTGAACCGGGCTGATTTTGTAGTGCAAATAAGGCTAAGGGTAGACAGTGGAGCCTTCCTCTGTTCAGGGTCATTTTTAATTTGGCTCTCCTCTCTTTGAGGATGCCATTGAGCCTCTCACAAACTCTATTGCCTACAGATGATAGGCAGAAAAGAATGTATGCTTAATACCCAGTAGGATTGTGATGTGCTCAAACAATCCATTCACAAAGTACAGTCCATTATCAGACTGAAGGAATTTGCACACTCCCAATCTTGGGAAAACCTTTTTAATGAAGAATTTGGCAGCACAGGTGGCATCAGCGTGTGTGCATAGACCTGCTTCGATCCATCAAGAGAAAGGGCACACTACAACCACCATGTATCTACAGCCATTGCAATTTTGGATCATATCTACACAATCAATATACAAATGCTGAAAAGGTCCTGTAGGACAGGGTATTGCTCCTCTCACTAAATTCCCTGCTGTATATTTCTGGCACACTAATGCAGCAACATGCTCACCAAGATTAGGTGAAAACCAATCCTCGGAAATCAAGGCTGCAAGACTTCTCGGGTTGTATGAGAAGGATAGTGGAGCTAATCTAATGCTACCTTGAGTAATGCGAGGAGCATGACTGATTTGCCAGTGCTGTCCTGCCAACACATTGCATTAGTAGGGGATAACAAGCATCCTCTCCTTTTCCACAGCTCCTACTCCTCTTGTGGTGTATGACCCTGGTGTTCAATTATTTGGGTTATGATTAACCTCTTTCATCATCATGCTACGCGCTGTTGTGTGTTTATCAGGTGGTGTGTGAAATTCAGATACTTTGGGAAAATATGCTGCTTTTTTGCCTTCTATGTCAGCTCCCTTGTTGCCACAGGACATTAAATCTATGCCCCTAGTGTGGGTGGTGCACTTCACCACTGCGATGGACAATGGGAGTTGTATTGTGGCTATGCATCTGTCCAACAATGGTGCATGCTGCACTGGTGTGCTGTATGTGCGAAAGAAGCCATACCTTTTCCAATGTGACAATCCTGTATGTACTGTTCACGTCACATAGGCGGAGTCTGAATACACTCTGATCTCCTCATCCTCATGCATTTCAATGGCTACAATTAGCACTACTCGCACTCTTGTGCTGGAAAATGTAGAGGCAACCTCACGCTCACCACTTCCTCAAATTTTCCATTTAGGGTAAATTTACCATTACGGTCTGAGTTTTCCTTTCCCCTGAATCCTGGTCCATAGTCAACGCACAGTCAATAAAGAGTATTTTACCCCTTCAAGGGCATTTTATCTAACATGGGGTATGTCGTCATAATGTTCAGTGTACTTTGTGCAGTCATGTACATTGTCACCTTCCTCTATTGCCTCTGCTATGAACATTGCTGGATTCACTACCTTGTGCATCATTATTTTGATCACTGGGTTCGAGATAATCACCTCATACCCAGAGGCTCTCTGCGTAGTCAATGTGCTTTTGGGTTTCTCAAGAATAGCAAACAGGGCATGCTCCACAAAAAACGTCATTTCACAGCCCATCAAGATAGTGGCTGCTTTCTCAGTAGCAAAAGCTGCCAGAGCTAGGGATTGCTCACAGAGATAATGGCCTCTCATTAATGGGTCCGGAATCCTGCTGTTATAAGTACTGTCATTACCACTCCATTTGAGTACACAAATAGAAAGAATTCTGCAATATAGCCTGCAATCTCTAAAATGGGTGCTGTGCATATTGTTTCCTTTAATTAATCAAATGCTTCTATCATTTCACCAGTCCAAACTATACTGCTGTCATCTTTCTGAGCTTCCTTAAATCCCTTCAAAAGGGGTCTGGCGTCCATGCTGTAGTGAAAGACCCATGGCCTACAATCGTTACAAAGAAATAACGCTTGCTGCATCTTTCTTACTAGTCTTTGGCTAGGGTGTGTTCATAATTTCTTCTGCTCTCTCAAGGGTCACCTTCCTGCTGTCTTGAGATTTCAACTGTCCAATATATAATACTAGCCCTCCTGGCAATACTGTAATTTCCCCTTGTCTACCGTATACCCTTAGTCTGCCAGGATTGACATCAGCTATAATGAATCTTTTCTGCACTATTGCTCTGTGTCACTACACACCAAAATATCATTCACATACAGGAACACTGCTCTGTCAAGCTGTATGTTTTCTTAGTCTATTTGGCGTACCCTATTAAAGATAGATGGGGACACACATTACCCTTGTGCTAAACCAGTATGTTTTGACTTTTTATTTCTATATGAAAATTAAGTCAAGTCTTGTGATTCTTCATGTAGGGGGATTGAAAGGAATGCATTTTTCAAGTCAATATCTGTAAAACATTTGTCTCTGGCTGGAATAATATTGTTGGTGGATTTGGGACCAATGGAAATTCTGCTTCAGCAATATTGTTTAGAGGGCGCAAATCCTGAATAAAACTTGACGACCCCCCATTGATTTTTTCACAGGCACTGCTGTGTTACATGGGGATTCAGAGGGGACCAGTATTCCTTGCTGTACTAGAGCCGAGATTGTCTCATGAATGCCCTTGTCTGCTTCCTTTGACATGGGATATTGTTTTACTCTCAGTAAAATTGCTCGATGCTTCAACTTAATCTTAACTGCACCTATTCCTTTGAACGCGGCCAACGTCATAGGTACTGCTGGTCCACATTGTGTCTGGTACTTGAGCCAAGTCTTCCTTAAGAAATGATGGTGTCTTTTTGATCACTGCCATCCTCTTTGGCACTTCCCTGTACTCAATCTTCACCCAATACATGAGGCTTATGAAGAATTTTCATCCTTGAACAATTCCGCATCTGTCAAATCAGACAGTCTAGGCCCTTGGCCCAAAGCTATTACTGCTCGCAATGCCTTCCATTCGTCATCAGTCACATGGATAACTACCCTGTCTTCTCTTACTATGACTGATTCTAGCTCCAATGGGAATACATGTCCATCTTCCTTATCCATAGGAAACTCTGTTCTGAAAAGGAATTCTAAGGGTAGTCGTAATAGTTTAGTAATAGCCCCAGAAAAACCTTGCACATTCATGGCAGTAATAGTGGACAAGTGGATGAGCGATGACACCTTATATCCAGTTTATCTTTTCATATATATCGATACACAAATTATTATAATACAAAATAAGCTTTAATTGTTATTTATTTCATAAAAAAATAGATCAATTAGCATACACAATTCATAATATTTCATCAGTACAATTCGATAAAAAACTGTGTAATTCAATAAAGAAACTTTAGGGCTCACTCACAGCATATAATCACCATATGTATTCACTTTCCTTTCTTCCTGACACACTACTGCACTCTCATACAAAAATTTACACTTCTGATATGGGAGCAATAATGACGCGAAAGATGAAGGAGTCTGAAGATCTGTTAATTTACATACAGAATTTTCAAGACGTATGGGTGCTCGAGACTCATGAATCGTGGATAAAATATATACCTGTGTTTTACCATATATTGTGCCAAGGGCTGCTAGAGCCGATACAGAAACAACTCAAGAAATTGGTGGGAATTGAAGCCAAGCCTTGGGCTGAAATACAGTTGATGATTGCCCATTATTGTAGATTGCTGCAGGAATAGAATCGCAAAAAGGAAGCAACTCGAAAGGGTGAGGAAGCGAAACTGGTGCAGAAGAAATTGTCAAAATATGCTCTTAAAGGAACCATGACAACTAGCACAGCTGAAGCAAGGATGCAGCAGGTGGCTTGTCCACAGCAAAATAATCAAGGCAATACAGGGTTTTATCCCAGGGAAGAGGATTTAGGGGAAGAGGATGGCAAAGCAATCAGGGAGGTTTACAAACTAATCAAGGAGGTTTTCAAAATGTGCAAAATGGTAACCAAGATATGTCAAATGGGCAAATGATCCGACCACCGCCAGTATGTTGGCTGTGTGGAATGACAGGGCATTTGGCGCGCACGTGCAGAAGTCAAGGCATGATGCAGAGCGGCCAAGTAACAGGAGCAGGCATGGCAAATCCACCTGTAGTTTTACAGCAGGGTGGTGCACAGAATCACACGATGCAGCAACAAGCACCAGGAGTGCAAGAAGGTGTGCAACCACAAAGCATGGGGAATTTTCCACAAGGACAATCCCAACAGGCACCGCTGCAACTATAGCAGACGATTGGCTTAGGGCAGACCACGAACCCTGGAATGGGGAGTAACAATGGGAATGGGCGAAATTCAAAAGCACACAGTGGGCCAAATTGGTATATAAACTAGGACAGCTCACTGGGAACCCTGATGTGTTCTATCCTATCAGTGATACCAGACCCTCACAGAGAACCTAGGGTGGATGTCATTATAGGGGATAAAGAATATTCCTTCTTAGTTGACACGGTTGCAACACGCTCGTGCATACGTGAAGGCAAGTTTTCCTTGTCTGGCGAGGCCATAGATACTCAGAGTTTTACACGAGCTACCAGTCGTGTTCCCTTCACAAATGTACTTCCAGTCTCCATAGGAGAATGTCAAATGAACGTACCTTTATCATATCCTCGGCAGACCCCAGTAAATATTTTAGGTCGAGATTTAATGACAAATTTAAACATGACAATCTCATTCATGCCGTATGTTCCACTCCAGGAATGCACTACTCAAATGTATGCAAAATGATCAGAGCATACGCAGGACACACAACCATAAGGTCCATACCATTATAGCCAGAAATGTTCGCATATGGTATGCGTGTGTTTATGGCAGGATTGCCAGGCCTTGCAGACAAAATCATGAGAACCCCTGATGAGTTCTTATTCAGACCCAGAATACCGATGCATGAGGAGAAGGGACAAGTATTTCCCTTGATGATACACATGGCTGCAGTGAAAGGGAGAGTGGCCTTGATTGATGGTTATGACGACGAGGGCCGACAATGGTGTGCAGTAATCGCCATCGAAGAAGGATATCGATTGACTGACGTCACCGATGACGAGCTGTTTGAAGAACAAGCAAATATGGGAGAGACAATGGTGGAAGTGAGTCTCACCTTTTGGGTAAAGAGGATTAAAAGAGAAGTACCTCAGACGATGATGTTGGCACTAAATCGTCCTGAATATTTTGATGACGACATAGCAAAGGTGCCTGTCTCAGTACAGACTACAGGTCCCTATGACGTAGGCCTTTTGAAGTGGGGCGGAGAGGTGAAGATTAAACTGAAACCAGGAGCAATTCTACAAAGAGCCCGGCAATATCCCATGTCCAGAGAGGCAGATGAAAGGAATTTTAAGACAATTTCTGCCGTGATAGAGCAAGACATCTTAGTGACATCAGAGTCGTCATGTAATACGTCAGTGTACCCTGTGAAAAAAAGTAAAGGGGGGTCGTGGAGGCTAATTCAAGACCGTAGGCCAATAAACAATATTGTTGAGGCTGAGTTCCCTCTAGTGCCGAACCCGTCTACAATGAGCAATATACCTGTTGTGGCACAATATTTCACAGTGATTGACCTGAAAAATGCATTTTTCTCAATCCCGTTGCACTGTGACAAGATCTGACATCATTCACGTTCAGACAACTGCATCTGAAAAGCACAAGGCTGCCACACAAGTACTGTGAGTCTCCTTCTATCTTTAACAGAGTCCTGCAGATGGACTTGAACAATATTGCACTAGAAAGTGTCGTCCTTCAATATGTGGATGACATCTTTATTTGCAGTACCACAGAAGAGCAATGCAGGCACGATTCTGTTCAGCTATTGACAATACTGGCTGAGAAAGGATATAAAGTTGACAAAGAAAAGTTACAATATTGTCAACAAGAAGTGCTGTACATAGGCCAGTTGATCTCACATGAAGGAAAGAAAGTGACCCCAGAAAGGGCTGATGCCATATTTAACACGGCTAAGCCACACACGGTAAAGCAGATGCAGAGCTTTTTAGGCCTATGCAACTATGTCAGGGCATGGGTCTTCTACTACAGCTCTTACACCAAGCCTTTACTTAAGGCCCTAAAAAAGGCCCAAGTGATGAAGGAAAAGATTGAATGGTCTGAGACCATGGAGAAAGGGTTTGCTGAACTCAAAAGAGCCATCTGCACAGCACCAGTTCTAGGATCCCCAATTATGCAGAGCAATTTTACCTGTTTTCACACTCAAATGGCATGGTTATGACTGCAGTGCTTGCTCAAAGAACCTCGTTGGGGTACAAGCCCCTGGCATATTACAGTGGGAATCTGGACACAGTGATGAGAGGCCACTTCCCATGCAAACAAAGATTAGCTGCCGCAGCGTTCACCATAGAAAAGGCTACAACCATTTTAATGGGATGCTCAATGACCTTGTATGTTGAGCACTCGCTATTTGCCATTCTAGAGAAACCAAAGGGCACACTGACATCTCAGAGTGCTTCTGCTTATGAAGTGATAATATCAAATCCATTGATTAAAATGGTCCGATGTAAGATAGTGAATCCAGCTATGTTCGTGGCAGAGCCACTCACGGAAGGAGAGCCCATAGATGACTGTACAAATTATGAAGAATTCTATGATGAAATCCCCAGGGTGAAAGAAAATGCCTTGGCAGGAGGAGAGATCGTCTTTATTGACGGGTCCTCAAGGATCGACCAAAATGATGGGCAAAGATATACAGTCATTGCTGTTATGAAACACACAACAAATGGAAAGTTTGGAGTGCTTCTTAGTGCACGAATACCATCTCATTATTCAGCACAGGCTGCAGAATTATTAATAAACTTAATTGTTGTGGTGTGTCCATTCTCTAGATGGATTGAGGCAGGTCCATGCACACACCCAGACTTTACCTTTGCAGCCAAATTCTTAGTGAGAGAAGTGTTCCACAGATGGGGGGTGTGCGAGGTCATGAGTTCAGATAATGGCCCTCATTTTGTCAATACAGTGTTCGAGCAGATTAGCTTGCTGCTTGGTATAAAGCACAGGTTCTCGTCGACGTACCATCCACAGGGTAATGGAATCTGGGAGAAGCTCAACCGTTTGTTGAAGGAAAGGATAGCCAAGTTTAAGCTCACTCTAATGAAGGGATAGTTGCACTGCCTTCCACTGGCACTGTATGCTCTTCGGAACCAACCAGGGTCCGACCATCATTTTACACCACATGAGATAGCCACAGGAAGAAGAATGGGAACTTCTCTGACACCCCGAGATAGAACTAAATGGTATGCCCAGTCCACAGGAGAGGTTTTAGGGTCTGAAATGCAAAACTATCTGAACAGCATGACATCTTGCCTTACTGTAATTTCAGACCAGCTGCAGCGACAACGAAAAGGGTGCAGTTCAGCACAGAACACAGAAGGAGACACTACAACAGACCAAGTTCAAGGTCTACGTGTTCCACCCTTCTTCCCTGGAGACGCTGCCCTTGTGAGGAATTACACAAGGAAAAGGTGGGACGAGCCAAGGTTCAATGGTCCTTTTACAGTGGAGGACTGCACTCTGTCTGCAGTGAAACTACAAGGCAGGAAAGCTTGGATTTTTCTCAGCGATATAAAACCCTACATTGCAAAAAGGCCCCCTGCCTGCACCCCAATGAGAGGAATCGACGAGCGACGGGGAAGAACCACAGCACGTGCAGACGAGATCCATGATGCAGAAGAAGGACGCATGACCAGCCAGGAAAGACAAGGAACTTTTTGCAAATTGTGGCTTAAAGTGGACACTTCCTCTAAGCAAAAAAAAAGGGGATAAGGACATAAGAAACTGACACTCTGTGCATCGTAGTTGCAGGGTGAAGAAGGAAATGTGCATGCACAAGCCACAACACAGTCAGATGACTTTGAACATTGAACTGAGGCACACTTAAGCCTTGAGAAAAGAGTATGCCAAATTTTGACCAAGGACACTTACATTGGAAGCAAATACAGTATCCCAATTTGTTTAATACTGAGACACTCTTCGGAATCACTTATGGTGTCCCACAGTAGAGACGTCACAAAGGACATAATAATCTCCCTTGATCTAGTGCTAAAATCATACCCGATATTGTCAGGGAGGCTCACCAGTGTCACTGACTTCCTACAAGATTCTGAAAACAAAAAGACAATAAGGAAACTCCTCACTGTCATTTCCGAACAATTTATCCTACTCCCTGAGTACAGTGAGAAAGAATCAAATGATCCAAACACAGGGCAGAAATAGATAAGCTCATCAACACACTGTTCTTTTGCAAAATCGAAGACTGTCCAACTCTTGTCAGAAGAACAGAAGGCACACTCACCTTTCTTCGAGATCCAGCAAATACAGAACATTTAAGCCATCTTTTAAATAAGATAATCATTCTGGTTGCACTCCATGCAACCGGACAGTGCAGACATTGTTCACATTTGGGAGAAAACATATAATCCTGAACCTCCGCAGGACAGGATGTATGTCCCTGTCACCAGAAGACACCAGGTTTGCCCATAATTTTCTCTTTCGCCTAGTCACTGACTTTCCAGAGCTAGTGGGGAGACCAATTGATGTTGACGTCCTCACTTTCGTCAGAGACCCAGCTAATATTGCACAGATGGGAATGCTCTTACATGGAATCGTACTCCAAGTGGAACTTTCTAACCATCAGAGGAGCTATCTGAGGAGATTCTAAGAACATTTTCCGCCGAGGGACAGATCAAGGAAGCATTGCCAAGAACTCCACGTGTCAAATTTGTTATTTCTGTTCCTAATACTTCGTATTGACCGGCATACACCATGTCCTCAGGATTAAAGCAAATAAGGGGAGTGGATTGGGAGCTAACCTATTTTGAACATGCACAATAAAAGGACTCACTAAAATGTTATTTTACATCTGATTTTTCCCATAGTCTAGCAAAGGCACTGTATCCTGATAAAAAGAGACAATTTGAAACTCACGAGAGGGGGGACACTTGTGAAGTACCGGACACTCTTAAAACACAGAAACAATAAACACTGACATTTGTTGAATGATCGAGATGGGGGTCCAGAGATGAGGGCCCAGAGCAGCAATATGGTCCTCCCACAATTAGAGAGGCAACCCCGCTTCTCTGTAAGAAAATGCTGTTGCCTGACCTACAGGAGCATAATGTACCTATGCATCATATTCATTATTGTTTTACTGTCACTAATGATCAGAACTGCATTCTTTATTGGTGCAGAACGCGTCCCAGTTTCACTGCACCACCTAATGATGCACTCATAAAGCCCACAAAAGCACCCAGACCTTATATAGTCATTCCAGTTTCTAGAAGATCTGATGGTGGAGTGAATGAACTTGAAATGGATGTAATTAGCAACGATACACACACACTTGTGGTAACGAACAAAAGGAAAAGTTGGAGACATGGTCGGCAAAGGATGAATGAAGTAACATTACTGAAAACCACACGCACGCAAACGCTGAATGCACACGAAACAGGCCTAGTGTCAATGACTGCAGAATCATGCACCAAAGCAGCAGAGAAGAAGAGACTGCCTTCCACAAGAAACTCCACAGCAGATGTTGTGAGAAAACAAGAATTAAAGCAAAAACCAACAGGAGCAGCTATATTAGAAATTCTTAAGAAAACAAGAGCCAACACTTAGAAACTCTCTGCACAGACCCAAATGATAGTTCCGCACATAGCCCGAGCAAGGGAACTACAAGAGGAACTGAAGAACAAAATCACAGCGACTGTAATACCAAGCATATACATTCCAATGCAAGGAACAAGCACTAGTTCCACAGTACAACCGTATACTAGACCAATGCCAGAATGGATACAAACATTTATAACACGACAGGGAAAGATGTATGAAGAGAGAAAGAGCTGCGGGAATTCGATCTACCCAAATGGCGCAGATGAGGAGGCCTGTACCATGGACCAGGATACCTGAGAATCCTCCAGCAAGAAAAAGCCATACAGATGCATTCAGGGATGTAGTCATAGCCAACTACAGGAAAACATTAAGAATCAAGAAAAGTATGCATGGAGATGACAATGAGCTAAACGACTACCTGGACAGCACAGCACATCTGGGAAACAACATTTGGTACCAGCACATGAAACAAGTTGGAAGACGAAGTTCAGAAGGAGAATGCTTTGTTTGTGCACTCCTACCATACAGCATGGGGAAGTACAAGATCTTCGTAGCTGTAGAAATTGATGTCCAGACAGCACACTGTATGTCACATGTAGCAATGTGCAAGACCAGAGGCCAGTTCATGGGTAGTGATGCCTCTCTGAAATGGGCAACTGAAGCAACTGATCTAAATGAAGACAATTATGTCCAGGCCATAAAGACAAGAAACAATGAAAATATAAAACACATTGGCCCTCATTACGACCCTGGCGGAAAGCGACTGACCGGAGCGCCACAGCGTAAATAGCGTTTCCGCCATTGCACGAAGGAGCAAAGTGCGGCCCATTCCGACCCATCGGGCACGAGCACCACGGCATGGCGGAAGTGCAAAGTCCGCGATGGCGGAAATGACCCCAAAACGGCCCACACCGCCGCCGTACGGCGCCCTAGGTGCAATACCGCCACCCCTCTTAGCGGTCACCGCAGTGTGCGCCTACCGGAAAGTACGGTGGCCGGAAATATACAGAAACGGAAGTAAAAACATGGGCCCGGAACGGGAAACATCCCAGCGTACACCCATAAATACACTAAAACCACACAACCACTAAAATCACTACCCTGAAACACACCCCAACCCGTCAACCACCCTAGCGAAACCAAGAAAAATGGGAAAAGTAGCGAAGAAAGCGTGCGACCGCAAGCGGCAGGTCCACTTCTCCCGTGAGGAACTCACCGTGCTAACAGAGACCCTCCAGGAGAATGCTGCCGTCGTCTTCTGCACGCAAATGACCAGGACGGCACTTGCAAACAAGAAGGCCATATGGGCTCTGGTGGCACAGCGGGTAAGTGCGGTGGGGACCGCACCCCGCACCCCACAGCAATGCCGCAAGCGATGGGACGACCTGCGGATACGCGTCCGCAGCATACTCTCTGCCAACCGCAACATTGCCAGAGCCACCGGGGGAGGTCCTGAATCACCCATCAAGTTGACCCCCTGGGAAGAAATCTGTGCCTCCACCATCGGAATGGAGAGCATAGAGGGAGTCGGAGGGATGGAGAAAGGAGTGCAGACATCCGAAGATTCAGGTAGGTGTCCCAAATAAAACAATGCCAAATCCACACAGTCCATCCATGTGAAGTACCATGCGTCCACATAGTGCAACAGAAACACATGTCCAGGAGAACGTCCACACACATCGGCCTGCAAGCGCACGTTAAAACCCACAATAAATACATAAATAATTAAAAACCCCTAATACACGCACTACACGTGCAGCAGGCACACCCTAACTGCAGGCTGCCAGACAACTGCACCCTCACTCCACACACAAATCAAAGCACCTCCAAGGCCCCGACCCAAATCACCCTCAGGTACCACCCCAATGCATGTGATACAATGCCATTCCAATTCCCACAGACCCATCAATAACCCTCGCCCTCCTTTACTCCACCACAGGGTCCGATCCAAACGACGAGCTACAGGACACCCCTACCAGCACACCTGCAAAGAGGGCCAAGACCAACGGCCAGAGACCCTCCACCTCAGCTGCACGCATCAAGACACGGCAGCAGCACAAATCAGGTGGCAGCACAGAGGAGGGAACATCAACAGGCACCCCAGCAGCCAGCATGCCCACAACACCACCACCACAGGTCCCCCCAATGGATGCCACAGAAGGCACTGCCTCTGGTGGCAGCAGCACCATAGGTGACACCCCATTGATGGCAGCATGCTCGGACACAGAAAACGGGGATGCCGAAGTCAGATCCATCCATGACCTGTCCCAATCCCCCTGTCTGTACCATCCCGTACAACATGAGGATACCACGCAGGGGCACCCACCAGACGACGACTGGCCATCCCCCACAAGCCCTGTGGCAAGGCAACATGAGGACAACAGCCCCTCTGTGACACCCCCGCAAATGGCCATGGCCCAGCAGAGGCAACAGTCCCTCGACCAGTTGATCGAACAACAGCAGCAACTGGCCACACTCCTCAAGGACCATGCCGATGAATGTGGGGGCACTAAGGCAGACATAGAAACATCAACTGAGACACTTAGGGCAGAAATGGCGAGAGGTACAGAGACGCTAAGGGCACAAATTGAGAGAAGCACCGAGAGCCTGAGGGGGGAACTGCATGCGACGTCCAAAGACGTATGTGCCGAACTTGCCGCAGTGCGCCGTGTGCTCACTGAGCTCTCGCAAACCCTTAGGGACATGCATGGACGTGAGCAGGCAGACACATCATCCGTTGCAAGTTCCGTCCAGGGCAGCCCCCAACGTAGATCTGGGAGGAACCTGCGCTCCACAGGCAGGGGTGCCCCTGATACCCGCAGAGGGGGCATGCAATAGCGACAGCCCACCTACAATGAGCATCTTTGGACACTGGTGTTCGGGGGGGAGGTAGGAGGGTGGAGGGGGTGTGTTGGGCTCACTTGGGTGGCGGGTCGATAGGGTGTTTAACATGATATCACATATGCCATAAAAAGTGCACGATCAACCAATGAGAAGTGTGGACATTGATCTTTGTGTACTAGGCCATCATAGGTGTACAGTCCATATTGTGCATGTCCCAGACACACGCAGTGCCACGAGTCCCGTGTCCATGTATCAGCCACCAGGCGTGAGTGCTAGAAGCATACATCAATGAGATGCTGACGAATGTCACGGGCCTCCGGTGCCTCGCAGACTCCATGAGGTGCTGCCACATCCCCACCCTCATCATGACCATCATCAGGTGCTTGCAGTTCTGCGTCAGGGGGCATGGGCACATTTCTACGTACGCACATGTTGTGGAGCATGACACATGCCATGACCATCTTTGCAACCTTCTCATGGCGGTACAGGAGTGCCCCGCCAGACCTGCTGAGGCAGCGGGAACGACCCTTCAGTAGGCCGAATGCCTGTTCAATGACTACACGGGTACGTGAGTGGGCATGGTTGTAGTCTTCCTCATGCTGGTCCCGTGGGTTCCGGACTGGTGTGAGGAGCCATCTCTTCAGTGGATATCCAGCATCACCTGTATGTGGACGAGAAACGTATGATGTGGAATGCCATTGATACGTACGCACACCCCCCCCCCTTCCTGGCAGGTCAATGCCAATTCACATACCCCACATCATCATGCATGTAATGAGACTCACCGAGTAGCCAGGATCTGTTCCCTGCGTGTCGCTCCATGTAGCGTGGTATTGTAGAGTTCCTCAAGACCATCGAATCATGGGTTGATCCAGGGAATCGGGCACAACAATGTGTAATGATCCTGTTGGAGTCACACACCATCTGTACATTCAGGGAATGAAATTGTTTTCGGTTGCGGTACTGGGCCTCCATGGCATGTGGGACGACCAATTCAACATGGGTGCCGTCGATGGCACCAATGCAACCCGGTATGCCGGCAAGTGCATGGAATCCCACTTTTGTGTTGGTTATTTCCTGCTCCGAGCGTGGTAGAGAGATGTAGTCGTCTGCGTGCTTCAGGAGGGCATCGAGCACTTGCAATAGTGTCCGTGAGAACAGTGGCTGAGAAATGCCATGCAACTGTCCGACTGTGTGCTGGTAGGTGCCTGTGGCCAGGAAGTGGAGTACAGACACCACCTTCAGTAGGGGTGGGATGGCGGTTGGGCTATCTATCATGCTGACAAGGTCAGCCTGTGTCATGTCCACAATGGCGGTTATGGTGTCCCGGTCCAGACGGTAGAGGGTGTGGATCTGCTCATCAGTGAGGTTGAACGGATGTGCTCGGAGGCGTGGGATTGCGGGCTGCCTGCGTGGTGGTAGTGGCTGTGCTGGCAGCCCTTGCTGGCCCTGCCTTGGCCTCCTCCTCCTCCTGCGTCTCCTCCGTGCGGCTGGTTGTAGTTGGTGTTCGTCTTCTTCTTGGAGTCGGAGCGCTTGCAGTGCTATCAGGTCCCCCAGGGCCAACATCGCGAGTCCTGCCGGTAGCATTTCGGTGTGGTTGTGGGAGGAGACTGGCTGTGCAATTTATGTGTTTTCAGGCTGTATGGCCTCCACCTGTGGTGATTGATTCCACCTGTGCAAACTGCTCTCCCCTTTGGCCGAGCACGTCCCGCGCACAACGCTGCAAATCGGGGAATTGTATCTTGCTATTGCAACCATGTATTTGTACCCGATGGCCGTGTAAGATTGGTTGATATGTTCATTCTGCTGTGGTCCCATTGTTTCACATACTATCTGTGCAGTCGCGAACTGACTTGTGAGGGGTCAGTGGAACGTAGTACTCGAGTAACGGTGGACCCTCATGCATCACTGCACCGAGGTTCAACGACGGGCGGGGCGTCCCATTCGTGGGTGAAGGCAGTTGCCATTTTCACACACAGCCGCACTCGATGGAATAATTAGTGATTTCAAACGGCCACAGATGCCTTTTCGACGTGATGTTGCAAATGAGGAATTCGAGGGGCGGCGCTTTCGGTTTCCAGCTAGCGGCGAGGAGATGCCCACAGGTCTGACTGCAAATGTAACGTTCTATTGTTCTATGTCCTTGAGACAGGGCCCATGGCGAGGGAGCAATGATTGATATGAATAGTTTGGGATGCGCAATAGCTACGTGGGCGATGAGGCCGTCCGTTCCCAAAAACATGTTACTTCACAACACTGGAATTACGGGCTGGGGCACTGTGGATTTAGCAGGCTGCATAACGCACGGACTCAATGGATGTTTCTAATGTTATGTGAGTAATTATTCAGGCATTTTGATCCCGGGATGAGGGAATGATGGATGGATGCATGGGCAGGTGATTTGATACAGAGTTTGCCATGTACAGGGCTTCTTGGGATCTATCCGCCTCCCCTATGCTATGTGATGCAGGGCTGCCATTGTGGGACCATCGTCCATCTGGCCTTGTTGAGCCCTCCCTGTCTCGAGGCGCCCTCAGACACTTGTGTCCATGCACGCTAACATTCCCATCTGATGGAATCTGTTTTGACAGACGCATGCACAGGTACACTCGTTTGTGATGGTGTTTGCACCTCGATATAGATGGCTATGAGTCGCAAGTGGTTTTGGGGTGGTGATGATCCTTTTGGTTGGGCTAGCATGCATATGGCTGTGGATTTAGTGTGATCATTGAAGTGAGTTGTTCGAATGTAGTTCTGATGGCCATTCTGTTCTTTTTCTTTTCTTTTGGTTGACAGGTATCTCCTCCCCTTTTGCCACTGCCATCTGTATGCCACTCCTGCAGATGGATTTTACTCCCGACACCTGCTGCTTCGTGTTAATCAGTGGAGCAGCATTATGATCTTATGGGACGATCGCCAATGGCCCACATGCCCTTACGCAGTACTGGTGGCTCGGAGCAACATTTCGGCCTTTCAGCTGGACTAGTGCCTCCCCATTGGGACGGGCATGCGGTTCTGTGCGCTTCCATGTTGCCTTTTCGTACGTGATTGTGGCTCTGTGTACCATGGGGGAACAGGGCGACACACAGGTAGTGGCTGGTCATTTCTTGCGGAAGCAGCCCACAATGGTGATTGGTGTTTTGGAGTTCATGGCCTGATGGCTGTATGGGCTTGGTGATTTTGATGTGCATTAAATTTCTATTCGGATTTGGCCCGTGTAGCGTTTTTCTTTGCAAGTGATGTGGCATATGCCAATTTGGGGGGCGATGTATTGTGAGGAGATCTGCATCGGGTTCCGGCTTCGGGGTTTAGTTGCGTGGTACTGTACTGGCCGCGTTTGCCTACGAAGCCCAGTGAGGTCAGGGATGGGGGCTGGCAATATGACAGTTTGAATGTTCTCATGCTCAGGGGCGGGGGATTGGGTTTTGTGTGACAGATGCCGGTCAGCCAGGTGGACTGGTGGAATGATGTGATTTTCGGAATATTGCTGGTCACAGGTGCCTGTGTTTGCGTGCGTTTCTTGGTGGGGGACTGTGGTCATGTCCATTGGGATGGCTTCTGTATTCGTGCCATCTGTGCCCTGCAGCTCCCATTGGCCCCTGTTGTGTTTCTTTTGTTCGTTGGCATGCATGGGTGACTTGTACATTTCAATGGTTGCATTGTGGCTTCATTGCACCTACGGGGAGTTGTACTTTGTGGGCAGGGAGCGGTGTACAGGCACTCAGTGGGGCCGTTTACGGTTGATTCGCGATGCCGTACTTCTCGCCATGGCGGAATGGTACATTACGCCATGCCTGATGGCGTTGGGTACATGTCCGCTAGGGTCGGAATTGGCGTACCGTTGCACCATGGTGGTGTTTGCGGTTTGGCATGGCGCGTGCGCGCGTGCTTGGTGCAGTTAGCGTTGGCGTTCACTACGGTGTCGCTAATGGCTTCGTACTTTGCGGTGACGGGTCATAGTCGCACCGAGCGCTATTCGATGGCGGTATTGCATTTCCGCCATCGTTTTTCGATTTCCGCCAGGGTCGTAATGAGGGCCATTGTGTTCAGATATGAGAAACCTGGAGTTAAAGGAGCAGAGATCGGAAGAGAAGCAAATCAGAAGCTAAATGTCCAAGGAAAAACTCCAGACGAAGCTTGGAGATGGAAGAATAGAGGCCAAATGCAAATTTGGCGAACAGTACTTTCACCAGATGTATGGGAGAAAGGAGGAGTGATATGCCGAGCATGGATGGTCTTCGGTCAGTACGAGGCAACCATCAACATAGTGCGAAATGGATGCAAGCCATTATGGCCAAAACTTGCAAAACTACTCACATGGGTCGAAGACAGAGGAGGACCCCTTCAGATAGTGCCACTAGAAAGCCCAAAGTTCTGTTTCAGCAATAACTGCACAAGGAAGATGGGAGAGAATCAGAACTGTGGACGAGTTTTCGACGCTCCAGGAATGGTACATGGAACTGCAGTTATTATGGACCATTATTGGGCGTGTGGATCCAAAGCATACATCAGACTGCCAAGAGACTGGGGAGGCATATGCACGATAGTTAACATCCACGTTCCAGCATTGGTAATCCCGAAAAGTGACCTGAATATTGACAGTTTCCCAAAAGCAGATGCTCATCTGAGAAAGAAGAGTTCTGTGGAACTAATAACTCGGATGAAGAGAGAGAATTACTTCTCTGCTAAATCAGAAGAAGCTTTTCATGCAACCCCATATGAACACAGGCTGTTCACCCTCGCCTCATCAGTGTTCGCAACAATTTTCATGCCAAGATTCCACGTTGGAGCAAATACTTAATGGTTGCAGATAACCAGATGGGAGTTACTACAGACCACCAACACGACAATAAAAGGATTCAATGGAATTAAGGAAGAGTTAAGAGCCATCCGACTGATGACTCTCCAGAGCAGATATGTGCTTGACATGATCACAGCCATGGATGGAGGAGTTTGTGCAAAAATAGGAGAATCATGTTGCACATTTACACCCTCTCACGATGAGGAAAATGGAACCTTAACAGAAGCCATAGATATGCTGACGAAGCTACAGAACCAGATGATCGACGAAACTGACGAAGTTGATGATGACAGCTGGTTTGGATCACTATTCTCTTGGATCCCACAATGGATGGCAGACATATTCAAGTTTCTAGGAGCCCTACTAGTGATGATATTACTAGGATTTTGCATTATCAAGATAATAATCTCACAATGCAAGAAAACTGCGAAGAAAGCCATAGGGATGAAGATCATGATTGATGTCAATTCAGAATAGATGCCCAATGACCTGACTGATGAAGAAATAAGAGACTTTGTGAAGGCCAGCAGGCACGCGCCAGTAGGTACAAAGTTTCTCTATACTAGGAAGCACAGGCACTATGTGGGAAGATGGGTTTACTGTAGCCCAAATGGAAAATGTCAACTAATGACATGGAATAAAGACGAAAATGTAAGGACAGCAGGAAGCCTAAAAGGAGTAATAAAAATATGGACTCCATAGAGACACTTCTTCAAACCATCATGTATAGATCCAGAAGATGAAGAAGGAATGAACCCAGGTGATGGAGTGAAGATAAATGTAGAAGAATCAAGTGAATTGCGTCCAAAGGAGGAGGTGAAAGTGGTTGATGAATCGCCCAGAGGGGCGAGTGTAGAGGAGGTCCCAAATAAAGCCTGCACTCCCTTCGCCCATTTTGAAGTACCAGGAACATTCACACCACAATATGTGACATATGATGAACAAATAAATCAACAGAGAGCCACAGTAGGGCTCTGCCCAGTACCCATCAGAAGAGCAACAACTAGTGAAGTACCAGTAACCAGACAACCATGGACAGTAAGGTATCCATTGAGAAAACCCTACCAACAAATGAAATGAAATGAAGATTGCCTAAGTACCGCCCCGGAAGAAACCAAAAAGGTCTTAATGGAAGACGAATGGTGACGTCACGAGAGCCCGGACGGAGTCACAGATAGAACAAATGACGAACCAAGAATGACACAAGGAGACGAAACGCCATGAGAAAAGAGATTGTGAGCTTATAGTGATAGGAAGCTATCAAAACGTAAGAGAGTTAAGCTGTATGCAGGATGAAGATATTCAACCAGCTAACACCTGTACATATGCTTGAAACCGCAAGAAAGCTGTACAGCTTGCTATGCTAAGTATAAGAATAGCGCGGCAAACACCATTGTATATAATCTACCTCAAAATGAAGCGCAGTATTATAAGTGCGCTTCCACTTTACGTGAAAAGCAGAATCAACTCAGGTTACTAGAGGCCAAACAAGAAAAGATTCATATTCTACCAAAATGAGAAGAGACGGCTGAATTGAAACTCAGCAGATGCAACTCATGCCAAGAGAGCAAAGGTCATACCAATAGAAAGAACGACCAGTAGCTACATCTAATTGAAACCTAAGAACAGAATATCCTGTCTCTGAAAGGTCAAGATAAGGAAGCATAGGCAGGTGGCAAGCCAAATAAGAATTAAATGCACAAATAGAGAGAAACTAGGCAAATTCACGGTGTCTGCATCACGTAACCATCCGAGCGAGGAGAAGCACAAGTTCACACCTACGAGTGGCATCCGCCCAGGAGAAAATATCAGAACTTTCCCAGACAGAAGATGCAGTTTCGAGGCCAACCACAGTAACATAATTGACACATTGTTGTTGAAGTGATGATTGATTGTAACCTTAATTGGAGAAAGGCCGGATAGCTGAGGGGGGCACCCTGCACCTGGCTGACAATTCTGCGTGCTGCTAAGTAAAGTGGAAATTCATGCATGGGATTGGTGCCAACCCAAACACAATGGACCAAATAATATAGGGTCCTATAGTTAGTAGAGCCAATGGGACTTTGTACTTTTAGTGACGCCTACAGTAGTCATTTTGAAGGAAGGGCTTAGATGCCCAGCTGAGAGTATTTACCCAATCCCCTCACTCGCTTACCATATACAGATATAGTACCTATATTAAAGTTACCTTTTCCTAGCCAATAGAATTGAATGTTAACTTTTAAATGTAACACGTCATTATGATGAGTTTTAAGTATAAATGTCACTGTTTGTATGAAGTTCGTTGGAGTTGAAGCGAGACGGACTATCGCATCACTGCTGATTGCCATGACTCCCCGTTTTTTGTACTTGTCATTAAACGGACTCCCTTTGCCAAACCATTGAGTTGTCCTTATTGATTGGTGTTGGAGTAATAAATCTGCACCCCCATCCATCTCAAGGTGCAGCTTTCTCGTCTTAAAGTACTTCAGAGCAAACCTCGGCTCTATGGGCCGGCCGGGGGTCTCCTAAGTACACCTGGCAGTGGGAGAAAGTGAACGAGTAAGGCAGCAAGGAAAATCTGGCAGAGGTGGAGTTAAGCATCACCCCCACATCGGTGCCCAGTGTAAGAAGTAAGAATGGATTTCTAAACTCTGCTCCGGTGAACAGACATTTAGGAGGCCACCCTTTTTAGTGAAACAGGTGACACTTTGGGAAGATGGCCCGACCAATTAACGGTAGCTTGGAGAGCGGTCAAGGCTGAGTCTCTGGAGTAGTAGGTGTGATCAGAGGTCCCTGATGAGCACACACAGTGAAACACCAAGAATTAAAATCAGACAGAAGTATACAAAAATATACAATGTACTAGGCCCAAGAATAAACACAAGTGAATAATGAAAAGCAACAGTAAAAACAGCACTCAAGCAACACACTATCTAAAATATATACAGTCACTGGAGTCATAAATGTCTACATTCCACCAATACCTGGAAGGGAAAAGGGCAGACAATCTTTATAGCACAGACAATCTTTAGAGATGGCAAATACTAACTTTATAAGTCCAACCTTACAATGAATGGAGCCTTGTGCTCAATATACGATGTGCGCTTAAAAGCGATTGGTAGTGAGTAAATTTCACAAAGTACTTGTCTGTGGAGATGGCAAAGTAAGGGACAGGATTCCGAAGGGTGAAAACAGGTTCCAAGTGTCAGGGGAGGATCTGCTGTGATGAATAAAGCTATTCCCAACTTTCGGAGGACTTTAGGAAGCAGAGACTACGCAAGCCAAGGAGAGAACCACAAGGGCTCCTCGGTGCATAAAATGCAATGGATGAACAAGGGGCGACAGGTAATTGGTTTCAGTACTCACCACACTTATCTCGGTTTTGCCCCAAACTTTCCAGGTCTGGAGGGGGTCATCACAGTTGCAATTTCCCGCCCTTGCTTCGGCTTCAAAGTGTACAGGCACCGAAGGTGCAGATGCGGGTATGGTTTCCAACAGGAGCTGTATCTCTCGATTCGGTTAAAGAACAAAGAAACACTGATGCAGCTGGTCTCAGGGCGCAAGAAGAACACAGGAAAATAATCTTTGGCGACCATCACTGTCGCACAGTGATGCAGGGTCACCCAACTCTTGAAATCTGACCCAACCTTCTCTCTGGCAGCCTAAAGCAGCTTGGATCGCAAAATTCAGTGAAGAGGTGCTTTGCAGGGCAGTCTAGAATTCACCAATGTTTTGAGACAAAACTTGATGTGATGACACTCCTGCACAGTGCCAAGGTTTGAGTTAGACAGTCCACCGGATGGCCCAGGAAACACTTCCGAACAAGCTCTGTTGCAGGGCAAACAGGAGGCGTTGAGGGTGATAATTCTTCACAGGTCCTCTGAGTTTGATCGCAAAGCAGGGCTACACTGGGACAACAGTGGGCTCAGCGCGCCAGATTTCTTCAATGTGGTTCCGAAGAGTCCTTGGATCTGCTCGGCTCTTCTGGATAACTGGCTCCATCTAGAGGCCATTCAGACCTATTGCTGATTTGCGGTCTGCATTTAGGACCCATCCTCATATCCACAAGTATGTTGAGTGCTCACACCCAGCCGGCCGTTGAGGAGATCAGCCCCTCTCATGCATGTCAGCAGTGGTCCAATCAGCGACCACTGTGGCTTTCATGTTCTTGGGCACACTAGACATCCTGGCACTGGTTGTGTGGATTGGGACCAGACTTTCCCAGCCCACTTATCCACACACGTGATGTGCAGTAGCACGCAAAAGAAACGGCTTTCGCGGGTAACTGCATGCCCAAATAAAAAAATCCAAAGTCATGAAGACCAGAGGAAAGGCCAACTGATAAAATTGCCAAAGGAATAGCTAAAAGCCCTTGTGGCATGGACATGACAGGCACTAGCCACAGTCATGAGCCAAATGCGGTACGCGTGTTATGTCTTGGTAAAATGTTATGAAAATACACGAAAAAGCTTCTGTTGCCACCATTCCCTTCCAAGGCACATAGTCCAGTCACCAAAAAATCCTTAATGGATGGATAGGTGCAGCAAACACAAGGACCCCATGGCGCAGTACAGTAATGTACTTTGCGCAACTTTACTATGTTACCAAAAATGTCAGCATTGCTATGTTGGACATCTGGCCGGTGCTCAATAGTGAAGTCAAACCATTGCAGGCTTATGGACCACCTGAGCAACTTAGAATTCTCACCCTTCATGTTCATCAGCTACTTTAAGGGCCTATGGTCAGTCCGCACAGTGAAAAGTGTCCCATAGAGCTAGGGCTTCAGCTTCCTAAGGGCCCACACAATGGAAAAACATTATTTTTCCACAGTGGGCCACCTGAGCTTTCTGTCCCCAAGCTTGTGACTGATGAATCCAGTAGGGTGTTCCCTGCCGTTTTCATCTAGCTGTGATAGAACTGCACCTTTTCCAGCATCAGAGGCACTTGTCTGCACAATGACAGCCTTCTAGTAGTCAGGGGCCCTGAGAACAGGAGCCTAACACAGGGAGTCTTTTAAGCCTTGGAAGACCTTCTCACATTCCTCAGACCAAGTGATCTTCTTGGGTTTCTTTGGACTAGTGGGGGCAGTCGGAGGGGGTGGGGGGGCAGCTAGGGTACCATAGTTCGACATGAAGTTCCTGTAATACCCAGTGAGGCCCAGTAAACCCTCACTTGGGTTTGGGTTGTGGGGGTAGACCAGTCTTGTACTGCTTGTATCTTACTGGGTGGAGGCTGAAATCTACCTCCACCAACCTCATGCCCAAGGTAGACCACTGAACCCTGACCAATGTGACACTTGCTGGCCTTTATGCTCAGGTGGGCATTCTGAAGAGCCTGTAACACCATTCCTAGGTGTCTCACATTTTCTTCCCAAGTGGGCCTGAAGACTGCTATATCATCCAGATATGCATTGCATAATTCATCCAACCCATTCATAATATGGTTGACCAACCTTTGGAAAGTCGCAGGTGCACTCTTTAATTCAAATGGCATTACCCTGAACTGGTAAAGCCCTTCTGGGGTTGAGAATTCAGTCTTCTCCTTGGCATCTTCTGTCAGGAAAATTTGACAATACCCTGCAGTGAGATCAAAAGTGCTGAGATACTTGGAAGCGCCCAGCTTGTCTACCAATGTGTCTGCTCTTGGTAGGGGGTGAGCATCTGTCTTGGTGACAGCATTCAGAGCCCTATAATCCACACAGAGTGTCAACTCAGAGATACCTGCCTTTGGTACCGGACCCACAAGACTGGACCATGACCTATTATAGGGTTCAATCACCCATAGATCCAACATCTTGTTGACCTCAGACTTGATGTGTGATCTTACCTTATCTGACATCCTATAGCTCCTACCTTTGGTGGGCACACTATCTGCAGTGTAAATGTCAAGTTTGCACCAATATGTCAAACCTAGAATAAGTCAGGACAAGGGGGAGAATTTCCTCTGAAAAATTCTCACTTTACCTTGTTGCTGAGGAGACAGCTGGGGAGCCAATTTGACACCCTCAATGGAATCATTTGAAGGACTGCCTTGGAACAGATCAGGGAGGGTTCAGGTTCCTCTTCCTATCTGTCTGATGCCAAGAGCAGAGAAGCCATTTCAACCCTAGGGTTGAATGCCTTCAGCCTATTTGCATGGAACACTTTGGGGGTTCACTCAGCCTCCCAAGGTCCACTAAATAGTTCAACTCACCAGGTTTCTCCACAGCTTTGTAAGTGCCTGACCACTTATCCTGTAGGTCACTAGGCCTGATGGGATTCATGATCAGGACTTCCTGAACTGGGGGAAAATGCACAAGTGAAGCTTTGTGGTCATACCCATGTTTGAATAATGCCTAAGCAGCCTTCAACTTGTCACTGGCCTGAGCCATCAGTAAGGACATCCTCTTTCTCAAAACTAGTACATAGTCCACCGCATTAGCAATGATAGGAGGAACGGGGAGCTCCCATCCTTCCTTGACTATAGCCAGTGGTCCCTTGACAGGGTGACCAAACAGAAGTTCAAAGGACTATAACCAACCCCTTGTGCATTGACATCTCTGTAGGCAAAGATTAAGAATGGTAGAAGGAGATCCCACTTTCTCCCCTGGTGTTCCTTAAGAGCTCCATTCATGACTTTAGAGTTATGTTAAATCTCTCAACTAAGCCCTTTGTCTGTGGGTGATAAGCTGAAGAAAACGTATACCTCACATTCCTTCCTGATGACTAGCATGTACTTGGACATAAAGTTGGTTCCTCTGTCAGACACAACCCCTTTAGGGAAGCCAACCCTGTTGAAAATGCCAGGAAATGCTTTAGCAACTGACCTGGCAGTTACTGTCTCAAGTGGGATGGCTTTGGGATATCTGGTGGTATGGTCAACTAACAAAGAATACAACTGCTGCCAGAGGATGTTGAAGGGTCAAGGGGACTAACAATATCAATTCATACCCTTTCAAATGGTAGACCTACTACAGGGAGTGGTACCAATGGAGCCTGAAATGTTGCACCAATGTTTCCAGAGATCTGGCAAGTGGCACAACTCCTGCAGTGGCTTTCTATCTGGACCCCCATCGCAGGCCAGTAGATGATTTCTTGATCTCGTTTTCTATTCTCTAATTGGACTCTACTGTGTTGCCGACCAAACCTGCAATCGGCACAAAGTGACTAACAATGAATTGATAGCCTCCCTCCAGTCAAAGCTTGCTCAGCGCACCTCTTTTTCTGTAACCTCACTAGGAGAGAGTCTTTTTCTGTAGCGGCCGATCTACTGGCTCCACCTAGGCTCGTAGGGAAAGAAACCATCCCTCCGAGCCTTGGTTCTCTGACGAACTGAGAACTCTAAAATTGCTTTGCAGACAGGCTGAGAGGAAGTGGCGTGTGGGCTACTTGATGGCTGATAAAACTGCTTTTTGTCACTACCTGACCACCTATTAAAAAGCAATTATTATTGCTAAAAAAACTATTTTTTATTCAGAATGTCCAACTTGCTGTAATTAAACCTAAGACCATTTCTATAGGTCACTATAATCCGCAATATGTCATGATGTTCTGGGCGGGAGGAGGTGGTTGGGGATGGTGTTTTGGGGATGGTGTTTTAGGGATGATGGCTTGGGGTGGGGGAGGTGGGTGCGGAGCATGTTTTGACATTTGTTAATTAAACAAGTGTTTTTCAAATTAAACAGTTATGCACTCGAAGCGCTTTCCATTCTGCGGCTCTACAATTGTTGAAAGGAGCTCCATCGTGCGCGGTATTAATTGTGGTTACGCCAAGGTAGCCTGCTTATGCCCACACGTCATCTGCTCTCTCACCAAGTATGGCGATTAAGAGACCTTTAATATCCCCTATAGCTAACGTGTTCCCTCCTGTCATTTTTTCTAACTCATGTATCCACTTTCCGGCTCCCGATATCAGCATTGGAAGCTTGTTTTTCAAATGTTCTCGATCCATGTGTGGCCATGGTATATATTGCGGTCTTACTCACCCCTTCTCAAGCAATGGAGATTGGAATGTGTAGCCCTCTCTCTCTTCTCTCATTGTTCTCCTGTCTATTGCAGAGGCAATATTCCTGCATCGCCGTCTACCTGGTAATGCCCTTATTCTGTCCACATAGGGCGGCGAAGACACCCCCATCTGACTGTGAGATACTTCTTCATATCGGTCAGGCTTCGTGGCAGACTCTGATGCTCTCTGTGCAGATTCGCTATTATCTGACCATCTTATTTCTTTTTCCCTTGGGAGTTGCCTTCTGCTCCTTCAGAGGTGCTGCGCGCGATCCGTGACTTCCAAAGCCCTCGGGTCGGATCGCATGCAGCACCTCTGACTTCTTCACGGCATTCAAGCCTAGGACAGAGCTCAATAAGAAATTAACACTTAGAGGATTGACAACAATCCGGCCATCAATGAAAGGATACGCACCACAACAAAGGGACAGCATCTCCGAATAGACCTGTCAACCAGCATATTAATACAAGATTATTCGGGCAAATTACGAAACTCTATCAGACCAATTCAGCTTCACAGCTTGTGAGAAGCCCACATGTTGTATGACAATTTGGTGGACTAACTCACCAAGCTAGACAACACTAGCATCCGGAACAGTGTTACATAAGCCCAGCCTTGAAAAGGACCCAAGTGGGGCGAAACACGTGTTGGATTTTGGGCTTCAGACACTATTGTGCACACATTTTGGCTTTTTGGGCTTTAGAAACTATTGTGCACAAGTTATTTTTTTTTCTTTTGTTTTATTGTCACTTTATCAAGGCCATCATCTGAAGGAATCAGGGCCTCTAAATTATTCTAATGTGCAATTAAACAAGTGGATTTTTCAATCTATGTCAAATGTGCAATTTAATTAGTCATCCTATTATGGCACCCTACAACATATGCTGGTACTTTCTCACTAACAAGAATTTGTCTTGACTGTGACTTTGTTACTTATATACAACTAGTGAAAGCGCACACTCCTTACAAAACACAAAAGGTTTCATATTCATGCAGGTTGGGATTCACCTGCATTTGTACGGAGGTGCAGCAGTCACATCTCCTTAGGCTTTTACAACCGAAATTTACTTTTATTTGCACATTCCGTAGCGCCAATTACCTGGCAAATCCCACATCTTACTTACCTACTATCAATCATAGTCCCAATTCTGTTCCTTTTTGCATACAAAGAGAAGGTTCTCAGCCAATGGGCACATTTGAGGGCTTTACTAGTATTGCAAATCTAACTAGTGAGGACAGACCTTTGTATGTAGGAGACCTTGTGTATTTTGTTTGCAGCAATGAGGCATACCCTTGGCTACCCAGAGACTGACAGGGTACTTGTTACTTAGGTACATTATTGCCAGGAGCATATGTTGCTACCACCTTTAAAATCTCCAAAGCTTGTCTAAGGCGGGATGTGAATGGTGATACACCTTCACAAGTCTTGGGTGACGTAGCAAAATCCTTTGTGCCATTTTGGGGTCAAATAATGCATTATGAAGATATCAGAAGACTAGCGAGGGTACAAGAAAATACCATCAATAGAACCACCGATATTTTGTACAACATGACACGAGAGCAAAAGGCAATTAGGTTAGTAGCCCTTCAAAATAGAATGGTGTTAGACATCATTCTAGCTGAGCGTGGTGGGGTATTACAAAATGTTGGGATCTGCATGTTGTGTTTTTGTACCTGACCCCTCCCCTAAAAATATTCAAGGCAATCCAAAGTTTACATACCTCGAGTACTGAAGTACATGTCCCAGAGGGAAACTGGAATCTTAGTACTTGGCTCTGGGATTTGTAGTGATCATGGGGTTGGCAAATCCTTCCATTCCTTATGATAATCCTTGGTATGTTCCTGTTCTGTTGTTGTTGTGTACAATGTCTCCCTGTCATATGTTCCATGATAGGAGGATGTTGTGCACAAGCAATGGGTACGCTAGGACCTAGGATACATGTGCCTGAGAAAGCTACTAATGGCTTAGTAATGCAGGATATTACCATGAAAGAGCTAAGGGCGATTGATGTTTTTGAAGAATGTGATTCAGGATGTACGGATATTGATGCATGGTTTTTGAATAATACAAATTTTTGAGTAATGCTCTTGGCTTAGGCCAAAAGGAGGGTTTGTTAAACCATATTCGCATATTACCGTCTGGTTATGAACATTGGCCTAAGCACATTGGCATTGTACAAAAAAACACATCTAATAATGCCCTGAATAGAATTGACTAAAGTTGCCATTTTAGAAACGTCTGCTATTTTGATTCTAACCCCTGTTTTCTGTCCTGAAATTGTTAACTGTGTTTTCAGCTGCCACTGAGTAGAGTGAACTCTGAGCTATGTCAACATTAAGGCTGCTGAGGGCAGAATGTTTGTTCAGTGCAAAGAGACCTTGAAATCAAGATGAACTGCCATTCAAAGTGTTATCTGTGTCTACAAGCCTCATCTTCATTCAAACAATGGAACACAATGCAAAGCAACTAAAGCTGTTTGATTTTGGGGAAACACTTTGTGCTCATCTCTTGGAACTAGACTTACCCTAAAGCTCAAGAACAAGGAAGAGTCTACATGGCCAAGAAAAGCAAAGTTTGTCATCATTGTATTTCATGTCAAAGGATTGTGTCTTAAACCTGGAAACAACAATGCTGTATTCGCTATGTGAACTGGGCATGAACTCTAGCAACTGTGTATCTTGAAGAGGGGCTGGACAATGTAATCGGGCTTGGGGAAGAAAGTATAAATACTGTGAGTTTTGTAATGTCCAATACTCTCTCCCCTCACAGTGTCTGCTGGTACACAGTGCGAGGCGCTTGAGAGCCAGATAGCTATCTGCTTCCATAATATCTGTACAGAATAAAAGTTATACTTATAACTTTGACTTCGTGACTGGCAGATTTCATCTTTGGTGGTACTAAGCCTCGATATTCCTTCCTGATCTATCAACCCTCTGCACCCATCCTCAAACCCAACTCCACCTTACTATGTACCTTACCCCAACTTACCATATACATGTTTGTGATAATAAAAGTTGCAGCAAAAAAGAATTAGGTGAAATTGACATTGAGCAAAAGAGGGTAATACCTTCTATACAACTTGATGCTGGTTCCGATAGGGAGCGAGGTGACTTATCATGTGTAGCGGCAACGAATGTGCACAAGTATTAATACGGAATAGAGGGCAGATATTGTAGAATTTTGGAATGGTATGCCAGAACTCGTCCATCATTACAGTGTTCCACACCTTGGCCCAAAATAGGTCTATGCTAGGTAGGCTTCTTGAAGCCTGGAATCCACTAAGCAGTGAGTTATTAATTCACTTCTGTTCGAGTTCAAGGGTCCCCATCGAGATTGCATAATAAAAGTTAGTTTCTACTGCAGGATTGCCAAGTCATCTTCCTCTGGCTCCAATCAAGGGTCCTCGTCCCAAGTCTTCCAGTAACCCGCCGATGCTACCGGCGGGTTGCCGCCAGACTTTAACACTGTTTCCGCCGCCTGAGATCCCAGTGCCACCGGGACATTACAAGTCCCAGCGGCCCGGGATATCAGTAGGTGGAAAATGTTAGTCCCTATTTCCGTGGATTCCCATAGGACTCCTTGGGAATGGGGACTTGGAAGCACAGCTGCTAATGGTGCAGGTGCTTCTGTGGCAACTCTGCTTTCCGGAGCCATTGCTCCCCGCAGGTCAGACCTGCTGGGCGCACTCACCCAGGAAAGCAGAGTTGTTACCGGCACCCTTATTTCCGGCCCGGCAGACTTGTATGCAGCCCTTAAATTGTGTAGTAGAAAACGAGTGTAATATGGCCCTCAGTTGGTCAGCTCATGTGTAACTTTCCTGGACTGGCACAGCCAAGCCTCCCTTCTGGATGGACATCATCCTACCTGTGATGAGAAGCTCAGACCAGTGCCTGCCTAGATACATTTAAAGAAAGAATTGAAGTACTGATATGTATTATGATAAGGATTGTGGTGTGATCACCACTACATTCAGACAACAGGGGCTACACTAAACATACTATAGCTCAGGCCTTTAACAAAATGAAGCATTAAAGAAAGAGTTGCATTACTAAATGCGAGGCCCAAAAGCAACACAATTAACACGAATCAAGTGAGAGTCATAACAACAGCGGAATTACATCAAGAATGTTATCAAAATATTGGTATCTTTTACACATGGATGAGGATCGTTAGGACTGTATAGGAGATAAACCCATGGTCACATGCACTAGAGCACCGACTTTGCGCACCAGGCCATGTCAGAGTTGTATGACAGAAGAACGTGTTGAGTACAGCTGCTTTCTACAAAAGTGGAACCTGAGCTATGTGCAAGGATGCATACAAGAATGGTAAGAATGTTGTTACAAAGGACATTTATATTATCAACATTTGGGATTTCATAAATTACAGAACGAAATATGCAGTTCACGCTATTGTATGCGTGTGTGTGTAAAAAGATCTCTCTTGGCAGTACAAGGCAGGAACTATGAACAGGTTTGAGAGATCACATAGGACTGATAGGGGGCCAGGCTCCAATACCTCCGCTTGCTTCACAATGGAGCAAGGAACACCAACTGGACGATAAAAGAGAGGTCAGATATTTAGCAATTGAACATGTTGGGTGTAAGATGAGAGGTGGAGATGTATTTATTTAGTTATTTATTTTGACATTTGTATAGCACACCGAACCCAGAGGCATCTAGGCGCTTTTTGCATAAAATGGTTGGTTACAAGAGTTGCTTACATAGTAGGTTACATACTTTAGTTACAGTGGTTACATCTTGCTCTAGGTTATGGTCTTACATAGTAGGTTACATACTTTAGTAACAGTGGTTACATCATGCAGTAGGTTATGGTCTTGCATAGTAGTTTACATACTTTAGTTACAGGGGTTACATCTTGCATTAGGTATGTCTTACATAGGAGGTTACATACTTTAGTTACAGTGGTTACATCTTGCAGTAGGTTATGGTCTTACATAGTAGGTTACATACTTTAGTTACAGTGGTTACATCTTGCAGTAGGTTATGGTCTTACATAGTAGGTTAAATACTTTAGTTACAGTGGTTACATCTTGCATTAGGTTATGGTCTTACGTAGTAGTTTACATACTTTGGTTCCAGTGGTTGCATCTTGCATTAGGTTATGGTCTTACATAGGAGGTTACATACTTTAGTTACAGTGGTTACATCTTGCAGTAGGTTATGGTCTTACATAGTAGGTTACATACTTTAGTTACAGTGGTTACATCTTTCAGTAGGTTATGGTCTTACATAGTAGGTTACATACTTTAGTTACAGTGGGTACATCTTGCATTAGGTTATGGTCTTACATAGTAGGTTACATACTTTAGTTACAGTGGTTACATCTTGCAGTAGGTTATGGTCTTACATAGTAGGTTACATACTTTAGTTACAGTGGTTACATCTTGCAGTAGGTTATGGTCTTACATAGTAGGTTAAATACTTTAGTTACAGTGGTTACATCTTGCCTTAGGTTATGGTCTTACGTAGTAGTTTACATATTTTGGTTACAGTGGTTGCATCTTGCAGTAGGTTATGGTCTTACATAGTAGGTTACAGTGGTTACATCTTGCATTAGGTTATGGTCTTACATAGTAGGTTACATACTTTAGTTACAGTGGTTACATCTTGCAGTAGGTTATGGTCTTACATAGTAGGTTACATACTTTAGTTACAGTGGTTACATCTTGCAGTAGGTTATGGTCTTACATAGTAGGTTACATACTTTAGTTACAGTGGTTACATCTTGCCTTAGGTTATGGTCTTATGTAGTAGTTTACATACTTTGGTTACAGTGGTTGCATCTTGCAGTAGGTTATGGTCTTACATAGTAGGTTATAGTGGTTACATCTTGCATTAGGTTATGGGCTTACATAGTAGGTTACATACTTTAGTTACAGTGGTTACATCTTGCAGTAGGTTATGGTCTTACATAGTAGGTTACATACTTTAGTTACAGTGGTTACATCTTGCAGTAGGTTATGGTTTTACATAGTAGGTTAAATACTTTAGTTACAGTGGTTACATCTTGCATTAGGATATGGTCTTACATAGTAGGTTACATACTTTAGTTACAGTGGCTACATCTTGCAGTAGGTTATGGTCTTACATAGTAGGTTACATACTTTAGTTACAGTGGTTACATCTTGCGGTAGGTTATGGTCTTACGTAGTAGTTTACATACTTTGGTTCCAGTGGTTGCATCTTGCTTTAGGTTACAGTAGTCATACATTACATCAGGTTACTATGTGCAGTAGAAGTAATGTGTAGAGCATGGTTTATAGACATAATTTCGAATACAAAAATCTCGAAAGTCAAAAAGTCGAAAAAAAAAGTCAAAAAAAAATTTCGAATTTTTTTTTATGACGTTTTTTTTCGAAATGGGGGGGGGTTCCCCCCCCAACACCTCCTTTTTTTTTCTTTTTTTTACCTATTTTTTTATATAAACTAGAGCCAAAAAAATAATATCGAAAAAAAATATAATTCGACATTTTTTTTTCAACATTTTTGATTCGACTTTTTTGTCTTTCTACATTTTTCATTCGAAATTATGACTGGACACCGTAGAGCACATACAGGTTAGGACAAAGATATTACAGCTCGAGGAGGGTCTGTTATTACAGCTCGAGGAAGGTCCCTTCTAAGTATCTTGGGAAAAGAGCTTGAGAACAAAGATCACGGCAAGAGGAAGCGAAACTCATATGCAAACTAGGACCAACCTTCCTGAGAGCATTATGCGGATGCTTTTGCACACGTATTATTTTAATGGGGAATTGTCTTGTATATTCACCAGAAATTGAAGATAATTTACATCTGCAGACCATTAATATAAAGACCACAGACAAATAGAGAGAAAACATTTTTTTAAGATATATAGGGCAAGAGCTTCCAGTCTTTCTTGATATCTTAATACTAGACAGACTCCCCAATCCTAACCAGCATTTTTACATTTACATGTTTTTTCAGCATGGCAATATACTGCATAATCAATGCTAAAGTGCCCAAGACAAGGATTTAAACTTACTCAAAATGTGGATGCAGACTAGAATGAAGAATATTTGGCAGGGTGAGAAGTGTTTTTTTTTACAGTAAGCAAACATTATATTGATAACTGATGATGATTAAATACTAACGGAATGTTCATGTATATTTTTATCTTTCTTTTATTTTCCCTCTTTTGTATCTCTATTTCTCCCTTTTAATGACATTTGTGTGCAGTTTTTTTCCTTAGAATTTCTATTGTGTGCCATATATGACTCATGTGTAATCAGAATTTTTCTGTTTGAATAACATAACAACAGTGTTTAAGTTTGTCGTCTGGAGAAAGACCGTGGGGTCGAAACATGTGTTGGCAGAGTTTTTGATTAGTACCACAAGCTGTTTTATTACACAATTTCCCAGATCAGGAATCAATGATGAAGGGCACAGTTTTCAGTTAGCAGTACTAGTTGTGTTAACGACAGCATTGCTTAAATTATATTCATATGGTTAATAACCAAACATAAACACATGTTTTGTTGGCTTGTCCTTTATTTGAGTGCCTGTGTTTTCCGTGGTTCTCTTTTCTTTTAGAATGTGGCAGCAGTACACCGCCCAGTGAGTTATTTTGTTTGATGTAATGACATATGCAGTGTGTCATAGTGGTGTGTACCATGCAGCTTTGAAAGAATTGTCAGTTCGACCAAATACAAAGTTACAATGTATCGTGTTATGTGGATTGTGACGCAGAACTAGTGTGGGCTACTGCTGTTTCTTTTACTCAGTACATGCAAAGATATGCTGGTGAATATAGGGGGTATGTTTTAGGGGAGCAGATTAATCGCGAGGGGCTGAAATAGATATAATAACCTAACCTAGGCAGAAAGTTCCTCCTGAGTCAGTTATTTCAACCCAAACATGAAACATCCAGCCTGGCACATTTTATCATAACTGTATAGAGAGTTTCCACCTAGGGGAGACGTTGACATTACAGAGCAAGTCATTACATCTGTGGATACACCTGGATTTTGGAGATGCAACTCAGTCTATTTGATCCCATACTCCTCCCCCAAGCGTGCAGTCGCACCAAGGGGTGCCCTTCTGACTTCACTTATTGATTGGAAGACCAGCCACCTTCTGAAACAGATGGTTAATTGTTGCACACTGGATGTATACAAGACTTATAAAGCAAGTATCTGAGCCACCCTTATTCGGATTCTAAAATCTCCAAATATGCAAAGGCTGAGGCTGCAAATTCTCCTTCTGGTAGGATTTCTTGCTAACCCTATGTTAGCTGAGCTGCTTGTGGGGGAGTTGGAGTGAATACTGTGCCACTAGGAATATAGTTTGATGTTCTTCGGCTGCATGCAATGTTATTGAAACCTAAATTGAATATTTAATACAAATGTTTCCTGTATATTTAGATGGTAGTTTGCTCGTGTAGCTGCAATTAGTTCAATAATGGTGCAGTTGTTTGTCTTGAAAAGAGACCACTTGGGGGGCATGGAAGAAAATGGCTGCATAAACAGTTCACGCCCACTCCTGCGATACCGATATATGGTCAGATAGCACTGCGAATAGAACGCAGGTTCAAATCCCGGTAGGGCCAAACTTAGCCTTTCATCTTTCTGTGGTCGGTAAATGAGCACCACACACCGTGGGTAAGCAGCGCTCAGATGCCTGAGGGTTTGTAGCGCTATATAAAGGCAAAACATATTAACCGATGTGGTGCGGGATTTAAGTGATCGATAGCCTGACCAGTGAAGCTCCAGGGTCCCAGGGTCTCTATGAGGTGTGCTCCGCTTGTGGATGGTGGCTAAATGTGGTGAAATGTAGCACCGCACATAGGGATGTTGCGGTGGAGACATGCCGCGCTGAGACATACTGCCATCTCCCGAAGAAAGCAGCCTCCTTGGAAGAATGACAAAGACCAAAGCCCAAGCGTTCACATAGTGCCCCAGGCTGTGGAACCACCCTAAAGTACGTGGCTGAATCATCACCACCGCCAGGAGGGTTAGGCATGGTGGAAGCAGTACGGAAGGGTCAGAGGCGCTGCTGTGAGCCTCAAGCTCAGAGGATTTAGGGCCTGAACAAACAGCAGCCGCGGACAAGAAGTAGCACCATTGGCCAAAAGTTGTTTGTTCCCCAAGGCTTCCACTCTGTCTTCTATTTTTCACACACCCCTTAATTTTAGGCATGTATGTTTGCACGTCGACTCCAAAAGCCTTTATTTTGGACAGGACACTTTGAATATCCAGCTTCAGAGCACCCAACTCCCCACCCGCTGCGTGGTGATGTGTATCCATATTTGCACCTTTACCCAGCTCTTGGGGCAGGTTTGTGGAAAGCTCAGCCTGACACCAGGTTCTGGACTACAGAACATTCCACCCCACACAAGAGTCTACAAAGGCTAGATTAAAGAGGAATCCATTAAATGTAGAGTCAACTCAGATTACCATAAAAGAGAAAAGGCAAGAGCAACACCTCTTACTCCTGGGAGAGATCCATAGAAAATGAAATTTACCAAGCAGAACTACTTTGAAAAAGATGATATGGTGGGGACCACCCTGGTGAATAGGATAAGTGCTGTGAGGGTGCAAAGGAAGGTTGGTGAGATAAGGGATTGCTGCGATAATATTACAAAGACAACGGAAGAGATGGCCCAGCAGTTGGCAGGTTTCTGTGCAATCTGGCATCGTAGCGAGGAGGTAACACCAAGATCGGAGATAGGGGCTTATTGAGATGGACTAACCCTACCGACTCAAAGTAGAGGTCCAAATCACGGTAGCTGAAGGGAAAAAAGCTCTGAACCATATGAACCCGGGCAAGGCCACAGGTGACAATGCCCTTTGTGATCAAACAGGAGGGGTTCTGATATTTAGGGGTAGAGAAACCAAGGGACACCAAAAGCCTGTTAGAAATGAATTACCTTCCCCTCTGGGCTACAGTCCGACAAGATCTGGATAGATGAGGCTAATTTCACTTGTCTTAGGTGGCTAGACCGAATTGTATCAAAATGACTCATTTTGCTGAATTTCTGTTCCTGTTTAAAATGTTACCGATGGTGGTACCCCATGCTTTTATACAAATGGTCAAAAAAGGCACTACTCAATTTGCATACAGCGTTTTTTGGTTCCTGGCAGCTTCGAGGGAGGGCAGGAGCCCATCCCACCTGCTTCCCACTGACTTGTAGTGAAGCGTCGCCGACCGAGAATCTTCACTAAGGTAGCCGCACTCTGCTGCTTATTCTGTGCCTGTGCCCGTGTGCACACTTCAGCCTGGCGCCCCATGCACCTTTTGCGCACTGAAATTGGGCAAATTTGTTGTTATTTTATTGAAATCAATCGAGCCGCCACAAGGCCTGCTTTTAAGATGGCCGCCGCCGTGTTGGTGTATCCTGTTTCTAAGCATTTGGTGCTGCCCCGTCCCGATTGGAGGATTGCATCTACTTCTTCCGGAGCCCATCACTGGATATGCATCAGCCGGACCTCCCACTGAAGGACCTACACCTAAGGATCATCCTCTGTCTTGGTCTGTCGTGGCTGACCAGGGCCTTAGGGCCATCCACGTTGTCTTGATAGACTCTCATCGGCCATCTGCGGTAAGAGCCCATATACTACAGTACCTCAGACTCCATGCCCCAAGACTGTTACCACGCCCAGTACCCTCCGTGAATGTGTCATATGTCGGCTAAGACACCAATATATCCTATTTCTGGCCCAACGAGTCCACCCCAGTAACACACGCTCTGAATAGCGTGTCGCTCTGAGCCACACCAATGCGCATTGTCTAAATCTCGCGTGTGTAACGATTAAGCACTGTATTTGCTGAAATGTACATGCTCCATGTGTAATTGGGACAGCCAAGCATTTAAGGCCATTATATTGATTTTGCACCAATGCCTGCTGACACTCTGTTTCCTCACCTGGACTATTTAGAAATTTATCAGGCACCGTTGTCTTTTTCTATATGCGGCATAAGTAATCCCGAGTCAAGTTATGCACCTGCCTAATCCTTGCTTAAATGCTACTTTAGAACCTGTTTCCTATTAAACAACTGTTACATCAATAGAGCAACTCTCTGCGCTATTCTCTTACCTTCTCTGCCTTAGAGAACAGAGATCCTAAACCGTCCTACAATATCCTGCATTTGTCACACTGAATAGCTTGAAGCGTACCAGCTCGCCCCCTCCTAGGTACGACAAGAAATACTTATACTGACAGTCCACACCATCATGCTGCCCAAGGTCTCACCCATTGCACACAACATCTGCCCATACACATTTACATTCGTCGCTGCGCTCCATATAGCCATCCGCTTGGCTTATGCAATCTCTCACACAGCTATGACACCTACAACCTCTCCTCATACCCTATCATATCGCTCTCGTCTCACACCAGTGCACTCTCGAACACACACTACTGATGATAGAGGAGCCCTCCCCATCCCACTGGACTTTGACCCCCCACTGTCTGAGTCCCCCAACCCAGCTGCAAGACTTCTTAGACTCAGAACTCGCACTCTACCTAGGCACCTAATCTGCTCTCCGTTACTCCTCTCTAAGGAACTCTAGATTAAGCATCTGCACCGCTCTGAGACCTTCCACCCACCTCAGTCGTGCATTGCTGTGCCACGCCATTCCAACACTCTCACGCCGCAAGCCACATACTATTCTACATAATACCAAACAAGCCATGCCACAACCTAAAGCAAAAATAAATACACCCCACCCGTACCTTAAATGTGCACTGCTCAACGTGCGCTCTCTACCCGCACATACCCTAGAAATGAATGACCTTTTATATAACCATAATCTTGACATCCTAGGCATCACCGAAACTTGGTTACATGATGCCTGCGACCCCACTATCACATTAGCCCTTCCTCCAGGCTACGCCATCCTCAGACAAGATAGAATTGCCAGAATAGGAGGTGGAGTGGCCCTTATCCACAAAGATTCTCTAACCATCAGGCTCATTTCTAGCATATGGGGCGGTAATGCGGACATCCTAACCGCTAAACTAACCCTCTCGCCAAATGACTCCATTAACATTCATATTCTATACCGGCCTCCAGGCCTCCCCTCGAACTTTCAAGATCACCTCACCCACCTACTTAGCAACAACATCAAAAAATCTTCAAAAATGATACTCTTAGGAAACCTAAACCTAGGCTTCAATGACCCCAAGGACGAACCGCCACAGCTCTAGCCAAAGTATTGTTTGACCTAGGTTTCACCCAGTTTCAAGCCCTACTCACTCCAAAGGTTGCACCTTAGATTGTGTGATGGATCACAATTGTGCATCCACTATTACATCAAACACTGCCTACCCATGGACAGACCACACTTGCATTCAATTCACCATCCCCACGGCCCTCAGCTCTAAAGCCCTAACACATGCCCCACCAGCAAAAGCAAGAAGTTCTAAAAAAACTTAACACGGATAGCCTCCGACCATACCTTAACACCCCATGCCTAGCACCCCTATTCTCACAAGATCCTAACATACTACCAGACATTTTTAAAGACAAACTCACCAATGCAATAAACTCAATAGCACCACTCGATTGTAAGAAAGAAAAATCATCCTTTCACTGCAACTCGTCTTTCTCGAACAAGCTCAAAACCCTTCGTGCACTAAAGCGCCAGGCTCAAAAAATGACTCAACTAAAAACAATTTCAAACAGACAGCTCTCCAATACAAAGAAGCTATCATCACAGCTAAAGCCAACTCTTTTAATGACAGGATCTCTAAGGCTAATTCTCAAGCCAAAGAGATATTCACCAACTTTAATGAGCTTGTCACACCTCCTACTAGTACAGATGATATCATTAAAGACAAAACTTGGTGCGCAAGCATTCAGTCCGCAATGCTTAATAAAATAGATCACATTCAAGACCACTACAAAGCCCTCCCTAACCAGCAAGTGACCCCTACATCACGAGCCACACCCAATGACTCCCACCCCTCTCAATTTCTTTTTAGGGACACCACTGAATTAGAGGTCATTGATCTCATTAAACATCTTAAACCTTCCCTCTGCAAAGGAGACATATGCCCTCCTAAAATCATTAAGGAATGTGTCAAGGACCTCGCCCCCCTCCTAACTGCTTTCATTAATGCTTCCTTTAGAACAGGTACTGTTCCTGACAGCCTCAAAGAAGCATGGGTACGCTCCCTTCTAAAAATAAAAACTGTATTAGACCCAGCACAGCCCAACAACTATAGGCCTATAACCACCGTCCCTTTCCTTCTTAAAATCTTGGACAAGGCGGCTCATAGCCAGATCCAACTCTACTTAGAAACAAATTCAATACTAGGCAAAAGACAATCTGGGTTCTGCAAAGGACACGGAACAGAAACCACCCTACTAGACCTAAAAAACCAAATCACTCAGATCATGGACAAAGGCAGGCCTGCCCTCCTCCTCCTTCTTAATCTCTCGGCAGCCTTTGATCTGGTAGATCATAAGACCCTTAACACTCATCTTACACAGGCAGCCCAATTCTCCAAACAAGCATCTTCTTGGATTACCTCCTTCCTGGAGGGCAGAGCCATGAAGGTATTCTCCAACATAGCGAATGCCAACCCTACCACCATACACTGTGGAGTTCCTCAAGACTCCTGTACAGCCCCTACTTTGTACAACCTTTTCACAAAGCTTCTTTTCAACCTACTTGACTCTCTGAGTATAGCATAAACAAATTATGCTGACGATACCCAAGTACTCCTACCACTATCTGGTTCTTATGACCAAGATGCCATGGCATTATACAAACTCTACGCCACAATCCAAGCCTGGATGGCTGTTAATTGCCTATGCCTCAACGGGGATAAGACTGAAATTCTTATCCTCGGACAGAAAGCCACCTTATCCAAGCTAGACCGCCAATATGCCAACTTCAACATAGATAATTCCATCATTACAGTCTCATCCTCTGTAAAGACATTAGGTGTTTACATTGATGCTAACTCATTAATGAACAAACGAGTTAGCGCCTTCGCCTCAGCTTCTGTATACATCACCAAACTCATTAATGCCATAAAACCTTACCTCTCCAAAGCTAACTGCCTCACCAGAGCAACTATAGGAGCCAAATTAGACTATTGCAATGCTCTCCTAGCAGTCACTTCCACCAGAAATTTACACAGACTTCAAACTACTCAAAATAATGCCTTTAGAGCAGCTTTTAGCATCCCTAGAAGGGACCATATCTCACAAGCCAGACAGTTAGCTCCGTGGCTCCCGGTCAAAGACCGTATAACACTCAAAATCCTTACTATCACGCACAAATGCCTCAACCACACAGCACCCACATACTTATCAGAAACCATATCCAGAACCAGCTCAGAGCGCCCTACAAGAACTCAGTGCGCTAACCAACTACACATCCCTCACATCCGCAGAGTTGAAGCAGGAGGGATAGGTTTCTCTTACATAACCCCTAAACTTCGGAACTCGCTCCCCACCATCCTCAGAGCCGAAACCTCCCTCCTTGCCTTCTGTAAAAACCTCAAAACCTCCTTCCTGAACAAACCTTCCTCCACCCCTCACCATTCCCATTCCTGCTTCTATTGCCTCCAACTGCACTGTATATTGTAATGTAAATATGTAAAAAATTGTAAACTACATTGTAAATGTTAAAAAAAATGGTAAAGGATATATGTATAACTCTGTAACTAAGATTGCTCACTCTCTGTAACAAGCGCCACGATGCCTTAGAGCTGTTGTGCGCTATACAAATACGAGTAAAATAAAAAATAAATAAATAAAAGCATGCTCATTCTCCCGGGGGAGATGGGAGAGCCAACTTTACTATAGGGCAACGCAACTAAGAGTAATGGTGGATCATCTTGACCCATAGGCTTCTGAACTTTGGATGGATTTGGAGAACTCAGTCTTGGCCCCTGTAACGTTGGGCGACTGGTTGTGCGTGACACAGGTGAGAATTTCCAAAAGAGTAATCGAACACACCCCTCCCCCGTGCTTGTGCTCCTGTGGAGTATTAGGAAACAGGACAAGCACACGAGATGGCTTACCTCCTGGCCCTCCCCCTCAAGTTGCATTTGGGCCCCTCCACTGAGAGATCTTACCCATGTGCCGCTGAGATACCAGACTTGATACGAAGCTGGACTCAAAATGGCGGGAAAGCTTGTATCCCAGAGCAGAGCAGAGCACCTGCTGCCGCCGACACACTCCCTGAGGCGGGCCAGAGGCAGAGAAGGAGCTCCAGCCACACATCCCCCTTTAAGCCATGTGGTCGAACTTCAGACAACCTTTTCCAAAAGTTCATCTGAGGTTCGGAGTGGTCGAATCACAGGAAATTCCAGGGATTGGAAGTTCATACGTTAACGTTCCTCCAGGCTTTAACAAGACTGTGGGACTGATCCATGGAATATTTTGCACTGTGCAAAGTGACTTTGCACTGCTCAAAAGTGTGTTTGCACTGCCGACACAAACCCTGATTCATGGATCTGTGCAGAGTGCATTTGTCCAGTGCAAATTCAGTGCAAAGTCACTTTATACTGCAAAAATGACTTTGCACTTGCAAAAATACACTTTGCACAGTTCCAATAATAGGGATTTGTGTCGGTAATGAAAACTCACTTTAGAGCAGTGCAAAGTCACTTTGTTCCGTGCCAAAAATGCCATGAATCGGGCACTGTGCATTTTGGGATGTTAAGTTTCAAATGTTAGGATTCCAGTTCGGGGTGTCCAAGCCCTAGCACGCAGAGTTCTGATGCCTAATAAGCCAGGCCTGGATAACGGTGCACCTTGATGCCCCCGAGCCAGTTGGGACACTTTTTGAAGTTGTGAGGGGTTGCTTTTTAACCTTCCCATGGTGACCCCACCTGTGAGTGCCTCATCTCATCAACAGCCCTGGGCACAGAGCGCGCCCATAGCCGTATCCGTTTGCTTTTTCTAATGGACTCGCTGAGTCTGTAATCACGCCTCTTATCTGCTGCTGTATTTGCCCTTTCAGCAACAGGTACAAAAGCTCCTGTTTAATCAGTCGCTACCTGCCGCCTGCGTCCATGTTATCTCCGGCTTCGTATCTGATGCCTCAGCTGTGAACACACCACTTGACTGGAAACCTTGCCACTTCCCTTTGCCGCACAATGAGGTTTATTATCTGGATTTCGTATTCCTCCTTGTACGGGAGGCCAGGATGGCATAGTGTCCTGTGTATGAATGGGCGGAACAGCGAGGCTGCAGTACTGCTGGATTTGCACAGCACAAATGCACTTTGCACAGTTCCATGAATCAGGGTTTGTGTCTGCAGTGCAAACACACTTTTGAGCAGTGCAAAGTCACCTTGCACCGTACAAAAAATTCCATGGATGGGCCCCACGGTGCCCACATTTTAGCCTGCTACCATTCATTTTCAGAGCTACTGCCTAGTTGAACACTCAAGACTGGCAAGCGCTCCTCCCCTCCCCCACCTCATGCCACTCAGAAATGGAGAACATTGAAATCACTTGAGACTGCCCTGATTTACTCAACACCTACCGAGGAAGGAGTGGCATCACTGAAAATCCATGTAAGGGGAGGGGGCAGCAAGGGGGCACAAACGCAACAAAGGGAGGGCATGGTGGTCGCACATCAAATAATGGTCAACAGGCCAAACTGGTTTAGTATATATATATATATATTACCACTCTGGTTAACAGAAATGGACATTAAGCATGTTCAGTGTAGGTAAGACAATAAAAGTTTTGCATCAAGTTAATATACATCCTAAAATGTTAGTTGCAAAAATACCCTATGCAGTCAGCAAGAGGCTGTAATATTTTAACTCAAGCGGACATCACTCCCATCACAGCTTCAAATACTGTGTAGTTTAAGGTGGTATTTAGCAGAAGAGACATCGTTTCCAGCTCAGCTTTAAATAATAACCAGTCGAAAAGGGTCAGTTTAAAAGAGGTGATCTCAATCATAACGCAGCTTAAATGATAGTCAAGGTCAGTCTGTTCAACAGATGAAATATCACCTACAGGCGCCAAGTACAGGGCGGGGGGTGGGCGGTTAGGAGGCAACTGATCCGTTGGTTCCTTAGCACTGGTTGCAGGAATCTCGCTTTGCCCCCATAGAATTGCTTACAGTTCTGAGTTTCAGGCTGGACATCCAGAGGTGGCTGGGGAATTTTTAAATTGGGGGGGGGGGGTGTAAATATTTCCCCCAAATATGCTACAGTGTCCGAGCATAGTGCGGGAACCTGAACCAAGAGGGGCTGGGAGGGATCCCCCAAGAATCTTTTTTAAATGGAACATTTTACAGCACACTTTCTTTGAAAAATTGGGTAAAAAGCCAAACAGTGTGCAATTAATTTCTTAGGGTAACTGATGAAAAAAATCTAAACGATGCAGGTGACCAACAGCACACAGGAGCATTTCTCTTACACATTTTCAAGATGCCTTTGCCCACAATATATGCCAGTGTTATTTCATTTTCAGGCTAGCTGTGTCCATACATTTCCCTGATAGCTGCACTATTATAAGCCAATGTTCCCATATAAGAACATACTCGTGTTTGCTTTGCGGATTACGCCAGTAATGATAATATAAGAAAACATGTCCCTGCTTGTTCTGCCAATATATGACATCACCTCACGTATGAACATACTCTAGTTGGCTTTACCATTAAAAATGCATTGGCACGGTATGAATTTATCTCCAAACTGGCTGCATCAAAATGCCAGTCTAGCCATGTAATAATACTTATTGCGTCCCTTATCAAAGTTGTCCAATACAACATGTCATGCCACAGTAAGAAATGAAGAGTCTGACTGCACCAAAATACCAATCTAGCCACTTCATAACACTTACCATGCTTACTTTATCAAAGATGCCCAATACAAAATGTCATGGCACATTACGAATTGGCTAGACGGGCTGGACCAAAATGCCAGGCTAGCCATGTAATAATGCTTATGCTTGCTTTATCATAGATGCCCAGTACAAAATGCCATGCCATGCCCTGCCCCTCTGGGCCCATCAGAGCTGTGGACACACACACAATGCCATTATGTGTGCATGCAAGGCATCTGATATATATGCGCAATTTAAAAATGCCATGCATGCCCCCTGTCCCGCATCACACAGGGAGGTGATTTTGGCTGGTGGGGAAAGGGGTTATGCAACAATCCTCCTCCTGCCAAAATCAGCTCCGTGGCCCAGCACAAACACACGTGCACACACATTAACACAGCATTCACACGCAGCATGCAGTCACTCATTCACATGAACACCCATCATCATACACTCAGTCATTAGACACAACACAAGCATAGACGCATACAAACACATATTTAAATTAACTTGCCTTCCTGAACAAATATCACTTCCTGGTTCCTGCACATGCACAGAAGAGCCAGAGCACTGATGATGAAGTGACCCCTCCGTTTGCATGTGTGGAGAGGTGCCGGAGCAACCTCTCCCACATGTAAACATGAGGTTTCCAAGCCAGTATCCCCAAAGGACCATGCAAGGCTGAGGATGCAAACCACCTCCAGCTTGGCTCATTGGATAGAAGTGGCTGGGGAACAGAACTGTCAAACGTTAACCGTTTTTCCCTTGGACAGTACAAGCCAGCACAAGAGTGCTCCCATGGCTACAAAAAGCAGCTGAGGGATCACTCAGTGTTTACACTGAGCTGATTCCTCGGCTCCTCCATAATGGTTGAGGTTGTCTGTGGTCGGTGCCCCCTCGCCCATTATGGATGAGGCACCACTGGTACACCTGAAGGGTACAAGGGCAGCTCCGCATGTTGAGTGACTGTTACTGAGATGTTATATATTTAAAACTGTCTCTAAGTCTAATGAGATTTTGCAGTTCCATACAAAAAAGAGGCTATGAAAGGTGTTCGGCCAGGGGATGCTTTGGTCTAGTTGCATGCTTATATTCAGGGTGGGGGTGGGGGAATTTTCACCCAGGAACCCACAGTTTAATTTCCTAATAACTGCGGTCAGCACAATAGAAGCATTTATCTGTGATTAAGCAGTTTGACAACATATAACATGTTTAGAAACAAATACTGTGATAAAACCTAAAGGAATAGCGACACAAATCACAAGGTATTTAGTGGTAGTCTGACAAAAAACAAACACATCTTTAAGAAAACTAGTGAAAGCTTAAAACGCATTTTTCAGTTCGGAAATGTCGTTTTTGTTATTTTATATGCAAGTGTAAGCTGCACATTTGGAAAACAAGAGTGTGCCCAGCATGTACGAAGCCTGCCTTTAACAGTGACTGTCTGCACCCTAGTGATATTCACGGTCCATTGATTCCCGTGGGGTCCCTTTCAGGGAAGAAGAAAGAACACAGGCTAAGCAAATAGGTCCCTTTGTAGGGATGCACGTTCAGATCACCGTCCCTCCCAAACAATTAAGATTGCAGAACATATATGAAACTATGGAGAATGCCTAGAAGGCGCTGTAGGGGGCAGGGGTGAATGTATGGGTGGGAGTAGTTGATGGGAAATACATGTATTTTAGTAACTTATGTAGGAGAATACTAACCATTGCTTTGTGATAGTGTCTATTAAAATACATTGCATGTGTGTGGCATTCACAACATGAACTAGGGATGTATTTTAGAGTAGGCCGGAACCCTCACAGGCTGCTTAAGAGGCACAGAACAACAAGGTGTCATTCCTTATTTGATTATCAATTTCCAATTCTCAGGAGTGTCAAGAAACATGCCCGTACACCCACATATAACTGCACCAAGTTAGCCCTTTTAACAATGAGGCAGGAATGTAGATGTTGAATGGGAGACAAGCTGCAGCCCAGTACAAAGGCCACCCTCATGGGAGCCATAGCAGAGGTCTTGAGTTGCCAAAACAGGAACTGAGATTTAGGACACTAGCACCCCCCAGAAAAATGGACGTCCTATTTGAACTATCAGACGCACAGAAATAGTGCTCTTAAATCCTTCATGAATTGGATGGATTAGCTGATAAAGGGTGGGAGCTGAGCACAACAAGCTCTGTGAAATGTGCCAGTGAGAGCAAAGGGTGATGCCAAGTTATAAGATTACAACGGGGAGGTACGATGGCTGGGCTCAAGCGTCTGAGATGAGAAAAGAGTTGCCTTGTTCGTAAGGACCAGACTGACATCAAAGTTATCTGCTGAGTTCATGTTGACGACCAGGTGCATATCACATGGTTAGGAGTGAAGGTAGGATGTTGCCTTTTTAAGATTTAACCAATTACCATGCAGTACTCAATGGTGAAGAGCTTGCAACCCATATGGAAGGAAGACGGCAAAGAAGACAACACCACCAATCAGCATGGGGTCAGATGTAATCATTAGAATGTATATAGGTGGTAACCAATGAGGGTGGGGGATTAATACTGTATATTAAATGCATCATGAATGACGATGTCAGTGTTTATAAAGAAGACTCCATTTTGACAGAGAGCTCCCTGGCAGTGGATTCATAATACTACTGTCAACATTTTCTTTTTTGTATACAAAATAAAGCTTGTGTTCTTTCCGAAAAAGGGTGCACTAGCCTTTTTCCTCATTCAGTTGTTTTTTCTATGTCTGGCTGTTGAGGAGTTACATTGTTGGTGACCCCGACGTGATCCCAGATTCCCCCGCGTAGACTGAGGATTCATGACAGCACATCTCGACGGGCCCCGCCCACTTGCAGCAACCAGTCCCCCTTGTGCACAACTTCGAGAGGTTTACAGGAGCTGTGTCATCAGAATTGCTGAATGTTCTTTGGAGCGGAGGTATGTCCCTGGATTGTGCAGGCCTTTAATGGGACCGTGTGACGGAGGATTTCAGGTGAACACACAGACGGAAGTGCACCGTCTTTGTGGAACAACAAGTGGGATGTGGCGAGTATGAGTATTTGAGAGCACAAAGAGTGGTGTGAATATGTATGTGTATTGGTAGGACAGAAAACCACGTGATATTGGATACATATAAAGTTAGTTTTGTTTTTATATATATAAAGATTAGTGGTGTAACAGGGCCCTTTCCTCTGACATAAGAGAAGAAGACAGTGCTGTGTAATGGACTTAAAAGGATGTGGATAATAACTGCATATATTTTGTGGGTCTGGGAGCTCTACGCCCAATATCAGGAGTCAGCGAGAATGAGAAGTAGTTGCTGTAGATGCTCTTGAGGACCTGGGATCTCCTCACCCAATCTAAAGGGGGGTGTTGGAACGAAAAAGGTGACATTTTTCTGATTGTTTTTAGTGTTGTTGACTTGTTGTTGTAGATAGCTGAGGCCGCCAGAAGGCCTGTTGTGATGTATTATAGGTTTATTGAGAGGAGCTAGTGGGTGGGTGTGTATGTGGTGTGTGGGGAGGGTGCATGTATGACCCATGGCCGGAACAGGGGAAAAATAACTGGGATATACTAAGTCGCATGTATACATTTTTGGAGGCTAAATATAAAATGAAAGACAGACAGTGGGCCTCATTACGACCATTACCGACTCCGCCATGGCCATGGAGGTTGGCAGGGCGGTAATTCCCCATGCCGCCATGGCCCTTCCCCATTCCCATTTTTGCCCCATAGGGCTCAATGGCAATGGGGAAGGCGCTAAGTACGGTGCCGCAAATTGCGGCACCGTACGTAGCACCAAGGTCCCTTTGCGGATTGGTAAAAATTGGCAAAAAGCAGGCGTTAAAGTCTCCAACCCGCAAAGGGACCTCGTAATCAGGCGCTAAGGGATTACCGGTACGGGTACCCTTACCGGTACCGGTAATCCCTTAGCACCAGGGTCGTAATGAGGCCCCGTAAGTTTTAGAATTATGGAAAATGGTGGAAGATTTCATGGCTCCTGGTTCCCCCAATGAGATCTGTCCCCAGGGCAGGATGTTATCTTACGTGTGCTGCCTCAGGTTACATGAATCATACATATGTTCCACTACCTACCGCAGCTCCCACGCCACCTACACCGTCACAATATCAGAATCTCTCTAACACTGCAGTGTCAGCCACCCCACGGGGTAAAATACCACCAGACAATACGCATACCAAGCAGCAGATGGACTTAGTAGACACATTGAAGAAAGTTGAAGGTGAACTGGCGAAATTCAGTTTATTATTTGTCACCATTGTAAACAGTCGAAAGAAAAGGAAAAGGAAGTGGAACAGTGAGCGCAAGCAGAGGAAGCAAAACTGGTTCAAAAGAAGTTAGCAAAGATTGCGTTGGAAGTAGCTGTAGTGACGGTGCAGACGGAATGATTGGAAGGGTTTAGGGTGGTTCAGTGCGATGTGTGACTGACCCCAGGGTGGGCAGGTGAAAACGAGTGGACAGGTGGGTACCAGCCTCAGTACCAGGGGATATGATATGATAGTTTATTTATTTAGCGCCTATACATAATGTGCTTCAAGGCAAGGGAGGAAACAAGGGAAAATACAATGACATTCTTACAGGCCATGAACAGTAAGGATGTGAAATTAACTATCGTACTCGGCCTGACGACATTTCAGATAGTGTAAGATAGTGTAGACATAAATAAGGAAGGGGGAGAGTGAGAAGGAAATGGAAACAGACAGACGACTACCTTACTAGGCCTCACAACATTTCTGGTAGAGGTGAGGTAGAGGGGTGCAGAAAGGGAGGAACAAAACAAGCGACCGGCTATCGTACTAGGCCTGGCGACATTTCAGATAGTGCTGAATGGGGGGAACAAGTAAGGGGAGGGAGGAGGAGACAGACGAGGTTGCTATCATACTAGGTCCAGGGACAATTTTGATAGAGTAAGTGCATAGAAGAAAGTAAGGGGAGGATGGGAGGAGATAGGAAATGGGAGAAAGAGGAGGAGAGAACAGAGAGTAAGCAGTCAAAAAGAGTGGAGAAGCAAGAAGGGAGAGCAAATACAATTGCAGAAGTCAGTAGTATACATAATGTTGAGAGTCGGGATACAAGATGAAGATGGTAACAGCATGATTCAGGGTAACCATGAGTACAAGATGCAAAGGAAGTCCAGCATGAGAGTTGAGAAAGGGTGACGCACCGTGAATGAATGAAGTCCTTAAAAGTCAAATCCAGCATTGGCCACAAGACGGTGATGGTGAAACCAGAATGTATCAGGACAGACTCCTGCAGAGTGGGCGGGAGGGGAGGAAGAGGGGGCAGGGTAGAAGAATCAAGCAAAACAGGCAGGGAGGATCCTCGGAGGGTATAAGCGAGGAAGAAAGGGAGGGCAAGGAGGTTTTGGAGGCATCAGCCCTCGAGGTAGAGGAGCGGGCCAGTGCTGGACATGTGGGCAAATGGGTCACTTTTCGAGAGAGTGCAGAACCAGGCAATCATTTTCATAACCCCAGCCACAAATGTATTCTTATCCCCAGGGAGGCCCAGCCCCGTACCTACCATGATATGGTCCACTACCCCCATCAGCTCCTTATGGTGCACCAGTGTCCATTGCCCCACATTCTCCCCCTCTAACATTTCTACAGTTGTCAGCTCCAGGTTCCTGTAACATGCCACCATATGCAGTGCATCAGGGACAACAGCAGGGCCCTCTGATACCGAATAGTGATGTGGTACCGAATGACACAGTGATGCATTACCAAAGGACTACAATGGTCAGAGGTAATCTATTTGTTTTTCCAGGGACACCTTGATATCCAGACTAGGACAGCCCACAGAGAGCCTTAGTGTGTCCAGCCCTATTGGTCACTGCCGACCCAAAAGAGGAACCCTTGGTGGGTATGGAGATAGGGAACAAACTATTCATTTTCATGGCAGACACAGGTGCGATGAAATCATACATTAGTTAGGGAGGATTCCCTTTGTCAGGCAGCATTATGGATATGCAGGGCTTCTCGGGGGTAATACAATTTGTTCCCTTCATGAAAAAATTACCCATTAAAGTGGGCTGCCGGGAAGTGTTGGCCCCCTTGCTGTATTCTACTGCAACACCGATCAATCTACTAGGAATAGACATCTTGAGTAAGTTCAACATGACCATTCCATTCACAGAAAGGGATATGCTGTGTTCAACGCCGGGTATGTGTTCTGTGAGGGTGATGTTGACTTTACATTCATTGGGCATTGAATCTGCAGCGAGGGGAACACCAGTAACCCCTGATCTGTTTATATACGGTATCACAATACTGCTCATTGCAATACCACAGGTGGCCAAATGATACTGGCGTGTGCCTTCTGAATTTTTGTTTTGGCCCACCCATCCCAGGAGGTAGTTGCAGGGACAATTATCATGATTGACATAGAAGGAGTTCTAGTGTCACAAGAAAGAATTGTGTTGATCTCAGTTGACTCTGTGCAGTAGCACCATTCCTATGCACAGGATGGGATTACATAATAAATGATCTCGGACTCAAATAACTAGACAGACTGAAAGAATATGGCAAAATACTACTTTATTATCAGCTCAATAAAGTTGGGAAACTCTCAATACATTTTATTTCCGTAAAAGGCTTTATACTTTAATATACGTCAGTCATGACGTTATCCTATGTGGCAAATAATAAAACCTATTCTACAGAAGGATTGGTTAGGGGAAAATATCTACTTATAACTTCTATAAATGTTAATAACATCATTGGCTGCCCCTCATCTCGCAGGCATATCTTGGACTCTCCTCTAACTACGTATAATACAGATTATAGCAGCATAACAGCAGAGGATTGGCCCCAGCAACACTGTATGCTTTCCATTGCATGGGCTCTCATGATTTTTTTTGTCATTCTCTCCCAACCTTGGATACTCGACTCGCTAACAATACTTAAGAATAATGAAATCCAGGTGCAGAGAACAACGTCAAACTACTGTCCACGTGCCCAGTTAGTCTGCCATCTCTCATCAGCCAAGCCTTCAGACAAGGCTTCTTCTATGTACTTCACCTCACTGGATGTTCTCTTCTCTGGAATTTTTAAGGGAGTATAGGTACATCCCTATCTTCAGTTAGAGCCTAATGAATAGTCCTTATTTTCGATTCTTGAATCACGTGTGAGGAGACCACAATTCTGTCCATCTTGCCTTTTTATTGATGCTATTTGATTCAATTATATTTGGAGTCATTACCCTCTTTGGCATCTGGAGACTTTGGTCTCTATCAGGGCCTTGGGGGTATCCCAGCGGTAAATCCGCTGGGATACCGCCAATGCAAATTACATTACCTCAACTCGGTCCAGCGGTACTGGCAGTAATAGCACCGCAAATGGGTGGAAAGTGCAGAGAGTTAAATCACCCACTTTCTGCCCAAACTCAGGATTTGGAGGAGCAGTAATACGGCTCTAATAGCTTTACCACCACATTTTTGCCACTCCGCCCAACCCTTGATGACCCCCTTGGTTTCTTCCATTTCACATATGCTTTCTGAACCTTCAATTCTTCAACACTTGGCATTCGCAAATGTTCTCTCATTTACTTAATCTAAGAGAAATATGTCCTGCATACATTCCTTATCCCTGTTGACTCCCTTTGTATCCTACAATTCTTCTTCCTGTGGCATCCTTGATCTCTGGCCAACAGCTATTCTTTGTCCACGCAGCTCTGCAGATATGGACTCTTTCCTTCGAGCTTCTCGCTATATTTTATTCAGAGCCAACATTGGCTGCTTTACCCATTTAACATTTTTTACTACAGCAAGCTTCTCATCTACCTTACGTTTCTGCATATATGTAGTTACTTCTCTGATATCTTCTTTTACCTCTTTGTATATATGGTTTCTTCTCACTTGTATACATATTTACTTTGCTTTTTCAGTAACGTCTTCATTCTTTAAGTATTGTTATATCATTTTGGTGCATCATAGTATCTTCTCCTTATGACATCACTTTACACCTGTCAGGTTTCTTTTACAGCTATTTGATGTTCAGTGGTGTCTGCAGATCTCCTGCTACCACTTCAGTTCTTGGATACATTCGGTACATTTGTTTGAATGTTTAACGTCTCTCATACAATCAATGCGGGATTGGGAGGATACCTGGTGTCACACAAAGTGCTCTCCTGCTGCTATTCCATTATGACCGAGGTGAGGGAGTGGGTTCTATCAATGGTGTACACGTCTGCTTCTCTGCAACTCAGAAAATGGGTAGTGGCATAAAGTGTTGTACATCGATACCACAATACTGATGAAAAAAGTTTTGAGAATAAAGAAAATGAGGAGGAGATAATATTGCAAGTATATGTCCCGTTTTAGACAATGATCTAACATAGACATGTGGCCCGTTCTATGTTACTGGCAGGGAGTGCCCCCCGTTTGCCTCAGAAGATTTGTCTCATGTACCTGATATGTTATAGACAAGTAACGACAAAGGGCCCTGACGGAATGTTGCACCAGTTGCACCAGTACGCATCACATTGAAACCTAGCACTGTCTTGCCCAGAGTAAAACAATACCCCGAAGGCAGTGAAATAACTTATTTATGACATCATTATACTGATTTGCATCAGGGCATTATCTCAGCTATCTACCCAGTGAAGAAATCAAAGGAGGCTAGTTAGAGAATGATTCAGGATTTGCTCCTCCTAAATGATGTGGTGCTGGCAGAGTTTCCGGTGGTTCTGAACCCTGCCACTATATTGTGTGACATACCTGTTGAGGCAAGAGAAAACAGCTCAGTGGCACTTCCACTGAGCTGTGGAGACGCCTGTTTATGTAGTAAACACTACTTCAATTGTATTATAGTTTTAGATTTGATTTTAGGTATATAATACTTCTTTGGTGGTCAATCATCCATGTGAGGACCCCCGTTGTATGCTTGCTATTAAATCACTTATGCATTATTGTTTTGCATTTTTTCTTTATTGTATTTATTGTGGCAGAAGCCCTTGCCGATGCATTTCAGACAAAGTCCTTCCTCAGGGCGAGTTTCTTTGCGGTCTCTCTAAACGAAGCCCAAACCCTCAGCTGGTTGGGCAGCAGGTGGTGAGCCTTGACCCTAGCACGAAAGCCAGGCAGTGCAACCCTATGCACTAAAATACAGCCTAGACCCGAAAACCCCCCCCGAGCACAGAAGCAGGCAGTGACAGAATTGTGAATCCGCTCTATAGCGTACAGCTAGCGATACCGTTAGCGAAGTGACGCCGTAAGGGGCGTACTTCAGGAGTCGGTGGTCGAATGGCTGGACATTCACTGCTTGTGACGCAGTAGCCCTTCAAAATGAAAGGCGCCAATTAGTTATATATACCTGTTGAGGCAACCCATTTCACTGTGGTGGATTTGATGAAAGCTTTTTTCTCAGTGCCCTTGCATCCAGACCTACCGTATCTCATGGTGTTTACATTTGCAGGGAGCGGATTCGAGCATACTCGGCTACCTCAAGGGTACTCTGAATCTCAGAGTAATTTTGATAGGGTTTTGCATGAAGATCTTGGAAACATTGATGTACCTAGTACGATTAGTCAGTATGTGAACAACCTGTTGGTATGTGGCACTACTGAACAACTGTGCAAGGAGGATTCCATTGCCTCACTACAACTGTTGGCTCACAAACCACATACTGTAGAAAGAGCTAAATTACTGTACTGTCAGCGTGAGGTGTTGTACTAAGGTAGATTAATATCAGTAAATGGAAAGAAAGTGAATCCAGAACGCACAGCAGTAGTACACACTACCCCTCAGACACTGACAGTTAAGGACATGCAAAGATTTCTTGTGTTATGCAATTATTCTAGAGCGTGGATCAATTACACATCCTAAACTCAACCTTCAAGCGCTCAAGGAAGCACAGCAAATGAAAAATAAGTTTGTCTGGACAGACAAGATGGTCAACAATTTTCAGAAGCTGAAAAACGTCATCTCAACAGCTCCAATCTTGTCAATGTCTGACTATATTAAAGAGTTTTATCTTTTTCCCATTCCGACAGTTAAATGATATTCGCAGTACTAATGCAACGCATCAGCATGAGTCACAAGCCCTTCGCTTATTACACTGGTACGCTAAATACACAGAGAGCCTCTGCTTATGAAGTGATTCTTTCAAGACCATCCATTCACATTGTTCATTGAAAAACTGTAAATCCAGGCATGTTTTTGACTGAGCCCATTACTGAAGATGACGAAAGTGCATGACTGCACTATGTACGAGGGTCCTGAGGACGGTATTCCCAAAGCATGGGACTATGTTTTAGATGTTGGAGCAGTGTTTTTTGTTGAGGGGTCTTCCATTATTGACCAGGAGACAGGTCAGCGACATATTGAGGCAGTAGTGTTACGATTAGTGAGTGGATGGAGAGTATGAGGTTATCCTACAGCAGAAGTTTCCAGGTCATTACTTTTATTTTATTTTTTTTATTTTATTTTATTGATTCAGCTGAATTAATCAACTTTTCTATATAATTCACACATCCATATTAGAAATAGCATTTTACATGTTTGTACATTTCAACAATATAAAATGGCTATAATCAACATGAAAACATTCAAACAGGAAAAATAGAAATTAAGAGAGATTAGAAATTAAAACAAACAAAATTAATGGAAAAAAATAAATAAATAGGCAAGTTAAGAAATTAATTGAGATGTCTCACAAGAGATTATATTTTATTGATTGACATTTCAAAATGATCAACCATTTAATCATCCAATCATGGCTCTATTATAGTTGTTTCATGTCATCTGATTATTGATATATTTTGGCAAAGTTTCATTAAAGTAATATCAATGATGTAGTCAATCTTTCTCATGATTTTAAACATGGATGATTATCTGAACACGTCTTCATTACAGTGGATGCGTTCCTAATAGTAAAAACAACCAACTGAATCATTGAAGCGTTGTTTATCAGTTCAGAGTGATTATTTGTTCAAAGTAATAGACACCTTCTCTGAAAAGGTGCTCCTTATTATAGTTAATTAGCAGCTATTGCACTGAAAGGCAACATTATTTGGGTTAGGCATCATTGAGTCAGTTAGGCGTCCATTACAGCTACAATGGTCCCAATTTCGTAGTCATTGCACAGTATGATGATATAAGCACACTACTTAAGATGATTACATTTGGTCACTTGTTATTCAATGACAATAAGTTCAAAAAGTTTATAGTGGCTGTTCTGATGGTTGCCATCTAAGGTCGCTATCCATTTCACTTAAATATTCATAGTGCTTAGAATAGAATTATTTGCGTGCTGTGCAAAGTTTGGGACTCTCGGATATTAAATGACATAATGTTTCCTTGCAATCATGGATGTGGCAGAAACAACTGAAATTCATGTTCTTGTCTATTAGTTTTCTCTCAGTTAAAACACTCCTAACCGGCCATAGATTCAATATTAGATGCAAGATTGCGGATTTATGTAACGGTGAGGGTTGTGCGCAGAGATATGGCTCCATTACTCAGAATTATTTTTCACTGAAAGGGTTTCATGCAAAATGTTTATATCAAAGACATATTCTCCTTGTTTTCATCCAATTGGCTAGATATATTTTTGTTTTGGCTTTGTTCGGATCTGCAATTTATACATCAACAGTGACATCAGCATCAACCATCGCTTGATACATAGTCGTTTTCCATGTTTTTACAAACTTATGGTCTGCGCATAAAATCTACACCAAGATCTAGGTATTATACAACTCTTGAGTATGTGCTGGAAGATGTTATTTAGGATGGTAGACCACCTTTTTGGATGCGCCTTGAACATTAAGTTGCGCAGGCCATCTTGGCCAGGAGCGCTAGATCCAGTAGCTCTTTTTATGAGCTCTTCTATTTAGATCTTCCGAAGTAGCAAGGTTCCATGATTTAGACAAGTGTGTAAGGCACATAGCATTTGTGTTGTTTGGATCAGCGTGGAAGCGGCTGTAATGTGCCAACCACTGTTGTTCCATGACTCCATTTAATTGGATGATATTACAAGTACTGGGATTTGTATGGTTTAATAAATTCCAGGTTTGAGTTGTGTTTTTGTTTGCTAATGATTTTAGCATAGATTCACTATCCTGCTGATACAAAAGTGCCTTTCTTTGTCGGATCCAATTTCTGTATCTACATTTAGCTGTTTTTAATGCGTTCAATCTATCGATCAATGGTAATTGACTGATGATCTTTTCTTGTCGAATATTGGCCTATTTTTATTTTAGTACTCAATCAAATTGGTGATTATACTTAAGAATAGGATGGGTTGATGTCGAGGGAGAGATTTTAAATAAGTTTAGGGCTACCGTGTGGGCAATGTTCTGAGCTCTCAATTTTTTTTGCACAATTTTGTTGTTTAGAATGCTTAATTTATCTTCTGTCCAATGGAAGCGTGTTCTCGCATTATTAAGTACAAGCGAGCACTTTATCCATTGAGTAGTAGTTCTGGCAATTGGGCTGTCCCAGGTCCAATACAGGGTAAGCAGGTGATGGTTTAGTTTATTTTAGTTTAGTTTAGTTTATTGATTTACAATGTGCGCCTCACCCAGGGATATCTGGGCGTAGTACGAGAGAATGCAGTTTCTTAGTTACACATAGTAGAAGAAGGTAGGAACAGGGTGTTTAACATAAATACATATATAGATTCACTAAAAAAAACGTTGTTAGAGGGACGTTATGGTTAAGTTGCACTATTAAAAACCTGTGAAATTCACTAAAAAAACTTTATAAACGTGACATTATGGTTCAAAGTAAAATCGAAAACCCCTGAAATTCGACAGTTAACATAGGCTAAGCAACCATAACTGCCAGCACCACTGTGCACTGCTAACACTAACACCCTGGACATGAAAGATGGCATCACAAATGTCATTGATGACATCACTGTGACTAGGCCAATGTCATGATCTCTGCTTCCAAAAGGTCAGGGTTTTCCCAACTCCCTTGGAAGCAGATCCATAACCCAGGTTCCGAGTGCCAACCAGTCCCAATTGGGACCTTTTGGACCCAGTCCTGGCGCCAGTGGCACCAGGCTCATAAATATGCCCAGTCCCAGCGCTGGAAGCGCCGGGCTCATAATGCTTGGGTGGACTTACCTTCAGCAGACCATGCTGCTTACTTGCCTGCCAGTTGAGCCTCTGATCCTCTTCTGTTTGGAACTACTTTTCCTGTTGGGTGGGGCTGGAGCCACTCCCTAGATTCAGAACACTGGAACTCTTCTGGAAAGCAGGAACTCTTTTCTTAGGCGTGGCTGTGGAAGGAGAGACCTAAGCACTACAGGAGGCTATTTAAACCACACCCGGTGGATGAATCTTGCTTTGCGTTATTCTGCAACCTCTGCAGCAGAACGCTCATCGTGTCTTCTGCATCCGGTCCTGGGCCTAAAGAAAAAGGCTTACCATCCTGAATCCAGTCTTCAGCAACACCTAGAAAGACAAGAAAGAACAGGTTAGCATTCCGGCATCTGAAAGGCAAAGGCTTACCATCCTGAATCCAGTCTTCAGCAACACCTATAAAGACAAGAAAGAACAGGTTAGCATTCCGGCATCTGAAAGGCAAAGGCTTACCTACTCTTCGTGCGCTCCGGAGGTCTTCACACTGCATTCCGGCATCTGAAAGACAAAAGTTTACCAACTCTTCGCACGCTCCGGAGGCCTTCGGCGCTGCATCCCGCATCTGAAAGACAAAACAAGGTGCGTTTAAAGACATTGGGGAACTTTAATACTCACGTGCCATTACTCCTTTCCACATCTAATCCAGTGGGTATTCCGGCACCCTGCAGCCGCTCCGAACTCGTACCTGCAAAATAAAAAGACAGTTAGAGCGCATAGTGAAGCAGGCAACAAGCGCTTACTTACGTGCTTCCAGGCGCTTCTATTCATCACACGGGCTCCATCTTCAACTCACTTCAGCCTGTCATCCGCCATCGCCGGAACCCTGCAAAACAAGAGACATCATTACTAAAGACTTTAAAGACATTTGAATGACTCGAAACTTACCGTTCGTGCAGTAAACGACGGACCGCAGTCCTCTGAAGTCAAGAGGCCTGCGCTACCTATCCAGTGAAGAAACTGGTTACAGCACCCTGCCCCGAGGCAGATGGAGAGCTCGGCATTCACTTATCTAAGGTGAGAGCGTTAACCTTTGGGGGTCTACAGGAGAGGAGAAGAGGAAAGAGATAGGGACACCCCAATAACCCCAGTTCATTAACCCCATATTTTCTATCTGCAGACATCTTACTCTACACGTCAGGCATACAGTGCACAGAGGTCCAGCCCAAAGAGCCAACCGGGTGCTACACATCACCTTTGAAGATACGGTAGTCGCCCAGTCAAGACCGGCACCTCTGCGAGAATCAGGTGAGCGTTACAGAACGCAAAAGCCTACCGCAAAACTCTCGCCCAGGCGCTATGGAAACCTCGGATACTGACCCCCTAGCCCGGTTACTTGGGGAACTAAGGGCAGAAGTGCATGCAGCTCGTCAGGAAACGAATGCTCTAAGAAGGGAACTAATTATTTCCAAGGAGAGAACAGACAATCTTGCTAGACAAGTGCTACAGTCACAAGCCGGACAGACCCCGTTACCCGCATCAGGGGAAAATCTTCCTTCAACATCCTCTATGAATCCAGTGCAGATCAACCTACCTGGGAATGTACCTCTGGCTCCGCCCGAACGATTTTCTGGTGACCCAAAGAGGTTTGCAGTATTTATCAATCAGTGCCGGTTGCACTTCTTATGCCGGCCAGCAGCCTTTCCAACTGATCAAGCAAAAGTAGCTTTTGTACTTTCGTACCTTAGTGGCAATGCGGCAGACTGGTCGATCCCTCTAGTTAATCAAGATGATCCGGTTCTCCATGATTTTCAAGCCTTTCAGCTTAGTATGGAAAAACTGTTCGCAAGACATTCACAGGGGCAGGCCTTGGACAATGAGCTTCTTTCGTTGCGACAGGGTAATCAAGACCTTTTGGCTTATATTGCATCTTTCAATAGACTAATAGTGGAAACTCAATGGCCTGAGGACAAAAGGATTACGCTGTTTTATAGAGGTCTACGTGGAGAGCTCAAAGACGTTTTAGCCCAAGTAGTGAATCCCCCACAAGACTGTTCGGATTATATAGACTTGGTTGTTCAAATAGATCACAGGCTGCAGAACAGGAAGGCCTATCGTTCCAAGTTTAATGCTCGAGTATTTTCCAAACCGCCAACTCCTTCCAAAGGAGTAGACTCCGGGGAACCCATGCAAATAGGGGGTCTGAAAGGTCCTCTAACACAAAGGGAGCGGGAAAGGAGGAAACAGTTGCAATTATGCCTATATTGCGGAAACTCAGGGCACTTTCTTCGAGACTGTCCGGTGAAACCTGCCAAGAAGGCAGTAGGAGCTGCAGTTACCAAAGTTACAAACTCTGAGCAGGGAAACGACCTCGCCCGACAAGAATAGAGGTCCTCTTGCCGAGCGTGAAAACCAGTTCCGTGACCTCGCATTTCGTGATACCTATGGTCCTCATTAGCCCTGATAATCCGGATCGATTACATGCAATTGAAGCTTACGTCGACAGCGGTGCCATCGGCAATTATGTGGATCATGAAATGGTTTTGAGGATGAATCTAACTCTTTGTCCCAAGGCTGTAAAGGACGTCATTACTACGGTGGATGGTACGGAGATAGCCTCCGGGCCAGTAACGCATACCACTCAAGAGGTGACGCTAGTAAGTCAAGATGGACACCATGAGAAGATCGTGTTCGATGTGATCAAGGCCCCTCAGTTTCAGATTATTCTAGGAATAACTTGGTTAGAGAAACACAATCCTCTGATCGATTGGCGAGCAAGAACGGTCCAGTTTCCAGAATGTGTCTCTACTTGTCACCCTCCACCTGGTGTTGCACTGGCCGCAATTTCTTCAGAGACTCCCCAGTTACCTCCCGAATACCTAGAATACCAAGATGTTTTCCGGAAGGATCAGGCTAACTCTCTACCTCCTCATAGGTCTTATGACTGCCAGATAGACCTGATACCTGGATCTACTCCTCCTTGTAGTAGAATTTATGCCCTCACCGAGCCTGAGAACCTTCACCTTCGACAATACCTGAATCAATACTTGGCAAATGGGTTTATTCGTCCTTCCAAGTCCCCTGCTTCTTCAGCTTTGTTCTTCGTTCCAAAAAAGGAAGGAGACCTTAGAACTTGTATCGATTATCGCTCCCTGAACCAGATCACTGTTAAGAATAGATATCCGTTACCTTTGATCCCTGAACTCCTGGACCAAGTCAGAAAAGCATGCATATATACAAAGCTGGATCTTAGAGGAGCTTACCACTTGGTACGAGTAAAAGAGGGCGATGAATGGAAGACGGCCTTCCGCACCAAGTATGGGCTATTTGAATATCAGGTCATGCCCTTCGGACTTTGCAATGCCCCGGCCGCCTTTCAATATTTTATGAACGATGTCCTCAGAGAGCTCATAGATGTATGTGTTGTTGTTTACATTGACGACATCCTCGTTTATTCTTCATCGGAATCTGAACATCGGAAACACGTGAAAATGGTCCTCGAAAGATTGCGTCAACACAAACTTTTCGCTAAGTTGGAAAAATGTGTTTTCAACGTGACTGAAGTTGAATTCTTGGGATTCATATTATCACCTGGCGGAGTGCGTATGGATTCAAAGAAGGTCGATGCAGTTCTCAAATGGCCATCACCATCCTCCGTAAAAGGTGTGCAAAGCATGTTAGGCTTCGCTAACTTTTACCGCAGGTTTATCCCCGAATTCTCTCGAATAGTCCAGCCCATCACTGCCTTGTTAAAGAAAAACAAACGTTTTGAATGGTCTACCGAGGCGGAACAAGCTTTCCAGGATTTGAAGACTAAATTTATCTCTGCACCAATCTTAAAACACCCTCGCCCCGAACTCCCCTACATCGTGGAAACTGATGCTTCAAGCCTTGCCATGGGGGCAGTTCTATCACAAAAGGACCCGGTAACCAATCAGTTGCATCCCGTGGCATTTTGGTCCCGCAAATTCTCGCCTCCTGAAATCAATTACACGATTACTGACAAGGAACTTCTGGCTATCAAGTCTGCCTTTAAGGCTTGGCGGCATTATCTGCTGGGGGCCCGACACACCGTTACTGTGATTACGGATCACCGAAACCTGCAATATTTGAAGACCGCAAAAGCCCAATCCTCTAGACAACTCCGTTGGGCATTATTCTTTGCCGAGTTTGACTTCATAATTACCTATCGACCTGGTACAAAGAACGGTAAAGCCGATGCCCTTTCTCGGATGGGGGTGGAAGAACACTTGGTCAACCCTAAACCTGTACCAATCATTCCCGAACAAAGAATTCTGGGTGTAATCGCCACAGAATCCATAGAGGAAGTTAAGGATAAAGCCAGGCAACTTGTAACTCCAGCAGACATACAGAATTGGCATCTGCAGGGAAAGGACTTTGCAGTAAAGGACAACTTATTGTATTTCCAAGAACGATTATACCTACCCAGCACAGATTTACAGAAAAAAGTAATCTCTTGTTATCACGACTCTTTAATGGAAGGTCATCCCGGTATAGCCAAGACCTCAGAAAAGATCAAGCGCTACTTCTGGTGGCCGTCTTGGAAAAAAGATATCAGAGACTTTATAATGTCCTGTGGAGTATGCGCCCAAAACAAGAGTCAAAAGGAAAGACCAGCAGGCCTCTTACGCCCTATTGACATCCCACCTCGCCCTTGGCATACGCTTTCTATGGACTTCATCACCGATCTACCTCCATGCTCCGGATACAATACGATTCTAGTAATCGTGGACTTATTCTCCAAGATGGCGCATTTCATTCCGCTCAAAGGCTTGCCAACAGCAGCAACTCTGGCCCGAGAATTTCTCGAAAACATCGTCCGACTGCACGGTTTTCCTTCGGTTCTAATTTCGGATCGAGGTAGTCAATTTATTTCTCATTTTTGGCGAAGTTGCTGTCGGTCGGCTCAAATTGATGTGAGACTATCGACCAGTCACCACCCTCAGACCGACGGACAAACCGAGAGGACCAATCAAACTCTGGAACAGTATTTACGCTGCATGCTGCAACAAACTGAAAAAACTTGGAAAGATATCCTTTGGATAGCCGAGTATGCCTACAATAACTCTGTCCATTCGGGAACTGGGAAAACCCCGTTTTTTCTTTTGTACGGCAGTCACCCTCGAACCTCGGAGTTGGATCCCCTCCAAGATCTTGAAACACCAGCAGTAGACTACCTGCATTCTACAATCACCCAAGCCTTTAAGGAAGCTGTTTCTCACCTTCAAAGGGCTAAAGAACAATACAAGAAAGGAGCAGATCAACATCGGAAGGAAGCCCCTCACTATCAAGTAGGGGATCAAGTCTGGTTATCCACCAAATATCTATCTCTAAAAGGGCCACGCACATTCAACCCAAGATACCTTGGTCCCTATTCCATCACTACCATAGTAAACCCAGTAGCGGTCAAGTTGGACTTGCCCCCGCACATGAAGATACATCCGGTCTTCCACGTCTCTCTATTAAAACCCGTACAACCTCAAACCCGACTAACCAAATCTCCAAAACCTATCCTAGTGGATGGAGAACTCGAGTTTGAAGTCAAAAGCATTCTGGACTCCAAGATCTCCAAATCTAAACTATTCTACCTAATTGACTGGAAAGGCTACGGCCCCCAAGAGAGATCCTGGGAACCTGCTGAATATGTCCACGCTCCTCGCCTAATCAAAAGATTTCACCGAACATTTCCTGACAAGCCAAAACCCCCGGAGGAGCCCGGTTTGGGAGGGGCCTTGAGGGGGGGTACTGTCATGATCTCTGCTTCCAAAATGTCAGGGTTTTCCCAACTCCCTTGGAAGCAGATCCATAACCCAGGTTCCGAGTGCCAACCAGTCCCAATTGGGACCTTTTGGACCCAGTCCTGGTGCCAGTGGCACCAGGCTCATAAATATGCCCAGTCCCAGCGCTGGAAGCGCCGGGCTCATAATGCTTGGGTGGACTTACCTTCAGCAGACCATGCTGCTTACTTGCCTGCCAGTTGAGCCTCTGATCCTCTTCTGTTTGGAACTACTTTTCCTGTTGGGTGGGGCTGGAGCCACTCCCTAGATTCAGAACACTGGAACTCTTCTGGAAGGCAGAAACTCTTTTCTTACCAGGAACTCTTTTCTTACTTAGGCGTGGCTGTGGAAGGAGACACCTAAGCACTACAGGAGGCTATTTAAACCACACCCGGTGGATGAATCTTACTTTGCGTTATTCTGCAACCTCTGCAGCAGAACGCTCATCGTGTCTTCTGCATCCGGTCCTGGGCCTAAAGAAAAAGGCTTACCATCCTGAATCCAGTCTTCAGCAACACCTAGAAAGACAAGAAAGAACAGGTTAGCATTCCGGCATCTGAAAGGCAAAGGCTTACCATCCTGAATCCAGTCTTCAGCAACACCTATAAAGACAAGAAAGAACAGGTTAGCATTCCGGCATCTGAAAGGCAAAGGCTTACCTACTCTTCGTGCGCTCCGGAGGTCTTCACACTGCATTCCGGCATCTGAAAGACAAAAGTTTACCAACTCTTCGCACGCTCCGGAGGCCTTCGGCGCTGCATCCCGCATCTGAAAGACAAAACAAGGTGTGTTTAAAGACATTGGGGAACTTTAATACTCACGTGCCATTACTCCTTTCCACATCTAATCCAGTGGGTATTCCGGCACCCTGCAGCCGCTCCGAACTCGTACCTGCAAAATAAAAAGACAGTTAGAGCGCATAGTGAAGCAGGCAACAAGCGCTTACTTACGTGCTTCCAGGCGCTTCTATTCATCACACGGGCTCCATCTTCAACTCACTTCAGCCCGTCATCCGCCATCGCCGGAACCCTGCAAAACAAGAGACATCATTACTAAAGACTTTAAAGACATTTGAATGACTCGAAACTTACCGTTCGTGCAGTAAACGACGGACAGCAGTCCTCTGAAGTCAAGAGGCCTGCGCTACCTATCCAGTGAAGAAACTGGTTACAGCACCCTGCCCCGAGGCAGATGGAGAGCTCGGCATTCACTTACCTAAGGTGAGAGCGTTAACCTTTTGGGGTCTACAGGAGAGGAGAAGAGGAAAGAGATAGGGACACCCCAATAACCCCAGTTCATTAACCCCATATTTTCTATCTGCAGACATCTTACTCTACACGTCAGGCATACAGTGCACAGAGGTCCAGCCCAAAGAGCCAACCGGGTGCTACACATCACCTTTGAAGATACGGTAGTCGCCCAGTCAAGACCGGCGCCTCTGCGAGAATCAGGTGAGCGTTACAGCCAAAGACCTAGCCCTGGTCAATAAAATCTACATTATCATTCAGGCATGGATAGCCACACATGGTCTCTGCCTAAATGATGAAAAAACAGAACTCCTCCTATTAGCCACACCCAATAATATCTCTAAATTAGGCGATCAATACCAATCATTCAACATCGATAGTAACATCATTAAAGTGCCAACCAAGTAAAAACACTGGGTTTTTATCTTGACTCCTCCCTAAACATGAAAACACAGGTCAGCGCTACTGCCTCGGCAAGTGCATACACCTGCAAACTAATTTGAGCCTGCAAACCCTTCCTTTCAACCATAAGCTGCATCACCTTGGCCAGAGCCCTGGTCCTATCAAAAATTGATTATTGTAATGGACTTTACCTCGGAGCCAACAAATACAATACCAAAAAATTGCAGATCCTGCAGAATAACGCTCTCAGGTCAGCACTGATCATACCTCGCAGACAACACATCTCCACCATAAGAAGAGACCACAACTGGCTCTCCATCAAAGAAAGAATCCAACTCAAAACTGCATCCCTAATCCACAAGTACCTCAACAACTCAGCTCCTCCTTATCTTGTGGATAGATTCACCCTGAAACAATACACCAGAGTCAGCAGGTCAGCCAACTCCGGCTGCCTACAAGTTCCCAGTTAGATACTTAAAAAAGCAGGCGTTACTAGCTTCCCTGTCCTAGCTGCCCAACTGTGGAACTCCGTCCCAACGAATCTGAAGATGAATCAATCCCTCCATAGCTTCAGAAATAGAATGAAAAGTTGGCTGATTTCTAGGGATGACCCGCTCTAAGCAATCCAACACCCTAGCGGGTCTGAGATGCAATTGTTTACATGTAATATTCAATGAAAAAACTTTGTTAAAGGGACGTTATGGTTAAGTTGCACTAATAAAAACCTATGAAATTCAATGAAAAAACTTTGTTAAAGGGACGTTATGGTTAAGTTGTGCTACTAAAAACCTATGAAATTAAGTGAAAAAACTTTGTTAAAGGGACGTTATGGTTAAGTTGTGCTACTAAAAACATATGAAATTCAGTGAAAAAACTTTGGTTCCAAGTAAAACCGAAAAACCTTTGACCGTGCACTGCTAAGACTAACACCCACGACATCAAAGATGACATCACAAATGAGTGGGGGGTGGGCATACAGGAGGGAGGCACGGGGCATGAGCGGGTGTGGGGGGCAACACGAGGGAGACACGGGCATGAGCGGGGGGTGGGGGCAACACGAGGGAGACACGGGTCATGAGCGGGGGGTGGGGGCAACACGAGGGAGACACAGTGCATGAGCGGGGTGGGGGAACAGGAGGGAGACACGGGGCATGAGCGGGGGATGGAGGCAACACGAGGGAGACACGGGGCATGAGCAGGGGTGGGAGGGAACAGGGGAGACATGGGGCATGAGCGCGGGGTGGGGGGAACAGGGGAGACACTGGGCATGAGCGGGGGGTGGGGGGAACAGGGCAGACATGGGGCATGAGCGGGGGGTGGAGGGGAACAGGAGGGAGACACGGGGCATGAGCACGGGGTGGGGGGTAACACGGGGCATGGGGCATGAGCGGGGAGTAGGGGGAAAAGGGGAGACACATGGCATGAGCGGGGGGTGGGAGGTACAGGAGGGAGTCATGGGGCATGAGTGAGGGGTCGGCGGTAACACGAGGGAGACACGGGGCATGAGCGGGGGGTGGGGGGCAACACGAGGGAGACACGGGGCATGAGCAGGGGGTGGGGGGCAACACGAGGGAGACACGGGGCAAGAGCGGGGGGTGGGGGCAACACGAGGGAGACAAGGGGCATGAGCGGGGGATGGGAGGAACAGGGCAGACATGGGGCATGATTGGGGGGTGGGGGGGTAACACGAGGGAGACACAGGGCATGAGCAGGGGGTGGGGGGCAACACGAGGGAGACATGGGGCATGAGCAGGGGGTGGGGGCAACAGGAGGGAGACACGGGGCATGACTGGGGGGGTGGAGGGAACAGGGGAGACACGGGGCATGAGCGGGAGGTGGGGGGAACAGGAGGGAGACACGGGGCAAGAGCGGGGGGTGGGGAGAACAGGAGGTAGACATGAGGCATGAGCGGGGGGTGGGGGGGAACAGTGCAGACACAGGGCATGAGCGGGGGGTGTGGGGTACAGGAGGGAGACATGGGACATGAGCGGGGGTGGGGGTACAGGAGGGAGACACGGGGCATGAGCGGGGGGTGGGGGTACATGAGGGAGACACAGGGCATGAGCGGGGGTGGGGGGCAACACAAGGGAGACACAGGACATAAGCGGGGGTGGGGGGCAACACGATAGAGACACGGATCATGAGCGGGGGTTGGGGGGCAACACAAGGGAGACACGGGTCATGAGCGGGGGGTGGGGGCAACACGAGGGAGACACGGGGCATGAGCGGGGGGTGGGGGGAACAGGTGGGAGATACGGGGCATGAGCCGGGGGTGGGGATAACACGAGGGAGACACGGGGCATGAGCGGGGGGTGGGGGGATCAGGGGAGACACGGGTCATGAGCGGGGGGTGGGGGGCAACACGAGGGAGACACGGGTGATGAGCGGGGGTGGGGTCAACACGAGGGAGACACAGGGCATGAGCGGGGGTGGGGTGTACAGGAGGGCGACACGGGGCATGAGCAGGGGGTGGGGGTAACACGAGGGAGACACTGGGCATGAGCGGGGGTTAGGGGGCAACACGAGGGAGACATGGGGCATGAGCGGGGGGTGGGGGAACAGGGCAGACACGGGGCATGAGCGGGGGGTGGGGGGCAACAGGAGGGAGACACGGGGTATGACGGGGGTGGGGGGAACAGGGGAGACACGGGGCATGAGCGGGGGTTGCGGGGAACAGGGGAGACACGGGGCATGAGTGGGGGGTGGGGGGATCGTGAGTGAAACACAGGGCATGAGCAGGGGGTGGGGGGACAGGAGGCAGACACGGGGCATGAGCGGGGGTGGGGGGATCGTGAGGGAGACACGGGGGATAGGCGGGGGTGGGGGATACAGTAGAGAGACACAGGGCATGAGCAGGGGGTGGGGGGGACTGGAGGGAGACACAGGGCATGAGCGGGTAGTGGGGGGATCGTGAGGGAGACACGGGGGATGAGCGGGGGAACAAGGGAGACACGGGTCCTGAGCAGGGGTGGGGCGGTACAGGGGAGACACAAGGGATGAGCGGAGGGTGGGGGGATCATGAGGGAGATACGGGGGATGAGCGGGGGGTGGGGGGATCATGAGGGAGACAGTTGGGATGAGCGGGGGATGGGGGAACAGGGGAGACATGGGGCATGAGCGGGGGGTGGGGGTACAGGAAGGAGACACGGGGCATAAGCGGGTGGTGGGGGAGAACGGGAGGAAGACACGGGCATGACCTTACGAGCAGGCGGCAGATCCCACTCCTCGGGATAAACAAAGATGGCGGGCGTCTTTCAAAATACGACACACTGCACGCTGCACCACAGCCAATGGAAAAGCATGTAACATGTCCGCGGACACCACGCAAGCCGCTTGCCCAATCCCTGTCCTGTCCGCGGAGCGAACAGGGAAGTGTGTCTGCAAGGCGGACACAGATATCACTAATTTTTTCTGACCTACTTTTTGGTCATTTTTTTTAAAAACTACTAAAACTACTGGACGGATTTTCACCAAACTTGCAAAGCACGCTTTCGGGACCAAGCCGCTGCTCCTGGTCTAAATTTGGTGACAATCCATCCAGCGGTTGGAGCTGTAGGCGTGAGCAAATTCTTTTTCCCATTCAGTCTTTGGGACCCCCCTATAACTTTGCCCCCCCTGGACCAAACCTCACCAAACTTTGCAAAATTCGGAGTGGGCCATATTCTTTTTTTGCAAAGTTTGGTGTGGATTCGTCCAGGGGGAGTGAAGTTATAAGCCGCCCAAAAAGTGTTCTTCCTATGGAAACAGCAACTTAACCAGAACTACATGGCCACTAGCGTGGCCATGTAATAATCCATTACTCTATATATTTCTGCATTGGCCTGTATCACAGAGCCACAATAGTGTCTGTGTAGTTATGGTTAAGTTGCTGTTTCCATAGGAAGAGCACTTTTTCGGCGGCTCCCCCTGGACGAATCTTCACCAATCTTCGGACAAGAAATCGATTGGCTAATCCGTAGCATCATGTCTGCAGACTGTTGGGTGTCCTGACCCACGTTTGAGCTATCATGCTGCAACATTTGGTGCTGTGGGCTTAGAAAATCCAAGATGGCCAAAAAGCCCACAAGTGCGCCAGAATCCAGGAGAACCACGCAATTTGTGGGCACACCAAAATGGTTACCTCACTTGCCACCCACCAGTGTAAAGAAAGATCTTTGTTAACAAAATCCACTGTTACTGATGTCAAAAAGTTGCTGAAATCGTGGCTCACCGGACCACTTTAAAGATTCAACCCTTTTGTGGGGTTCCACATAACCATTTTACTGTAAGGAGCCCCATCAAAACAATGTTAAGCAAGGATTATTTACTACCATATAAGAACCATTCCTGTTTGGAATGCATTAATCCAAGAAAGATCCCAAAAATGGATGCAGTACCAACAAAATCCTCAGCGGTCTAAACTCTGACAGGAGAACTAAGTGCAGTTGCTGACAAAGGGATTTGACTCAGCTGACTTCAAAGGCTGCATTTTATTTAAAAATTAGCCACCTGCTGTTCCCAGAGGCCAGAAGCCTGGGAAACCCTGTCACCTCAAGAGATTCACACCACAGCCCAGGATATCACATGGTCATAATAACCAAATGCAAAGTGACCCCCTGGTCTGCTGACCTCAACCTCCTGGAGACCACACAATAGGCTATTGCACTTGAATAGAATATGTTGATTTTGACTGTTTCCTGTCAACAAAGGCCTGCCTGCCAGAAGACACATGTGATCACTGACCCACCCAAGTCTTGGAGGCGGACTCCAACACTCTGAGAACTGAATTGAAAGCAAAATATATATTTTACAGAAACACTGATAACTCTTTGTAATCAAATGACAGGAATGTATAACTTTGAGAGCCTTCATTTAAAAAATGTACCTTCGATTCAAGCCCAAACTCCAATTTGTGTGATATTCTGGGGCAAAACCCTGCTATTTATGTATACTACAGACTCTGTGTTTAAGCTAGAGACATGGTAATTTACTGGAGTATGTATGGACAGGCCGTGTACATGTGTATAAATCTGGAGAAAAATCCGATGTTGCAAAACCCACTAAAAAGCACCAAAGGTTGCTATTTCTGAATGCAAGCCCCCAGGAAGAGCAGAATTGGAACAGGGGCTACCTCATGTGATATGTGATGGGTGCATGTAATTTCAAACCACTGTGTATCTATGAAATATGTCTTTAGGTCAAATATAGATTGTGTGTAAAGTTGACAGGGGTGGGTTCTCTGTATCATAAACAGACCTCATCATGATGACACTTCATTTCATTCCCCCAATCAAGGGGAAGAGGAGGAAGTGGCCAATGACAAGTGGAGAGGGGTAGGGCCTAGAAAGCTAGCCTCTCCACCCACTTTCAAAACACATAAAAGCAGACAGTCAGGACAGATAGGGACATTCTATTCCATCTGCTGCGGGACGCTCTGCCGGGAAAATCCATACTTTACCTCCATCAACCTCCAGAGAGCCAACATAGAGACTTCAATCTATCCACCTTCAGAGACCAAGACTTTACTTCAGAATTTGTAGAAGAGAGGTCAACTACAAGCTAAATCCCTCTTTAGCAGGCCTCAAATCTTTGCCACTATTCACAGCCAGGCGAGCTGTTTGAATTCTTTGCAAGAACTCTTGCCATTTGCCAGGGAGCAGTGTTGTATCCAGAGAGAGACCAGCTGAACCGGAGACCGCTGTATCCGGACCCACAGACCTGATCAGAACCAGAGACCCAGACCAGCAGAGTAGAGCTGACCCAGACGCTGTGCGCAGAAACCGTCCGTGGCGAGTGAAGAAAACCTGTTGACCAGATCCGTGGCGAGGCCTATTTCTAAATATATTGTGAGTACCTAGCAGAACTGTGCAGAACCAATCTCTTAGTTAAAATAATATAATTTAATCTATTTTAATCTAACCAGAACTGCCTCCTAACTGTGACCTGTCATTTGCAAAGCTGTCACTTGTCATTTTCTAGCTGCAAGCTGTAACCTGTCGCTTTGAACTTTTAAAATTTCAAATCCGAAAACGACATTTATTTAATCGTCCGAATCTCTGGAACCGTTTGGGCTAGGAACTTGGTTTAACTTTCCTCTGAAAGCTTAGAATCTCAGCTTTTCAACAAGCTTAGATTCGACGTGCTACTCCGTACACTCTTGCCGTAATCACGATTCTCGCACTCGCAAATTTTACCGCGATTTGCGATTTGGTTAAAAATCCAGCCACGTGTGAAAACAGCAGCTTCATTGCTTTCCTTTGCCAAAAATTCGTTTAACCTGCTAGTTAGTCCTAGATCCTTGCTAAAGTGAGCCTGAACTCATCCCAAGTATATTTCACTCACCCTGAACCTCCTAAAGGGAATTAAAACCATTTTCAGCATATTTCTCACTGCATTGTCACCATATTCAAAGCATTTTGCCTGTGTTTCAAAACTCCTATCTGTTGTATAAGCTGCTGGGGGGGAATTGAACTGAATTCTATTTGATTGCATTCCTATGAACTGTGTCATCTTCATCTCCTTACAGTGCATAAAAGGGGGGGTGAATTGTCCAAGAACGTGATTACATTGTCTTTTGCTGAAATCCTATCACGTTAATTTCTGTACTGCATTTCATTCCACATTGCATCCATTTGAAACCATAAAAGTATTGTTGCTATCTTATCCATCCTATCACCACTCATCATTGATTATAACGAAGTGTGCTAGTGCCGGACTATCCATTATTGATTACTGCTCAGATTAAGTGTGATATTCAATTATTAATTTATTATAAAGTGTGATATATATATATATATTGTTTAAATTATCAAATAAACCGTTTAAACTTGCAAAACAGAACTACTTCGTGGCTCAGTGGGGTCAGGGGGATTCCAAGAGAGGGGTGTTATATAGGGGTAGTCATCCAGATCGCATGAACTGGACGTAAAGATATATCAATAAGGGTTTCCATTCAGTATCCCAGACTAGGCATTGACTTAGCTGTAGTGTTGAATTGAATCCTCTTACAGGACATGTGGCGCTTTCACTGATTGGTTGTGTAGCAGCGTGAAGTGCGTCAGATTTCTTCGTGGCCTCCGCCATCTTTTGTTCATGTTTTGGTGTACACGGACATCGCTGGTAACACATTCAAAACAAGACACCAATGACACCAATGCACTTCCGGAGGTGAACTTTAATTAGGTTGGGATGTAATGTGGCAGCGCAAACTCAAAAAGTGGTGTTTTCTTGCCACCAAATTCATACGGTAATGTGGAAGTTGGTGCTCAATGTACAGCGACCAATGCCTGCGTCTGTGTTGTAATGTTTTCAGATTAATATTGAAGTCAGACTGGCAACCTATGTTTTGACATCTGAGGCCGCCACCTGGAGTGTTTAATGGAAACAGTGGTTCTGGAGGCGTATGGGAGTAGCGGTTCTCATGATTGGATTGTCATATATTGTTGCAAAGTGAGAATGTATTTGCCTTCTGAGTGAAGTTAGTTGATTTGCTTTTTTGGCTGCGAGCTCAGTAGGTCCACATATCCAAGTCAATCCATAAGGGCTATTGTTTTTGACCTTGAGCAAAAGGGAAACTTCAAAAGCTATGCAAGGAATTAAAGCTTGGAAAAAAATACCATTTGATAAGGTTATGTTTTAAAAACGTTTGCAAGGAACATGAAATATCAGTTCAGGACCAGAAAACTATGCCTCACACTGATAGCAAAAGAGAAACACACAACGAAGATGACATGCATAAAAACTTTTAATTCTCTCAGCAACTCCACTAAGAAGACCATTCTCCATCAGTGGGATAAACTCCATACCGAGTGTTTCAAACCCGAGAAACCTAGATTTGCATTTAAGCGCAATAGAAACCTAAGAGACCGCTTGGTACACACCTACGAAGACAAGACAAAAGAAAAGAACACTCAAACAACTCTGTGGAATCTCCCTCCCGTTAAAGGCCATTTCAAGTGCAGCAACTGTTCATTGTGCTCCCTGACAAATAACACCAAGAACATCGACCTAAAGGCACCCTATGGACTTTCCCAACCTTCACCAATTGCAAAACCAAGTGGGCAGTGTATGCCATAAAATGCCATTGCAATTTAATATATATCGGCAAATGTGAGAGAGAGATTAAGCAACGACTCTGTGAACACCGCTCCAGTGTGAAAAATCTAGTTGAGGACAAACCCCTAGTTGCACACTTCAAGTTGAAGAACCACAGCCACAATGACATCTTTTGGGTAGCCTTGCAAACTGCCAACAACCCATTTCGGGGAGGTAACCGAGACCTGGCACTTCGTAAACTAGAGCAAAAGTGGATTTACCGCCTTGACTCTGTAAAAAAATGGTCTCAATATAGCTATCGAGTGGAACCTTTTCTTCAATTAGTGATCCTCTCCCCAGCTATTGATCTAATGGGTCCCCCCTAACACCACCCACCCATCTTCTAGAACAACCCAGGCTTTGTTGAACCATGCTCCTTCAGCCATTGAGTGCTGGGACTTTCTTTCCTTTTCCTAAAGAATGAGGAACTATATATTTTGTGTGTGTTTTCACCAAAAGTACTAATAACATGTCAAGTGCATGACTTTCCTTGTCACTGGTCTTCCTCATCACTGGACGTCCTTAAGCAAGCGAACAGACTGCTCATACATTTATCATGCAATGATTGTTTTCCTCGTAGCCTAAAAACATGTCTAGTACATTTATCTTATATATGACAATCTGTTTTCATGTATTCATACATTTTTGTATCTTCCATGTTTTATTTGTCAGCCAATGCGGGTCTAATCATGTGCCCCGAGCGCATGCCCAAACTGTGACCACCCTTCATTCATGGTGTTTCTACTAGCCTTTCTCTATATACAAAATGGGCTCCCGTTCCCCCTACGCTGCAAATGTGCTCCCCTGCGCGGCACTAACACTAGTTTCAACACATGCACATTGAGCTCCTCCACACAGCTCCTGAATACAAATGCATGCCCTCTGCCAAAACGCATGCGTCAACATCAGACACTATCCGGAGCAAGCTGCACAGCTCACGCCCATAGGTAAGCTCTCCGTAGCCGCAGCCGCATCGTTATTATTTTGAGTCCACCCAGGACCCTCTGCTTTTTTTAAACCACCTGCTATGCCCACACGAGAAGCGTACGGTCGTGGCTCCTCGCGGTTTCTGCCTTCGCAGCGAACAGCCCAGGTCACACTACGTGCACTTTTTCTATATTTTTCTATATTGATCACCCTGACTGTCTTAGAGCACATTCCTTGGACAATCTAAGTCAATCACACTACGCTCCCACCGTTCGGCTGCATTATCACCGCACTTGAGCCTTTTGTTCCATTTCGCCGCATCCTCTCCAGTCTATGAGCACCATTCACCATTGATCACATAATGACTCTAATCTCAGGTTGCATAGTGACCGCAACTTGAGCCACCATTTTGATTAACCATGCTGCATCTCTTCGCACCTGCATGCCTATGTTATAACACACGCTTGCATTTGGAGCAATCTTTTTGAAACTATACCTGTACCCTCTCCTACAGTAGACCACGGCACCATTCAGTGGCTGTAAAATAGAGATTCCCTGTCATCGACCCCTACCTGGACCCCACCTCGGCCACACCAGGTAATCCGCATTTCCTGTCTTCCATTTATTATTCTACCTCCTTTATAATTGCACTTTCTGGATGCATTCCCTGCGCTCAAATTACATTGGATCTCTCCAAATTGTTTCAGAGACCTGCTGCCCAGTCCACGGACACAATTCTTACGCCAGAGATACGACGGATACCTGGCCACCAAATTACGTCTAGCCATGACGCTCCCACTACCTTAGGTAGGTCTTCTTTTGCAGTGTCCCCCTGTGCAAACACTCCTTTTGCCCTTTTAAATTCCCACCCGTAACACTCCATCCCCTTGTCTCACTATTTGTAGGTGCCTGGCACTCTTTTAGCATCATCGCGCTCCAAGATTCCGTAGTCCTGAAGACAGTCCGGTGCCACATCCAGCAGGGCTTGACTTCCTCAGCCGCTGGTCGCTCCATCCATCCACCGAACTAGAAACACCTGAATTTTGTGTGTCGACAATGTTTGCGTATTGCTTCACTTCCAGCAATACATGAAATAACAGTCACCTCAGATTTATTAACCCACCTATAATCAATTGCCGACTGTATGCAATGCATATTTCTTGTGCCTAGGATGGCACATGCCCCTTCTTCCTTTTTTAAAAAAGTTTTATGTGTATAAATAAATTGCATTGTTTTTTGCTTGTAAAACAATCCTACTCCCTTGTATTCTTTTAAAGAGCTAGCTGATACATGCTATCCTAGCTCCACTGCTTATAAAAGAAGACTACCAGAGCGTTAATGACAAGGATAGCCTTTGACTCCATCTTTTTTCGATAATTCTGCCTTAACCCTGTGGAGTCAGGCCCCCTTCAAAAAAGAGGGTTCCTGTCCTTTTCTCACACATTTTTTTAAATACAGCCAGTGTTTTAACCTCATTACGTTTGTTCAGTCTGAATGCGGCTCTGGTTTAGCTACTTTTAACAAATCAGATTGTGCATTTTGCTCTATGATTGCGATTAGGTCATTAAGCGGTGCATGATTTAGAGAACAATCGCTATTTTTTGGTGAACCTATTTTTTGGGGATTGGAGAAACTCTTCAATTGCTCTGCTCCTACAGAACTATTATTCAAGTTCAATTTTTGAGTAGAACTGATAGCGCAGTTAAGTTGCTCTTTGCATTGTGCATTTGAACATTCTTTGAACAATTTTCTTTTTTCTCAAGAGACCAGATTGAATCGATTTTAACTTGGCTTTTTTATCGTTGTCTCTCTGTGATTTATTTTTATCAAAAATGTCAAAGGAAAGTGGTAAACCACTGGCCTCTTGCGCAGTTGTTTCATGCTCTACACTTATCCAAGAGTCACTAACATCTTGGATCACAATCACAAGTACATTGTCCTCAATAGAACGTATTACGTGGTCAAATGCAGGTAGTGTTATTGGAAGGGAATCATCAATGCAAGGTGCTGGTTGGTACTTGAACGGTTTACGGTGAGAGCTTGCCTCATATCCTTGGGACGGAATGCTTTTATGAAGTCTGTTGTTTAATTCTTCCACAATCCACTCAGAAATGGTCTGGATTTGCAGTGACTGTTGGGTGATTTTGGAATCTATTGACTCGAAAGGTTTGAACAGGCTAGGTAAAGCCATGTTTACATCATTCAAAATAATTTCAATCACTGAATTGTGTGTTATATCATGTTTTGGTGATTGTACTGTTCGTGGATGCGAAGACATGCATCTGCGAGGGGTGGGTTGAGCATAAGATACAGAATTAGCTGTAGAATCTAAAGAGCAATGATTAAACTGTATCAGTGACTGAGATGCGCTCAAGCCATTGGGAGATTCCTGATAACTAGATTCTATCTGTTATTGCTTGATGGCTCGACGGGATCATTCGTGTCTTTAGTACGAGGTGAAGTGGACGGCGACAAAGATAATTCGGTAGTTAATATGGTTTGACCAGAAAGAACCTGAAGTGGAGCTTTCTTGGGTATTAACTGTCTAGCAGCGGCAGTTGTTTCTTCACTAACTGCTCCATGTATGATAGAATCAGAGGAGCCATTGTTGACTGTGTGCCAGTTGAGATAATTCATGTCAGCATTATCAGAAGTAATATTACGGGGTGAGCAAAAATTAAGAATGTCCCGTATGTCTGTGCAGGCGGTTGTGGGGCCTGAATGCAATATAGGAGTTAACGTAATTACCTTTTTGGAGGTTTGCCTGGTTTTAGTGGCAACATCGTGAATCATATTGGTAGGTGTGTCTAAATGGAACGGCATGCCAGTTTTCAATGAATAAAACCGAATCAGCATGCGCCTTCTCCAGACAAGTAAATAGGGTAGTTCAAATGAAATTAATCTCCTCAAAGCCGGGCAAGTCACCATCAAGCACCGCTCCACTCGAACACTGCGAAGCGGCAAATCAGTACTTGTGGGTACTTACCCTGGTGCGCGCAGCTTCCAGATTGGTAGGGAGGGCCATTAGGGGGCGTGGCAACAGTAGTTTACTTGTTAAATTAACTCTGTAATTAACAGAAAAGCAGTATATAAGTATACCAAAGTACATATAATGCAAATAAATGTTCAATGGAAAGTCCTCAATGACAATCACCTTGGTATTTCAATAGTCCACAAAAAGAAATGATGCAGCAGCGAAGTCCAACAGCAGTCACTTGCGGCAAAGCGATACTTGTGGGTACTTGCCCGGGTGCGCGCCATTATTCAGCACAGGCAGCAGAAATGAATGTCCTCATTGAAATGTTCAAGGCAGCACAAAGCTGTCGGGTCACAATCTTTTCTGATTCAGTTTATGTTACCACCACTGTTCATTCAGGGCTGTTGGGGTGGATGAGGAGGGGGTTTCAGAGAGCAGACAGGTCCCCAGTTCTGCATGAGGAGTTGCTCGATAGATTGATCGATGCCCTATCACAACCCTCACTCGCCGACATCATCAAATGTACCTCCCACACAAGTGGTGCACACTTTGTGTCCCTCGGTAACGAAGCAGAGGACACAGCAGCAAAATTGGCCGCATATTCACTGGTGCCAGAAATTCCTCAGCAGCCAGCGTTTGGAAAAATGCAACTACTGTTGCAGGTTCCATATTCGGAAAAATGCAACTACTGTTGCAGGTTCCATATACTGCACTCCGAGTCACCGAAAATAATTGAAATACAAGGTCAGGCACCATCAAGTGAGAATTTGGTATGACTTAAAAGGGTGTGTGTGCAGTCTGCAACTGAATTGGTTTGATGACAGATGAGTACAGGGAAGGTGGTGAATCCCCAGGATTTGGCTTAAGTACTATTTGATCAGCTTCACTCTCCTGCTTACGTGTCCAAGCAGCATATTGCTGCAGACATTCAACAAGATTGGTATATGCCCAATATTCAAGAGTTGTTGTCTATGTTTACATCCAATTGTGTAGTTTTCCAGACATAAAGTACTGCACAGACATTAAAAACTTTCAGAGGACCTTTGCTTCATCCATTTGGTCCATTGTGTGATCTGCACATAGATTTTGCAGATATGGGAGAAAGGTGGAACACCTCCCTCTACCTTATAGTTGTAATTTGTCAATTCTCCCATTGGATTGAGGCTGATCCATGTGCACATCCTGATGACAAGTCGACTGCCTTGTTCCCCAGGCGGAGGCTTGGGGGTTGTCACATGCTTAAAAGTGACAACGGCACACACTTCTTCAACAAATGTTCAAGGAAATTGCAGCTGTTTTCAAAATTAAACACAAGATATGTTCCATGTATCAGCCACAGGCCAACGGTATTGTGAAATGATGAACAGTTTACTGAAGACAAAGCTATTCATGCTTTGTGCCACATTAAAACAAAATTGAGTGCACTGTCTCCCCCTGGCTCTGTTTAATTTGAGGACACAGCCCTGTAAAGATCATCATCTCTCCACCATGAAATAGTGACAGGGAGACGTATGAACATGCAATTATCACCTGTGTGCAGTGCATCTGATGCTCAATGGGCTGCACCAATTTTAGGGATGAGTTCCATTCGTAGTTAACAACATTTATTAAATACCTTTCTCAACAGATTGCGCCATAGCA